>NC_045621.1:113793792-114104208 GCF_009829155.1 Mustela erminea | reverse complement strand
ACATTAGGAATAAGGACTCTTCTGTTTACAATGATCCATGCAAAAATATTCCTAAACTTCTTATAAAATAAAATGTGAAAAAGAAAATTATGGGGTATTTACTATAAAAAAATAAGGTTACGAAAGGCTCAGGGGTCAGGTGTCCTACTCACCAAACGGGGCCGAATGCCAAACCAGTGCCAGAGTCCTGACCTAGCTGCCAGAGATGGAGGGGTAAGGTTCCCTCCCCAACCAAAGCCCACAACACTTAAAACAATGATGGGGGTGAATAGGAGCATACCCCACTCCCACATGACAGCCTGCTGAAAGGGAACAAAACCCTCACCCTCCCACTCCCTCTGAACAGACACATACTCCCATCAATACAAGTTGGGCACACTTAGGCAAAAAAATCCTCTTCATTTCTTATGTACAATATTCAGACTCTAAACACAAAACCATTTCCAAGTAAACCCTGGCAGGCAAAAACATTCTGATGCTGCCTGGCCCTTTGCTGTCCATACCTGCTTTGTGCCAAGAGCCCTCAGCTTAAAGACATAGCAGACTAGGCTCACAGACAAGAGGCACCAGCTCTTCCCTCACACCTCCACAGACCCACCTCCAGAAGCAGCCTCCAAATGGTTTCGGATGACAAGTCCCCATCAGGTGGATAGGCCCAACATAGCCACAGCCCTGCCTCTCCACAAGAAACAACTTCAAATAAAGTTTGTTCCCTTTTACTAGTTCTTAAATATATAATTTTCTTCATAACAGACGGCTGAAATCTTTGCCCGTCGTGGAGATGGTGGTGAGAATAACAATGCCTACATAGGTTTTCAATGGACTGAAATATTTCTTGAGGGGAGGGCAGAAGGAATGGTTTCCTAAATTAAATAAAGGAGAGAAGCCAATACCTTCTCCAAGTGTGGCTATTTCTCCTTCACATATCTTCCATCCCAGGAAAATAATTTAGTTGTATATAGGACTTTTCCAGTAAAGATACAGAAAACCTCATCTCTATCTATAAGAGGCTTGTCATAAAAACTTAGATGGCAGAGAAAATTGCTTTGCTGATGAAGACCACCTCTTGCCCCTAACTATACTGGCCACACAACTCTACACTTTCATGATGGATTTTTAAGAATGTCCATACCACAATGCCCCGCAAGAATAAATGGCAAGAAAGGAATGCCCAGTAAGCTGTGTCCCAAGCAGTGGCAGCCCACCCTGCACTCTCCCCGTCCCTCCAACTCTCTCCCCACGCCATGCAGTAAGAATGAAAGAAACAGATGGCTGAAAACTCAAAGTCCACGTTACCAACTGGCAACCCACCTCAACCCCAAAGGCTGAAGAATCATCATCTAAGGGATTTCAGATATTCTATGAAGAAATTCACTTTAACACTTATAACTTTAAGACTCTGCATACATTACAACAGTGCATTAGTGATACAAGTTATAAAATGCTTTTCCATTCCTTTGGGTTTTGCATATGATGGTTTTGCATCAGTCACTGCAGGTAGATTGAGCAAGCTTTGTTTTTGTGTTTGTTTTTTAAACATGCATTCAACTAGGTATGATTCAGAATAGATTAATACTCCCTTTTTATCATTACAGTTAGCTAAAAAATTGCCAGGCAGCCCACAGAACAGGATTTGCTTTAAGACCAACCCACAGAGTTAGTTGGAGACTAATGGTGCTGGGACCTGCTGGGCTGGGCCATAGTAGTGTTTAGCTAAGTGTAGAGAGCATTAAGAAGAAAGTCCAGGTTGGAGGCACGAGGCCTGCAGCACCAGCTGTGGAACCTCCATGATGTGACTGCACAGCTCCATCCTCAAACCTGGCAGGGGGAAAAAGACAGATAGACAGTCAACAAAGAGTACCTCTGACACCACTGTTCCAAAAAGAAGGTGTTTCATTCAACTCAAGGAAGACAAAATCCACTAGGACCAGAAAGGACAGCAAGGAGAGGCCACTGCTCCTGGTTCCTGTGGACCTCAGAGAGACTTCCAGTTACAACCAGAATCCTATTTTCTGCAAAACCAGTGGGAGATTACAGCATGGAACAGGAAAGGAACAAAGTCTATAGTGTAAACAACAAGTACTCAATGATTCCCTTCCTTCTTCTACTTTATAGAGTCCCAGTAAGAACAAAAATTTAAATACCACACTGCTCTTGGATTAGTAAGTAGCATTTTTCTCATCAGTGTTTAAAATATGTTACATTGTCATTCTGTACCATAAAAAATGCACTTAGTTAAGAACTGACACAGGTTTCACCAGTCACTTACATTTGCAGGGTGATCACCACTGAGGGGGCACGTAGCTGTAGGTGGGTGTTCCTGGGGCCCGATACGTGGGCACAGTGACTGGGTGGGGGGCAACAGGAGTTGGGGAGTGAGCGGTCAGAAGGGTACCTGGAAGAAAGAGCAGCTGTCTCAGTGGTAGGCAGCACCAGACACACACATGGCTAGCCTGTGTCAACACACAGCTACATGCTGCCTGACGAGAGAGCTCTGAGACCTGGCCTGCTTGGAAAAGAAGGAGGTACACAGGAAGAGGGGTAGTCTTGACCTAGAGTGCTGTCAGAACTCTGATCATACACAACTCAAAGTTGTACGAACACAGCAAGCTCATGTGATAATTATCTATAGAAGGTTTTGTGTCTCCCCTTCACATGAGCATACTCAATGATTTTTGGAAATCAGACGACAACTGACGGAATAAAAAAATTATTATTCTGCCTTAAAAAGGAAGGAAATTTGTTACATGTTACAACATGGATGAACCTTAAGGACATTATGTTAAGTAAAATAAGCCAGTCACAAAAAGATACATCCAAAAGGACTACACTTAATGAGGTATCTCGAGTAGTCAAATGACAAAGTAAATGGTGATGGCCAGAGCTCGGCTGGGGTCGGGGGACAACACAGGGGATAAGGGAAGTTGTTATTTAATGAGCAGACCTTCAGTTTTGCAAGGTGAAAAAATTGTTTTACAAAAACGTGACTATACTATATACAGTTAAAAATGGTTAAGACGGTAATAAATTGAAGAGAGGGAAGACACTAAACCACATGATTTTCTGAATATGAATATAATTATATTTCCCTTATAGCTAGAGAAAACTCTGAGTCCATTTGTAGATAAGCAGAACCTGAAACCTAACAGCCTTACGTTGCTTCTCTTTACTTCCCATCTCCCTGCCCACAACCAGCACACAGCCTTTCATCCCTCCTTCCACATGCCTCAAACATGCAGTTTCTGTCTCTTCACAGATAAGTATGGGAAACCCATATACAATGGAGATTCTGGGCAGAAAACATACACCTTTGGCACAATCTCCCTATGTTGAAGTTTAAGAGAGAGAGAGAGACGGAGAAGGAACACTGAAAAAAACAAAAACAAAACAAAAAAAAAGCCAGTGCAATCAAATGCATCCTGTGTACCTGGCCAGCCTGCCATAGATAATTCATATGCCCACTGGAGGTAACCTAAACCCTAGACATTACATCAAGTCCCCAGGGGCTCCAGAGTCCAAAATGATGAGCACATCCTCCCCAGGAGTCTCATATCTCTGTGATTTATCAAGGAAAGCCTTGGGAAATAAAGTTGACCAATGCCAAAGGATTTCTACAAGTAGCTGTTCTGTTAACACAAAGCTAGTTTTCTTAGATTTATGCAAACACCAACATTCACAGACTAAAGGGAGGTATCAGGAGGGCCAGACCACCTAGACACAAAGTAACCCCCTTCTGTTCAAGCTTGGTATGCTCCTCAGGAGGACCGGCCACTCCCTGGCCCTAATGCCAAGAGCTCAGCTCACCCGTCAAATACAGAGATCACTACCCAGTGATCACTACCATGCCCACAGGGAAGGTACTTAGTTCTTGGCTTATTACTCTAAACCCCAAACCCAGACTCCTCTCAAGTGAAAGGAGAAAAGGAGGAAATGAAGGGAAGGGAAAGAAAATGTTCCTTTCCTAAGAAAATGTCCTTCCATACAACTTGAAGCATGAAAAACCAAACCAAAGTTCAAAGAATTAGTGAGCTCTCCCTTTCCCCAGCTCTCATGCCATCATAAAACAGGCAACCCAGGGTCACGGACTCACCTGCCGACATGGCCATAGTGGTCCCAGCCACCATGCCCATGGTGACGCCGTTGCCTCTAGGTGGAGGAATGGGAGCAGGGTACACCGTCGCTGGCATGCCATTGGGCTGCACCACTGTAGTGTGGTGGATGACGTGAGGGGGTGCTGCATACAGGGGCTGTGTGTAGTACGTGCCTTGCTGTGGAGGAGAGGAGAGTCAACTGCCACAAGGCTGCACACCCCATGGATCAGAGCCCAGAGAGAACCAACCCTTCCCATATGCACAGTGCCCATGAGCACCGTTAACAAACCCAAAGCACACCCCAGGCCTACCTGTGCGTAGGGGCTCTGCTGGGGGTAGGCACTTCGCACAGGGTACACAGCGGTCTGGTAGGGGTTGGGGGAGGAGGAGTATGGTGGCACTGCCCCGCTGGTGGGGGAACAGGACACTTTGTAAGGTGTGCCAGGAGTGTAACCTGAAACAAAGAAGCCAATGGCCATGAAAAACCCAGAGATTTCCCTCTAAGGTCAGGAACAAGACAAGGATGCTCACTCTCACCACTGTTACTCAACAGAGTACTGGAAGTTCTAGTCACAGCAGTTACACAAGAAATACAGGTCATCCAAAATCATGAGGAGGAAGTAAAACTGTCTCTATCTGCAGATGACATGACACTACACATAGAAAATGCTAAAGACTCCATCAAAAAACTATAAAATAAATGAATCAGGTAAAACTGCAGGACACGAATATATAGAAATCTGTTGCATTTCTACACACGAGTAACAAAGCAGAAGAGAAATTAAGAAAACAGTCCCATTTCCAACTTTACCAAAAAGAATAAGGTACCTAGAAATACATCTCACCAAGGAGGTGGAAGACCTGTGCTCTGAGACCTGTAGAACACACTGATGCAAAAAAACTGAAGACGACACAAACAAATGGAAAGATACACCACACTCATGAACTGGAAGAATACCGCTAAAATGTCCATACTACCAAAAGCAATATATAGATTCAACGTAATTCCTATCAAAATACCAATAGCCTGGGTGCCTGGGTGGGTCAATTGGTTAAGCAACTGCCTTCAGCTCAGGTCATGATCCCAGAGTCCTGGGACTGAGTCCCACAATGGGCTCCCAGTTCCATGGGGAGTCTGCCTCTCCCTTTGAGCTTCTCCCCTCTCATGCTCTCACACTCTCTCTCTAATAAATAAATAAAATCTTTTTTTTTTTAAATAGCGTTTTTCACAGAACTAGAACTCACAATCCTAAAACTTTTTTATGGAACCACAAAAAAGACCCCAAATGGGCAAAGCAATCTTGAGAAAGAAAAACAAAGCTGGAGGTATACAAAGCTGACAATACAGTACTGGCAGAAAAACAGACACATAGATCAATGGAACAGAATAGAGAGCCCAGAAGTAAACCCATGTTTTTATGGCCAATCAATGATCTACAACACAGGAGGCAAGAATATACCATGGGGGAAAAGATGGGGTTTTTTTTGATGAATAGTGTTGGGGAAAAATAGACAGCTACATGCAAAAATATGAAAATGGACCACTTTCTTATACCATACACAAAAAATAAAATGGATTAAAGATCTAAATGTGAGACCTGAAACCTTTAAAGTCCTAAAAGAAAACAGAGGCAATAATCTCTTGTACAATGGCCTTAGCAACATTATTTATGGATCTCTCAAGCAAGGGAAACAAAAGCAAAAATAAACTATTAGAACTACATCAAACTAAAAAGCTTCTGCACAGAGGCGCCTGGGTGGTACAACTGACTGAGTGTCTGACTCTTGGTTTCTGCCCAAGTCATGATCTCAGGGTCATGGAATCAAGCCCCCTGCCCACTTTCGGTCTCCACACTAAAGGAGTCTGCTTTGGTGTCTCCCTCTCTCTCTGCCCCTCCCTCCTGCACCCATTAGCTCTCTCTAAAAAAAAAATTAAAAAATAAAAAGCTTCTGCATAGCAAAGTGATCCATAACAGAACAAAAAGACTATGTACTAAATGGGAGATAAGATCTGCAAATGAAAAATCTGATAAGGTGTTAATATCCAAAATACATAAAGAACACCACCAAAGGGGCGCCTGGGTGGCTCAGTGGGTTAAAGCCTCTGCCTTCGGCTTGGGTCATGATCCCAGGGTCCTGGGATTGAGCCCCACGTCGGGCTCTCTACTCAGCAGGGAGCCTGCTTCCCTTCCTCTCTCTCTGCCTGCTTCTGCCTGCTTGTGATCTCTGTCTGTCAAATAAAAATAAATAAAAATCTTAAAAAAACAAACAAACAAAACACCACCAAAAAAACCAAATGATCCAGTTAACGAATGGGGAGAAGACCTGAATAGACATTTTTCCAAAGAAGATCTCAGATGGCTAACAGACATATGAAAAGATGCTCAACATAACTCAACATGAGAGAAATGCAAATCAAAATCACAATGAGATCTATCTCACACCAGTCAGAATGGCTAGTATCAAAAAGACAAGAAATAACAATTGCTGGCAAGGATGTGGAGAAAGGGGAACCCTGGTGAACTGTTGGTGGGAATGTAAATTGGTACAGCCACTATAGGAAAGTAATATGAACATTCCTCAAAAAGTTAAAAACTAATATACCCCATGATCCAGTATTTCCTCTATTGGGTATTTAACCAAAGAAAATGAAAACACTACTTTGGAAAGATACATATGCACCTGTTTTTACTGTCACATTATTTACAACAGCCAAGATACAGAAGCAACCCAACTATCCAATGATAAAATGGATAAAGATGATATTATGTATATGATGCACCCACACACACACAGACACACAGGCACACAGTGGAATATTACTCAGCCATAAAAAGAATGAGATCTTGTCATTTGCGACAACATAGGATGGACCTAGATAATATTATGTTAAGTGAAGTAAGTCAAGACTGAGAAAGACAAATACTATATGATCCAGCGATTTCACTTATATGTGCAATCCAAAAAACAAAACAAATCCACAAACAGGCTCAAAAATAGAGAACAAAAAAGCAGTGGTTGCTGGGCTGGGGGGTGGAGGGAATGGTGATGGGCAAAACAGATAAAGGGGATTATGTGGTACAAAGTCAGTCAGTCATGGAGATGAAAAGTAGAGTACAGGGAATACAGAGTACAGGGAATAACACTGCACTAGGAGAGATGGTGAGCACTCACTGTGCTGAGCAATGAGCAATACAAAGAAATGTTGTATCACTATGTTTGTACACCTAAAACTAACAAAAAATGTAAAAAGGAAAGAGAAAAAGGCCTTAATTCAAACCCACTTTCATGCCTGGCACAGGGAAGGAACAAAGCAGTGAGGAACAAAGCATTGTTACAGCCCTGACTGCAGTCAAGATCTGACACTACTGTGGACCTATCTTCCACAAATATCTGACTTCATTTCTAGACCTGATGTGCAAGTACATGTGTGCGAACTGGGGTAGGTGGCATTTTGGGGGAGAATGGAAAAAACAAAGGAGAAAGTTCTACTGAGAGTATACTCAATACAGGACTAGGAAAGAAATACCTATCCTGTGGGAATATAAATTGGTACATCTTTCTGGGGCACAATCTGGCATTAGAAGTATGGATTGGAACAAACTCAACTATAAGAATGCGAATCACAGTGTTCTTTATTATAGCAAAATAAAAGGGGTTGGGGGAGAAACTTGTTGAACATCAGGGCTAAGGTAAAAAGATTGAGTTAAGACAGCAAGTTGAAGACATGTATTTGCCTCTGTCCCCAAAGTGAGAATAAATCAGATTAATAAATTAAAGATGTAAAGCCACACAAAGAATGGGAGAAAAGACAACAGTTTGGAATCTAAAAGGCAGAAATGGAAAATGACTTGGGAGACTCAAAATAGCTACATCGTAGCCAACAGTGAAAAAGGCCAAGAAGCAGCCTACTACCAGGAACAGGAACACCTCTTCCAAAAACCTGGAAACTATCAGCACTTGCTTCCAGGAGTTGATAGAGGGCTGAAGTCTGGAAGAGTGGCTAGAGTCTGTCTGGTAAGTAGGAAGATGTCTGGCTCCCCTTCCTGACTCCCCATCCCAACACAGAACAGTGGCTTATTCTAAATGAGGGTATGCAAAGGTCTTTGAACTGCTATGTTCGTAGCAGCTTTATTCATAATGACCGAATGTCCACCAGCAGACTGGTATATCCATATAATAAAATACTAGTTAGCAACCAAAAAGATACGACTGCTGATATATACAACATGGCATAAATTTCAAACTGTAAGATGCAAAGGAAACCAGATATAAGAATACATGCTGAGAGGTGTCTGGCTGGCTCAGCTGGTGGAGCATGTGACTCTTGATCTCAGGGTGTTGAGCTCAAACCTCTCATGCTGGGCATGAAGACTACTTAATAAAATTTTTTTTAATTAAAAAAAAAAATACATGCTACATTCACTGAGAGGAAACTCTAGGATAAAGACCAACCTAGTATTCCATGATAGAAAACCAAATGGTGGTGCTCAAGGGACAGAGGGTTTGAGGGAACTTTTCAGGGGAATGAAGTCACTTGAGTGTGGTGGTATTACACAACTAACTGTATACCTTCTATCTAAACACACCACACCGTAGATTTAAAAGGATAACTTTTAGTGTATGTAAATTATACCTCAAAAGAACTGTTTTCTAAAAGTGAGGGGGCGCTGGGCGGCGCACTCAGTCAAATGTCCAACTCTAGACTGACTCAGGTCATGATCTCAGGGCGGTGAGACTGAGTCTGCTTTGGGATCACCACTCAGGGTGGAGTCTGCTTGACAATTCTCGCTCTCTCCCTCTACCCCAACCTCTAAAATACATAAATAAACCCACAAAAAATGAAAACAAAAATAAAAGTTTTTGAGATATTATTTCTCATTCATTACAAGTGCTCACTCACTCATACTTAGTTCATGGGAATGTCAGACAGTAAAACTTCTCATAAAGCTAGAGAACTTTCCAAATGACCCAGGAATTCACGCTCAGATACCTGCCCTAGAAGAATGAAAACATGCATCCACAATAGGACTTATAAAAAACTGTTCACCAAACTTAATAGACAAAAGCTGGGAAATAATCCAAATGTTCATCAAAAGGAAGAATGGTTCAATTATGATACATCCAAATAAAAAATACTAAGTATCAAGAGGAAAAAACACAAGTTAAGTCTCAAGCCATGTTGAACTTTTAAAACTCACCAAACACACATAAGAGCACATTGTATGATCTCTTTTTCAATACAAAGCATACAAATATACATATGGCGGGAGAAATGGGAGGGGTGGTTTGGAGAGGGCAGAATGAAAGCTATCTGGAATGATCAAAGTGCTTGGTATTTTCTTTCAGGTGTGATTACATGAATATATACAATTTGTCTAACTGAACACTTAATACATATCAGTGTTTGTGCATAAACTATACCTCAAGTTTAAAAAAACAAGCTAAGTGAGGCACCTTGGGTGGCTCAGTCAACTGAGTGTCTGATTCTTGATTTTGGCTCAAGTCATGATCTTAGGGTCCTGAGATCAAGCCCTGTGTTAGGTTCTGTGCTCACTGAGGAGTAGGCTTGAGATTTTCCAGTTACTCTCCCTCTGCCCCGCCAGGCCCTCACACATGGGTTCTCTCTCAAATATATA
This sequence comes from Mustela erminea, assembly GCF_009829155.1. Lineage (NCBI taxonomy): Eukaryota > Metazoa > Chordata > Mammalia > Carnivora > Mustelidae > Mustela > Mustela erminea. Next base: position 114,094,478 of record NC_045621.1, on the reverse strand, counting down.
AACCTTTAAAAAAAAAAAAGCTATTAAAAAATTAAAATAAAAAGATTTACATTATTGGTCTGTGGTTAGAACTATATATATGTTATATACACATATTTTATATATATATATATATATATATATATATATCTCTCTCTATATATATATATATATAAAATTTAAGGAAGAGAAAGAGAATGAATGACTCCCAGGAATTTCAGATTTATTTATTTATTGGGAAGGAGGGGCAGAGGGGAGAAAATCTCAAGCACACTCCCTGCTGACGGGTGTGGATACAAGGCTGGATATCATGATCTGAGCCAAAATCAAGAGTTAGATGCTTAAAAGACTGAGCCACCCAGGTACCCCAAAATGCACCAGTTTTTATTTCTTTAAAGTCCATTAGTAAACATACAGTATATCATTAGTTTCAGATGAAGTATTCAATAATTTATCAGTTTCATATAACACCCAGTGCTCACATCAACGTTCCTCCTTAATGCCCATCACCCAGTTATCCATCCCCCTGCCCACCTTCCATCCAGCAACCCTGTTTGTTCCTACAATTCAGTCTCTCAGTTTTCGTCTCTCTTTGAAGACTTCCTGTTCACTTTTCCCTCCTTTCCCCTATGATCCTGTGCTGTTTTTTCATATTCCACATGAGTGAAACCATAAGATAACTGTCATTCTCTAACTTATTTCACTCCAGTTTCATGCACATCCATGTAATTAAACTATAGGAAGCATTCATCCTTTCTGATGACTAATATTCCACTGTGTAGTGTGTGTGTGTGTGTGTACCACATATTCGTCCTTTCACCATCTGTCAGTGGACATCTTGGCTCTTTCCACAGTTTCACTATTGTGGACATTGCTGCTATAAAAATGGAGGTGCACAGGTGCCCCTTCAGATCACTACATTTGCATTTTTGGGGTAAATACTTAGTAGTGCAATTGCTGAATTATAGGGTAGCTATCTTTTTAATTTCTTGAGGAAACTGCTTTTTCTGCATCAACTGAAAAGATCATATGGTTCTTGTTCTTTCTTTTACTGATGTGATGTATATCACATTAATTGATTTGCAAATGCTGAACTACCCCTGCAGCACAGGAATAAATCCCACTAGGTCATAAAAAGTAATCCATTTCATGTATGTTGGATCCTACTGGCTAGTATCTTGGTGAGAACTATGGCATCCATGTTCATCAGAGATACTGGTCTGTAATTCTAAAATTTTTAGTGGGGGTCTTTGCCTGGCTTTAGGATCAAGGTAATGCTCGCCTCACAGAATGAGTATGGAACTTTCTTCCATTTCCATTTTTTGGAAAAGTTTCAGAAAAACAGGTACCAATTTTTCTTTAAATGTTTGGGAGAAGTGCCCTGGGAAGCCATTTAGCCCTGGACTCCTCTGTGTTGGCAGATTTTTGATTATTGACTCAATTTCCTTGCCAGTTATGGGTCTGTTCAGGTTTCCTATTTCTTCGTGCTTCAGTTTTGGTAATTTATATGTTTCTAGGAATGCATCCATTTCTTCCAGATTGCCTTATTTGTTGGCCATATAGTTGTTCATATGTTCTTAAAATTGTATTTTCTTGGCGTTGGTCATGATCTCTCCTCTTTCATTCATAATTTTATTAATTTGGATTCCTCCTCTTTTCTTTTTGTTAAGTCTGGCTAGGGGTTTATTGATCTTAGTAATACTTTCAAAAAACCAGCTCCTGGTTTCACTGATCTGTTCTACTGTTCCATTGGATTCTATTTCATTGAGTTCCACTCTAGTCTTTATTATTTCTCTTGTCCTGCGTGGTTTAGGCTTTATTTGCTGTTCTTTCTCCAGCTCCTTTAGGTGTTAAGGTTAGCTTGCATATTTAAGACTTTTCAAATTTTTTGAGAACAGCTTGTGTTACTATGTACTACTTCCCTCTTAGACTGCCTTTGCTGCATCCCAAATTTTTGAACAGTTGTGTTTTCATTTTCATTTGTTTCCATGATTTTTAAAATTCTTTTTTTTTCCTGGTTGATCCGTTCATTCTTTAACAGGATGCTCTTTAACCTCCAAGTGTTGAGTTCCTTCTAAATTTCCTTTTGTGACTGAGTTCAAGTTTCAAAGCATTGTGGTCTGAAAATATACACGGAGTAATTCCAATCTTCCGGTACCACCTGGGATTTCATTAGGGACCCAAAGTGTTGGCATGATCTCTCCTCTTTCATTCATGATTTTATTGATCTGGGTCCTTTCTCTTTTCTTTTGGATAAGTCTGGCTAGGGGGTTATCCCTTATCAATCCTTTCAAACAACCAGCTCCTAATTTCACTGATCTCTTCTATAGTTGGTTTTTTTTTTTTTTCCATTTCTATATCACGATTTTTGTTCTGATCTTTATTATTTCTCGTCTCACTGGATTTAGGTGTTATCTATTTGCTGTGCTTTTTCCAGCTTCTTTAGGTATAAAGTTAGGTAGTACATTGGAGACTTTCCTTCTTTCTTGAGGAAGGCTTGCATTGGTATTACTTCCCTCTTACGAGCACCTTGCTGCATCCCAAAGGTTTTGTACTGTCATGTTTTCATTTTCATTTGCTTCTATGTATATTTTAATTCTTTAACTTCCTGGTTGATCCATTCATTCTTTAATGGGATGTTCCTTAACCTCCACGTATTTATGTTCCTTCCAAATTTCTTGTGGTTGACTTCAAATTTCATAGCATTGTAGTCTGAAAACATGCAGGGAGTAATCCCATTCTTTTGGTACCAGGTGAAACTTTATTTGTGACCCAGCATGTGATCTATTTTGGAGAATGTTCCATGTGGATTCAAGAAGAATGTATATCCTGGTGCTATAAGATGAAATGCTCCTTATCTGTGAAGTCCATCTGATCCAGTGTGTCATTTAAAGCCCTATTTCCTTACTGATCTTCTGCTTAGATGATCTGTCCATTGCTATGAGTGAGGTGTTGAAATATCCTAGTATTATTATCAATGAGTTTCTTTAATTTGATTATTAACTGATTTGTGTAATTGGCTGCTCCTAAGTTAGGAGGATAAATATATGTAATTGTTAGATCTTGTTGGATAGACACTTTAAGTATGATACAGTGTCCCTCTTCATCCCTTACTACAATCTTTGCTTTAAAATCTAATTTGTCTGACAGAAAGATTGTTATCCCAGCTTACTTTTGCGGTCCATTAGCATGATAAATTGTTCTCCACCCCCTCACTTTCAATATGAAGGTATCTTTAGGTCTAAAATGAATCTCACCATATGGATGAATCTTGCTTTTTTATCTAATCTGATATCCTGTCTCTTCTGATTGGAGCATTAAGTCTATAGAATAACTATTGAAAGATACTAATTTAGTGCCAATGTATTATCTCTAAAGTTCCTGTTTCTGTAGACTGTCTCTATTTCTTTCTGGTGTATGTTACTTTGGGGTTTTCTCTTTGCTTACAGAATCCCCTTTAATCATGGCCGGTTTAGTGATCACAGATTCTTTCAGTTTCTGTTTCTCCTGGAAGCTCTTTCTCTCTCCTTCCATTCTGAATGGCAGCCTTGGTGGCTAAAGTATTGTTGGCTGTATTATTTTTCCCATTTAGTACTCTGAATAATCACACCAGCCATTTCTTGCCTGCCAGATATCCGTGGCTAGGTCTGCTGCTAGTCTGATGTTTCTACCATTGTAGGTTAAGGAGCTCTTGCCTCAAGCTGCTCTCAGGATTTTCTCTTCATCTCTAAAATGTGAAAGCTTCACTATTATATGTCAGGATGTTGATCCATTTTTACTGACCTTGAAGGGTGTTTTCTCTACCTCTTGGACAAAAATACCTATTTTCTTTTCCAGATTAAGGAAGTTCTCAGCTGTGATTTTCTTAAATATACCTTCTTTCCCTCTCTCTTCTTCATCTGGGATCCCAATAATTCTAATACTATTTCACTTGATGGTCTTGCTGATTTCTCGAAGCCTCCCCTCAGGAGCCATTTATTTGTTTTTCTCTCTTTTCTTCAACTTCCCTTCTTTACATCATCTTGTCTTCTATGCCACTTAACTCTTCTTCTGCCTCATTTACCCTAACTGTTAGAGCATCCATTTGTAGATCAGACTACATCTCAATTAAACCATTTTTAATTTCAGCATGAATGGATTTTATTTCTGCTCTAAGAGATTTTCTATTGTCTTTTATGTTTTTTTCAAGACCCAGCTAATAAATGTATAACCATTATCCTGAATTTCACCTCTGACATTTTATTTATGTCCGTATTCATTAGATCTATGGCAGAGAATATTACCTCTGGATCTTTCCTTTGTTTTACATTTCTCTTTCTAGGCATTTTGCCCGGAGAAGAATGGATGAACAAGAGAACAAGACCAAAAATATCAACCACGACCCAAGCACAATACACAGTAGACAAATCCAAAGAGGTTAGAAATCAAAAAAGAAAAGAAACAGAAACAAAAGAAGGGGAAAAAAGAGAGAATATAATCCTCTAGGTGGACAAAACAGGGTGAGCCAGTAGGTCCTGGGTATATTTTATTTTATTCTTTTTTTTGTTGTTGTTAGAAGACACTAAATCCCAAAACTGTAAAGAAAGCAAAACTTTAAATATTTATATACAAAAATAAAATTGAATACAGTGAAAGGAAGCCAAAAATGAAGAATATATCTATAAAATATAAATGTAAAATGAAAGTTAAAAAGAAACCTTAAAAACAAAAAGTTGATAAAATAAGAAACTGAAAAGAAAAAAAAGGGATAAATTTAAACTGAAAGATTAAAGAATTATGAGAAAAAACCCTCAAATTCTATATACTATTCTCCCCTGGTGCTTGACAGTTCTGTGTGCTTGGTAAACTTGGCATTCTGCTGATGTTGAACTGGTCTCCTGGGGGAGGAGGAGCCTACTATGCTGATTCTCAGGTGTCTTTGCCTGGGCAGAGTTGTACCTTCCCTTTCAAGGAGGCTGGGCTCAGTCAGTGTAAGCTGCTTTTGGTTGTTCTCTGTGGCTTTTGTTTGCTGAAGGCTTTCCCCCGCTGCTTTAGGGGATGAAAATAAACAAGACTGCACCCCATCCCTAGCCCTGGAGGTAAAAGATCATTGTCCCTTCTCTTCAGTAAACCGTAAACCGTCAGGGAAAAGTAGTCTCCAATTTTGTGTGCCCCAAACTCTGCAGACTCCCATGGTATGCACCCATGTGCATCCTCACGTGGGTGGGAGGAGGGTCACCTTGGGCCTGCACTTTGCTGGGCACTCGAACAGAGAGCAGTAGCCCAACCGTGTCCCAATTTGCAGTTAATGGCAAACCAAACTAAGAGCCCACTGCTGGGCTTGCTGACCCTAGCAGGTTTTCCCACTCCAATGCCTGGGAATTCTGCCAGCTCAGGCACCCCTGTTCCTTCTGTGATCCTGGGGATCCTAAGACCACACTGTCCCACCTAGGATTCTGCCCTGCTTTGCCACTTGAGCACCACTGAAGCAGGGCTGTCCCTCAAAGGAGCAGATGTCTACAAGCTCTGATTTTGCACTCTGCTGCTATATCACTTTCTGGTAGCCAGCTTATGGAGGCTCTCTCTCCTGATCATTTATCATCTTCCAGTATATCCCCTCAGATTCACCTCTCCGCAACTCTACCTTGCAAAAATTGGTGAATTTTTGAAACTAAGCTTCTAAAAAGCCTATCACTATTCCTAATAAGAAAGTCTGACCATTTTGTCACTATTCAAACTGCAGAAAGAGCTTGGACTGCATACAAAACGGAAGCTGTCAACCTGAATAAGCCTCCACAAACACAGTATAAAACCAAAACAAGGATGATCTAGGCACACAGTCCTCCACAGAGAGAGTCTCTGATTCAGAAGCACTGTTTTGACCAACCACATCCACTAAAAAAGGTGAAGCCCTTTACTCACAACCAATGGATGGTCAATCTACAATGAGTTTCATTTCTAATGGAGGCCCGAGGCCTACTGCTGCAGAAATCTCCAGCTGGCCCTAGGTGTCTTAATCATCTGAAGATGTCACGTAACACCTGCCTCATATGTATGCTTTATTGAAGATGATGATTCCAAGAAGATACTTTGTGCATGCACCTGTCAGAATGCAACTGAATGGCACACTTAAAATGTATGCATCTCACATGTAAATTTCACCTTAACAAACAAACAAACAAAACAAAAAAAAACCCTAAACTAAAATACAACTACAAATAGCAATGGTATGTACACGGAACCAAATGGGATGAAGTGCATTAGTGTCCGAACTTACTGTGGTTTCAAAGTAACCTCAAAAAACAATATGTGGGGCACCTGGGTGGCTCAGTGGGTTGGGGCCTCTGCCTTCAGCTCAGGCCATGATCCCAGAGTCCTGGGATCAAGCCCCGCACCGGGCTCTCTGCTCAGCGGAGATCCTGCTTCCTCCTCTCTCTGCCTGCCTCTCTGCCTACCTGTGATCTCTGTATGTCAAATAAATAAATGGAATCTTAAAAAAAAATCTTAAAACAAACAAGCAAACAAACCAAGATGTACTGCAGGTACACAAATGTGATACAAGTAAAAAAGTTAATTTTCAAAGTTGATTTTAGGGGTGACTGCCTGGCTGTTGGTGGAACACATGACTCGAGCTAGGGTCAAGAGCGGAAGCCCCACATGGGGGGGGGGGTGTAGAAATTAAATAAAACATTAAAAAAATAAAATAAAAGATTTAAAAGGTTTAATTGTAGGGGAGCTCGCAGGGCTAAGTCATTTAAGTATCTGACTCTTGATTTCAGCTCAGGTCATGAGCTCAAGGTCGAGATTGAGCCCTGTGTGGGGGCTCTGAACTAGCCATGGAGCCTGCTTAAGATTCTCTTCTCTCTCCCTCCCCACCTGACTCTCGAGCATGCTCTTCCAAAAAAAAAAAGTTTAATTGTAGAATCTTGGCAGTCTACATGTAGATATTCACTGTGAATTTTTTTCAGTTTCTCTGTATACTGAAAATTTTCACAATAAAAATGTTGGAAAAACAGTAACCCATTATTTCTACTAATGACAGCAATGATTTTTAAATAAGATTTACTTATTTTAGAGAGAGAGGGAGTATTAGGGCGGGGTGGGGAGAGAGGGAAAGGCAGGGAGAATCTTAAGCAGACTCAGCGCTAAGCACAGAGCCTACCTGACATGGAGCTCCATGAGCAAGAGTTCGCCACTCAATAGACTGCACCACCCACACTCCCCAGCAATGATTTTTAATAAATGCTATCTTACTGCCTATTTTTGTAACTTTGAGCTACATCCTAATACTAACCAGAAAATTTATTTTGTTTTCTTGTATAGGTACTTTCAAACCAACAAGATAAACCAGTTACAAGGAAACAAATGTGTTCCCGAATTACTTAAAACTGAGTGTGTTTGCCAGGCACCTTCTTTTTTTTTTGTTTTAGATAGCACTAGCTCCAATGTATCACACAGGAGAACCTCAACAGGAAACTTAAAATACATACACATACCTCTCATAGTATCCAAAACTGACATGGCCTCTCTACAATAATTTGTAGGGGCGCCTGGGTGGCTCAGTGGCTTAAAGCCTCTGCCTTCGGCTTAGGTCATGATCCCAGGGTCCTGTATCAAGCCCCGCATCAGGCTCTCTGCTCAGCAGGGAGCCTGCTTCCTCCCCTTTCTCTGTGCCTGCCTCTCTGCCTACTTGTGATCTGTCAAATAAATAAATAAAATCTTAAAAAAAAAATTTTTAGACTTATCAGCCATTCACCATACAAAAACAAATACAGGGGTGCCTGGGTGGCTCAAGTGGCTAAACGTCAGCCTTTGGCTCAGGTCATGATCTCTGGGTCCTGAGATAGAGCCCTACATTAGGATCCCTGCTCACTGGGAAGTCTGCCTCTCCCCCAACTCATGCTCTTTCGCATGCTCTCTCAAATAATAAATAAATAAAGACATATCCACATACACACACATACACATTCACTATATGGTCTTTTAAAAACAGTAATAGCTTTCCAGACTGTCCTTTCCTAAAAAGACCATTCACACCAATGCAACATAGACAACAAAATGATTAGAACCTTTCTCCTTTCCCTCTCACCAAAAAAGTGATGCATCGCTGGTTGACTTCCTCTCAAGGAAAAATTCATGTCTAGGGCCACTGTTCTTTTTTTTTTTTTTAAAGATTTTATTTGACAGAAAGAGAGATCACAAGTAGGCAGAGAGGCAGGCAGAGAGAGAGAGAAAGAAGGAAGCAGGCTCCCTGCTGAGCAGAGAGCCCGATATGGGGCTTGATCCCTGAACTCTGGGATCATGACCTGAGCTGAAGGCACAGGCTTTATCCCACTGAGCCACCTAGGTGCCCCTAAGGCCACTATTCTTAGACTGCTAATTATGTGATACCAAAAACTTTTTATATTCAAATAGATAATTTCTTCCAAAAGTAATGCACAAGATTGTATTTAAGTTTCTCAGCATAAAAGACAAAAAAACTCAGAACGCTAGGGGCACCTGGCATGCAATTCTTGATCTCAGGGTCACTATTTCAAGCCCCATGTTGGATGTAGAGACTACTTAAACAAAAACTTAAAAAATATACATTTAAAAATATTTAAAAAGAAAAAAGAGAAATCAGAACATAAAATGTATTTGAGAAGGAAAGACCTGCACCAAGACATGGCATCAAGAAATTTCAAAACACCAGAGACAAAAATGCCAAATTACCTAAAAGAAACCCAGGTTACAGTCAATCAAGCATCAGCAAGGTATCACAATTCTCAGTACCAACAATGGAAGCTAGAAAACAATTCAGCAATGTCCTCAAAACTCTGGAGGGAAGGGACGCCTGGGTGACTCAGTTGGTTAAGCAGCTGCCTTCGGCTCGGGTCATGATCCCAGCGTCCTGGGATCGAGTCCCACATCGGGCTCCTTGCTCAGCAGGGAGCCTGCTTCTCCCTCTGCCTCTGTCTGCCATTCTGTCTGCCTGTGCTCGCTCTCTCCCTCTCTCTCTCTGATAAATAAATTAAAAAAATCTTTAAAAAAAAAAAAAAAAAAAAAACTCTGGAGGGAAGTAACTGCTAGCCTAGACTTCTATAACTAAACTACAGAAGTATGGGTGCAAAACACAATGTTTCCACACATGAAATTATGACTCTCCATACTACTGGGAAACTACTGAAGGAGATCCTCCACAAAAACCAAAAGGTAAACTAAGAAAGACAAGGAATCGAACAGAAGGGAAAGATGTAAGAAATCCCTGAGATGTTGGAAAGAATGACCCCAAGGTAAGGTGTAATCTAGGATACTGGGTCCAGGGAAGACAAAGCAGTTGCAGAAGAAAATAGTCCCAAATTCACTAAAGGATGCTCACAGGGTCACAGTAACAGGGATGGGAAGGAGAGAGGTTACCTTTAAACTATATGGATGTGAACCCTTTATTTATTTATTTTTAAAGATTTTATTTATTTATTTGACAGAAAGAGAGAGATCATAAGTAGGTAGAGATGCAGGCAGAGAGAAAAGGAGAGGCAGGCTCCCTGCTGAGCAGAGAGCCCAATGTGACGCTTGATCCCAGGACCCTGGGATTATGACCTGAGCCGAAGGCAAAGGCTTAACCCACCGAGCCACCTAGGCGCCTCATGTAAACCCTTAATTTAAACAAGAGAAAGCAGATCCCATGACCCCACAAACTGGTAACATTCTAAAGCTTTTCTCTCCTACGTGGCTGCCATAAGTGTAGTTTATTTTTTAAACAAACCTGGGATCTTACTTCACGGACATAATTCAAATCTTCCCCAATTTATTCTCCATTCAGCCCTGCATGGCAAAAACCAAGACTATTTTATCACTCTTAGCAACATTTTCTCCCTTTAAAATGTATGCTGTGGGTAAGGGGGATAGGTTCAATAGTTCATGAGTCTGAAGGAAGGCACTTGCGTCGAAGCACTGGGTATTGTATGTAGGTGATGAATCACTAAATTCTACACCTGAAACTGGTATTACACTGTATGTTAACTGGAATTTTATAAATACCCACCCTCAAAAGTATGTTAATGTAGTGTTTAAGTCACTTCTTAAATAATTTACTACAAAGAACTGAATGTTTTCTTGAGGACTTCAGATGATAATTGTAAATATTACTATAGAGACTGTAAGTAAGAGTAGAAGAGAAAGAAACCTGAATGTGCAGCCTCAGGACCATGGAAGCCTGACTGTGTGCATGCTGCCTGCCAGCATTCTCAATAACAGAGCCAGGGGGATATGTTAATTCATTATACAAATGCCAAAAATGAAATAAAATAACTTACCCAGGAGTGACACAGCCACGATTTGAGCCACATCTAGCAAACTCCACACCCCAAACTCTTTCCAACAGATTGTGGATTCCAAAAGGAGACAGCCAATTCTGGCTGAATAGGTACTCAACCTATTACGCTTGTTCGTGAGGATGAAATGAATGATACCTCCATCAGAGTAATGGAATCTTTCAGCAAAAGACATGACATCTCATCACAAGGTTCTGTGTCACACTTAGAAGAGTGGTGTGTTCATGGACATTGCCAAAGTGCCTTAAAAGCTAACCTCCACGAACATACCATACCAGCTTTGCCCACAAATCTGGTGCTGAGAGAACCAGAAGGCAGATTGAGAAAGCAGCAGAAATGGAGACAAACTTTTTAACTTTTTTATAGTAACAACTCTGACTTGCTCATCAGAAAAATGAAAGGCCCATTAAAAAGGAAAATTTTAAAATTCACAATATGAAACATTGAACAGATCCCAGAAAAAGATGGGGAGCACAGCTGTGGCTCAAATCAGATGGCTAAAAGAACTGGGGACGTTGGTGGAACCTTCAAAGTGCTCTCATTTTCTCATTTGCAAATTTTATATACATCTTATCCCCACCCTCTTCCCAGATTATTTTTTATTCTCAGCTTGTCATTTACAAATTTCACATACATCTTTATTATCAGCTTTCCCTAAGAATCAGAGGGTTTTGACAATCCTGGGCCAGCAGTCTCACAGTTGACAACTCTCTCTGCCATCTATCAGCAGATGCCCCTTTAAACAAGGCTGGCCCTCTTGGCAGCCACAATCCCCCAAAATCCTATTGCTCCCACCTGCCTGCCCTAGCTTCTTGGTTACAACAGCAGCTGCTGAGCAGTCTTGGAAAAGTAGCAAGAAAGGACCCATCTCCCAAAGAGAAGATGGATGACATCAGTTCTTCAGGTTGGCCTGAGGTGCCCCAAAGTAGGAAGCTAACCAGACCTAAAAACCCCAAGCTTCCTCTTGGGAGAGCATTTACTTGAGAGAGAGAAAGAGAGAGAGAGAGAGAACATGTGAGCATGTGTAAGGGAGGACGGCAGAACACAGGAGTGTAGAGAATCACAAGCAGATCCTGTGCTGAGCGCAGAGCCTGATGCAGGGCTTGATCCCACAATCCTGAGATCACAACCTGAGCCCAAACCAAAAGTTGGATGCTTAGCTGACTTGCCAACCCAGGTACCCTGCTTTTCAGTACAATTCTGTTAACTTGTGTACTCCAAGAAGAAAATGAATACAAATGAACTACTATAGAAAATTCTAGAATGTTCCATTTTATGGTGGTCTGCAACATGGTAAGTAACAATTCTCAAGCAAAAAAATGAACTTCAATTGAATTCCTCCCATCATATACAAAAACTAAACCAAAACAGGCAACAGACTTAAATGTAAAATCTAAAATTATAAAACTTCTAGAAGAAAACAGGAGAACATCTTTGCAATTTGGGTTAGAAATGACACCAAACACACGACCCATAAATAAACAAAACAATAATGTGAAAACCATTAAATTTAAAAACTCTTGCTCATGGGGCGCCTGGCTGGCTCAGGTGGTAGAGCAAATCACTCCTGATCTTAGAGTTGTAAGTTCAAGCCCTATGCTGGGTGTAGAGTTTACTTACAAATAATCTTATAAAAATATAGAATAAATTAAAAAATACAAACTCCTGCTCTTTTAAAGACACTGTTAAAAGAATGAAAAAAACCACAAACTAGGAGAAAATAGCTGCAAATCATATACCTGTGAAACAAGTCTCAAACGGAAAAATAAGAAGACAAACTCAAAAACTGACATACAATAAAGATGTACACACTTAACCAAAGACGTTACAGGTAGCAAATAAGCACATGAAAAGATGCTCAACGTTATTAGTCATTAGGTAAGTTCAAATGGCTAAAATTAAACAGAACTATACCAAGTGTTGACAAGGAGGTAAAGGAACTGGAACTCTCATACTCTGTGGATGGGACCAGAAAACAGTACAACCATTTTGGAAGACAGTTTGGCAATTTTTTATGAAGTTAAATATTCACTTGCCTTGAGAACCAGACGTTCTCCTCCTTTGAATTTACTCAAGAGAAACGAAGTATATATCTATACAGACTTGTACAGAGATATTCACAGCAGTTTCATCTTTAACAACCCCAAACTGCAAATAATCCATACGTTAACTGGAAAATGGGTAAGCAAACTGTGGTATTCCCAAACAATGGAATCCGACAATAAAAAGGAACCAATTACTGATAAACACTACAACATGGATGTTAATTATATTGAATGAAAGCAGTCCAAAGAAAAAAAAAGGACATTCCATATGATTCATTTATACAAAATTTTAGAAAATAAGGCAATCTATAGGAGAGAAAACCGATCAGTGATTTTCAGGATCCTGGTAGAAATCACAAAGGTGAGAAGAAAACTTTTAGTGAGTTATATTCACTCCCAACTGTGAGAGTGATATACATTATATCAAAAATTATCAAACTATACACTTTAAACATGTATAATTTACTCTATGTCATCTAAGCCTCAGGAGAACTACTTTAAAGAAATTAAACCTGAGAAGTTTTACAAAAGGAGATGGGTGGTGCCATTTAGCTGTTAAGGAATCCAGTGAGTAGTAAAATAATATTGCTGATACCAGGGAAGGGATTTCCTTAATTGATCCCAAAACATAGGCAACAAAGTAGCAGGTACTCTCCGCCAGGTGGGAGAGAAAAAACATTAGTAAAAGCTAGCAAAAACACAAAACAAAAACCATTTTGGAAAGAACAGGCCAATGTGGCAAAGAACCAGAGATTTAAAGTTGAGAGTCTTGCCTTTACAGTCAGAGGAAACCTTCATCTGAGAACATTACTCTGGTATAAGCAAGCAGGGAACATGAATCAAAGGAGAAAAGCCTGGGAGTAGGATGAGCAAGCCAAGGTCTTTGTCTGGGTGTGAGCTATAAGCTGAACAAATGAAGTCAGAGTAGGAATAGAAACAGGAGTAAGGACAGAAGAGTCACAGAAGAATTTTATGATTAGCAAAACAGGGAGAATTCAGGGAAGGGACACTACTCTTATCTCCTTTTCCATCAAAGTTAACTGTGTGAGGCTAGGGGTTCTAAGGTGAAAAAAGTGAAGCACGCCAGCAGATCTATGAGGCCAAGACTTCAGGTCACTGTGGGCCACCACTGCTGCAGGAGAATCACAAAGTCCAGGTGAGTGAACCCTGGAACAAGCCCACACCAGAGTACAAGCTCACAAAGAAAAGCATCACCCCCTTTACAAACTTCAGACCCAAACCAAGTTAACTTTGAACTGTATCACTGATTTCTAAAATCTAAAAATAATCTCATGCATATGAAATAAGACTTTGCTTTAAAACTATAAAAGGGACAGTGTAGAGAACATAGTCAATGGTACTGTAATAGGGTTGTCAGGTGACAGATGGTAGCTACACTTGTGGTAAGAACAACATAAAGTACATTTGTAGGATCACTGTGTTGTACACCCGAAACTAACGTAACATTATTAACTACACTTGAAAGAAAAAATAGTAAAACTATAACCAGAGTGCTAAAACACTGGAGAGAAATCAGTCATCTCTAAAAATATTAGCAACATGGAAATTCCACCTATTAACTAGGCAAAATGATCTTTAGTTTCTAGTAATCAACACTGTTTCATACATATATGCCCTGGCACTAGTTACCTATAAAGACATATGATTAGAATAAAGATCTGTTATGGAAGAACATCAGAAATGCAGTGTCTAAAGTTTTACACTCAGTAAGAATAAAAGTTTTTATCATATTCATCAACAAGGCTGAACTTACAAACCAAGAAATCAATTCAACCCAAATCCTAATTCTATAACCACACTTCTCAAAACCCACCCACTTTACATTCTCCTAAGCCACACGGACAAAGCACTTATGTCAGCCAGCACACATATGCTGCATACCTGTCTGGAAGGTAGGATTCGCTCCAGGGTACATGTTGGGGGAGTAGGCAGGAGCTGCAGCTGCATAGCCCATGGGGAAACCAGCTGGAGAAAAACAGAACAATGGGATATCACGACCTGAAGGAGTAACATAATTTTACAACCATGGCTCCTAAAGACCCAGTCGTTCTTACCTTTTCATCAAACTCCAGACTGACTGAAGGAGCCCAACAGTTTGTCACTAGTTTTCTCCTTTCCTCAGAACTGGAATGGGTCACACATGTCCATTTACAGATGAATGGATAAAGATGTGGTATATATACACAACGGAATAGTACTGAGCCATAAAAAAGAATGAAATCTTACCATTTGCAACAATGTGCATGGAACGTTGTAGCTGGTATTATGCTAAGGGAAGTAAGTCAGCCAGAGAAAGACAAATACCACATGATTTCATTTACATGTAGAATTAAGAAACAAAACAGATGAACATAAAGGGAAACAAAGGAAAAATAAAATAAGATAAAAACAGAGAGAGGCAAACCATAAGAGCCTCTTAACTATAGGCAACAAACTGAAGGTTGCTGGAGGGGATGTGCGTGGGAGGGTGGGGTAACTGGGTGATGGGCAATGAGGAGGGCACGTGATGTAATGAGCACTGGGTGTTTTTTGCAACCAATGAGTCACTAAACTCTACCCTGAAACTAATAATATACCATAGGATAACTAACTTGAATTTAAATTTTAAAAAATTGGAATGGGGGGCGCCTGGGTGGCTCAGGGGGTTAAAGCCTCTGCCTTCGGCTCAGGTCATGATCCCAGGGTCCTGAGATCGAGCCCCACATCGGGCTCCCTGCTCAGCAGGGAGCCTGCTTCCCTTCTCTCTGCCTACTTGTGATCTCTGTCTGTCAAATAAATAAATAAAATCTTCAAAAAAAACTGGAATGGGACACAAACATAATTAAGTCTTTTAAACCTGTAAGTAAAGGCAATTGAAAAAATTTAGCAGAAAACTGAGTCAGAATGCCAAAAAACAGAGCAAAACAAAAAAACAAAACTAAGCTGAAGTCAGAAAACTCCTAATTTTCATCACAAAATTTATTACTTGGCAACAGTAGTAAGAATGCTAGGAAACTGTGTGATGAGAGAGCTGTTAACTGGCACACCGACACACGGAAATGGGAAAAATCCAATTTCACAAACCACTTGCAAGCAACCTAATCTTTATTAATATAAATGAGACTCCTTAGTAACACTAAACCATAAGCAACCATAAAACAAAAACATCAAATGTGACTACAATAAAAACATCAAATAAGACAGCATTATAGTCAAAATCCTGGCTACCAGGCATCCACAAGCAAAGGGGCCACAATTACCTGTTTTTGGCCTCCTGAGAGCCTAAGGACCCCTGTAAGGTTCCCTAGACCTATCTGGGTGAACCTATCTGGTTCACAGTTCAAAATGCTCCATTCAAGTGACAGCTGGACCATTAAAATCTACTTCCCTATATTCAGGGCAAAGAACCAACAAAGATGACCCACATTCCTTAGTCTTTACTATTGTCACAAACTAGTTGTAAAAAGGTGTTAACTTCTCCATCCCTCTTTCCCCTCACCTGTAAATAAAGTTGAAATGGAAAGGCAGACTTCAAATGAAAGACACTGTTGAGACTCAGAGAAAAGTGTCTCCCAGGGATATCTAAGGCATTGTGGTGGTTGAGTAACCAAAGTGAAAAAAACATAAGGGTAGTAGGATAACATAAAGGAGAAAACTGAGTAGAGTTCAGAGTAGAATTCCAAAGGTAATCTTTGTGGATCTGAATGTCATTTATAAAGATTTTGGATAAAGTGCCTTACAGGAATCCCTGCAGTCTCCAGCACAGGTTGGATGCCCTTGCACTGCTGCACCTCCTGCTCCAGCTGTCCTGTAGTTTCCACGGGTCTCTTCCAAGGACAAGGACAGAAGTTCAGATCCACTGCCCCCAAGGAATCCCTACTTGCAAGTGCCCAGTTCTCACTTCATATACAAATCCTCTGCTTCAGAGCTGCTTTCTTCTTTCTCAAAACTGATCCTCCCCTACCTCAATAGAAGCCATTTGGAGTTTCCTTCCTAGATTGTCATTTTCCTGTTTGTCCAATTACTTAGAAAACAGTTTGAGGGGATCAAATGCTCATCAGATTCCCTTATTTTGGACATCAAGGACAGATTCCACTTGATTCCACGGACCTAAGATGGCTTTTTTTAAAAGACCAGGAAGGTGGTTTTCAATCTGTGTTCAATGAATCCTAAGCATTTCCTTAGAAGCCTCAACTGTGAGCAGCAGGAGGATAAGCAGGCTCTGGAGCCTGCCTGAAACTCACCCTGGGAGATGCTGTAACTCATCTTAGTACTAAGGAACCACTTACAAATCTTTTCTAAGGTTTCATTGTTAAAAAACAAAGTTTAAAATACTATTGACCTATATCATATCTTAGAGACTTCTCCAACAATTCCCACAAAATCCAAATGACCTCAACTCTCCACAAAGTCTACCAATAAATCCTCCAGCAGCATTGTCTGCTTCTGTACTTGTCTCTTGTCTGAGAGTTCCTGGAACACTATTATTATGTTTGCTGGGCCCTTCCTATCTTCACCTTCTAACAGTGAGTTAAACATGCTCTAAAATGAAAGAAAAAAGCCATATAACAAGTATTTAAAACAGCATAATTAACCACCAAAAACAGGACAGGATGTTTTAAATGTTTTTTCTATTCCTACGCATAGAAGTATACCACCCTCACACACCACCAAATCCCACACATACACTACCACACTGACCCAGAACCCCTGCACAGTTGACCTTCCACCTTGGCCATACAAAACCCCCACATGGAAACCCCTGAAAGAACTACCTCCCTGGGGGCACCTGGGTGGCTCAGTGGGTTAAGCCGCTGCCTTCGGCTCGGGTCATGATCTCAGGGTCCTGGGATCGAGTCCCACATTGGGCTCTCTGCTGAGCAGGGAGCCTGCTTCTTTCTCTCACTCTCTATCTGCCTGCCTCTCTGCCTACTTGTGATCTCTGTCTGTCAAATAAATAAAATCTTTAAAAAAAAAAAAAAAAAAAAAGAACTACCTCCCTGGAACCCCACAAACACTGTTTTAACTGGTCCTGGTTGTAGCATCTTCTGTTTCTTCATTTTTCTAGAAAATTCCAACCTGCAGGGCTCCAATCATCAAAGTTGAGAGGCACTATTCCTTCCTATCCCTGTCAATCTTTCTGGCAACACCACCATGTTCCTAAAAATGCCCCTCACTGCTAGTACTATGGACTGTTTCCTTCAACATCTGGTCTAGCTCCCTTCTGGGACAGAAACACTGGAATGCTAGAAACTATACTGCCCAGACTTCCCTCTTGTAAAAGACTGTAAGTGACCCCAAATCTAACCACTTTTATGAGATTCATTACTTCATGAAAATAAAAACTTCAGAGCAAAAGATACCATATGCTAAGTAAAAAAATATTAAACTAAGAAAAAATACTTGCAAATTACATTAACAAAAAATACTATACAAAATATGAAAATTTAATAATACAAATAATTCTTAAAACTAAAAAAAAAAAAGAAAAAAATTCAGTAGAGATCTGGACAGAATTGCTAACTATCACTACATCTATCCCATTTCTAACATGAGACTGGTAAAACTCCCAACTGAAAACACACTTTGTTGGCAAGACTGTGGGGAGACCATTGCCTCACACACTTCTGGTAGGAATACAAAACAGTAAAAATACTACAGAGGAAAAATCAGAAGCATCTTAAAAATTACATATGTGGGGCACCTGGGTGGCTCAGTGTGTTGAAGCCTCTGCCTTCGGCTCAGGTCATGATCCCAGGGTCCTGGGATTGATCCCCACATCGGGCTCTCTGCTCAGCGGGGAGCCTGCTTCCTCCTCTCTCTCTCTCTCTCTGCCTGCCTCTCTGCCTACTTGTGATCTCTCTCTGTCAATAAATAAATGAAATCTTTAAAAAAAAAATTAAGTATGCATTTACACTCTCACCCAGCAATCCCATCTCAAGGAACCCACTCTGAAGATAACTTCCACAATCAACATATGCTGTAATATTACAGGAATATCAAAATACTTCAAACAATACATCTACCCAAGAATTGGTTGAATCTAACTATGGAAACCCCACAAGATGCAGGTGACACAGCAGTACTCTGCAAAATAAAAATAGAACAAGGCAAACCTTTGTAAACGGACATGGAATGATTTCTAGGATATATTGAGTTGACAAAGCAAAGCGAACATCTCCACCACCTGAATCTCCATTCCAGAAAAGAAGCCGTTATTCAGCCACGAGCAGTACATGGATTGCCAGCCTCTGGCAGCAGCGCCTCCAAAGGCCACTTCTGCCTAATGAGGGCCTTCTTTAACTTCCAGTTCTTCCCTCACAGCTCCCCCATGAGCTGAGAATTCAGCAATGTGTAGCACAGTCCTGAGGCTCCCCACTACCTGATTCTGCGTCCTCTTCATTAGACCTTTCACAAATGTTCCCCAAAAATGCCTACTACTCTAATTTCATCTCAGTGTCCATTACCAATTGCAGTGAGGGCATGATATGAACTGAGTATTTGTGTCTCCTTCAAAATTTATGTATTGAAATTCTAATTCCCAAATTTGACAGTATTTGAGTATACTCAATTGTGGTAATCATTTCACAGTGTATACATATATTAAATCATCACATACACCTTAAAAAAAAACAAAAAAACAAAAAAAATATACTGGGACACCCGGCTGTCTCAGCAATTAAGTGTCTGCCTTCAGCTCAGATCATGATCCTGGGATTGAGTCCCACATCTGGCTCCCTGCTCAGTGGGGAGCGTGCTTCTTCCCCTACCTATTGCTCTGCTCCCCCTGCTTATGCTTGCTCTCTGACAAGTATCTCTTAAAAACAAAACAAAAAAACATACTGTACAACCTAAATATATATAATTTTTACTTGTCAATCATACCTCAAAAAAGCTCAGTTAAAAAAAAAAAAGCTAATCAGCATGCTATCCACCTCAAAGGGAAGACATCAACTGGAGCCACAATTTTTAATATACTGTATATTACATTCAATGAAAAAACACTAGGCATGACAAGAGACAGAACTGCATAACTGAAAAACAAAAGAAAAAGACAAATTGACAATAGAAACAAACCCACATGTAATTCACAGACAGCCTTCAACCAACAAAGTCTTTAAAATAACTTAGTATGTTGGAGGAAAAAAATGGAGTAGATGAAAAGATTCAATAAATGGGTTTTTTAGCAAATCAGAGAAAAATTAGCAGGGTTGGTGAAATGGAAGCAGATCAGTGCAAAATATCCACATTAAAACTCACAGAAGAAAATAATGTAAAATACAAAAAAGGATGCAATAGATGTGAGATAGAGTAAAATGGTTTAACATACCTATAAATGGAGTCCCAAGAGAGAAGGGAGCAGGAAAAAAGTATTTGAAAAGTCACTACTATTGCACTTTGGGGGAAAAAAAAATCAACTTACTGAGGCTATTTTCAGTGTTAATACACACACACAGTATTATCTACAGCTGCTTCAGTTCTGGAAAAGCAGAACTGAGGAGTTGCAACAGAGACACTATGGCCCACAAAGCCTGAAATATATACTACACCTGGACCTTTATGTAAAGTTTGTCAACCCTGCTTCTGACCAATCAAAGAACTGGAACAAAATTTAGACAACCTGCATAGAACTGGAATATGACAGTCACTGATTTATTAAACTATCAGGTAAAACTAATACCATTGAGTTTTGCCTATTTCCCTTGCTCTAGATCCACTCAGGATTCTCAGGAAGCTACCTGGCGTTCTGTTTAAACTGTCTTGATAATTTAAAGACAACAGGTCTCACTACTACATTATTCTGGAAAATTCTGTCACTCCTCTTCTTGTCTCTCCATTCAGTCCTTCTGGAGCACTTAATTCTCCCCAATTCTTCTGACATCTCGATTTCTTAACTGGTCTCCTACTGCCCCCTCTTCCCTTATTCTGCAGCCCTGTTCTCCCATTTAGCAGTGTTTTACCTACAATTTAACCTGAATTTTGTTCAAATGATTTGCTTTTTCATTTCTTTAAATTCCAGTTCATTCTTTTTTCTCCCAGTATCTTGTTCCCCTCTTAGTCTTATTTCTTCTAGATCTTCAATTACTCTAAACTTGTATGATGTGGTATCTGATATTCTATTCCTGAAATTGGTCATGACTGGTAACTCTTATGTGATAAAGAAGTCACATGTTTTATAATAATTTTGCGGGAAACCCATACAACCTGGAATGAGAACATGTGCCTCCACAGCAGATCTGCTTTTGCTGCTCTCAGGTGCTGGGGGTAATGCAGGCTGTAGACTACTTTTTATGTTCGTTTCTTAAAATTTATGGACTGCCCTCCACCCCCCAGGTAAGTACAAGTAATACAAAGTACAGCCTCCAACATTCCTGACTGGGCACAAAGTTTTAGGAGAGATCTTCCCTTCCTATAGAGCCCAAGCAGAGACAAATTGCCTTGTGGAGACAGTGAATGGATTTTTTTTACTCTAACTCTTCCCTGGGAGTATCATCTGCTGGAGGAACCAGGTTGATGAGGGGTCCCACCTCCAAACCCCAGACTCACAAGGGCCTAAGGCCTCACTTTCCCCATGTGGGTTATTAAAACGCACGGAAAGCAAAAATCCACAATAAAACTTTAACATTACAAATAATTACTCCTAGTTAGATGTCACCGATAAGGATGTCCACTTGCTATTTTCAAACAACCAGTTCCTTTTCCCCCAAATTTTGCTTAACCACCTCCCTCACAGCCCATGTTCTACTAGCTGACTCCAATAAGGAGGAAAAGTGGCTCAGGTCTAAATTAATTAGTAGAATCCCCTCCCTGGCCCTGGGATGGAAGCAGAGTGCAATCAGAACACGTCCCAGGATCGGTCTGATTAGAGAACAAGAAGCCCCAAGGAGACTTCCTATAGAGTAGAGATAGAGGCTCATAGCTAGGGTACTACTGGGGGGTGGTTGCTGAACACCACAAAGAGACCACAATGGAGAGACATGCAACCTGTGACCAACACTGAGCCAATCCTGAGGAAGTGAAGTTGAGCCTAGGAGGTAGAAACTAGATCCTAGTCCAACTGCTGGAGCCACCAGATCAAGCTTTGACCAAAGCCAGTCCTAGCTCTTGATTTTTCAGTTTCATGACCCAAAACATTTTCTTCTCTGTATAGATCACTTTGAGCTAGGTTTGTTAACTGAAAGCATTCTGAGCAACAAGGAAATTTACCAAGTGTTCGAACTTCAATAATGAAACAAAGTTTTACTTGCTTACCTGGATAACCAATTCCTTTGGCATTTGCATAGGGAACTCCGGAAGAACCAGGGCTATAAACAGGATTCATGATTTCAAGAACTAAAAAGGAAAAAAAAAGTAATTTAGCCAAGCACTTTTATTCTCTGGTTTTTCTCCAATATCACTTGCAGAAGAGCAGGCAGCAAGGGTCCCTTCTCTAGTTGATGAGAAACAAGGCATTTCATGCTGCTGCCAACCAACACAGAAAAGGCAGGCCAGAAGTTCTGATGAAAGCCCACCTTAACACTGTAATCTTTCCAACTTCTTCAGTCCATCAGAAGCTAAGGGAAAATGTGTTCTCTATGTCCCTGCTTAAAACAGTGAATAAAAGTTATGATCTAAATGTTCTTGTAACAAAGAATAGTTAAGGAAACCAGACCTATGCAGAATATGAAATATTACACAGATACTTTTTAAAGTGTTTAAAAACACGACTGATATGTGACAAAAGGAAAAGAACAATGCTGCATTATGCAGTATGATCCTAAATCTGCACCTACATGTAGTACAGGCATGTGCACTTCTAGCACAAACAGAAAAAATCTGGAAGAATATAAAAAAAATGTGAACAGAGATGATCTCCAGATGGGATAGGTTTAGTGTTCTTTTTATACTTTTCTCTATTTATTAAATAACCTTTGTTAAATATATATCTGTTTTAAGAGACAAATCAGCTATAGTCTACCAACTCTACTAATCCATTTGATGTTTTTTCATCCTTTTTTTTTTCCTGAAAAGTTCAAGAGCTTGCACAGCCACCAGCATCATTTTACCCCTTCCCCAATAGAAAAATATGATTCTCATCAGTATCTCCAGCAAGCTCCTCTGAATTCTGTCAACCAATGTATTATGAAAGTATGTTTAAGACTACTCTATATTCCTCACCTATATTCCTCACTGGTGTGGAATGGTGGTAGTAAGGATGAAGGGGATCTTAAATTTAAATATAAAAACAGTACAGGATAGGGCAATAGCAGGCAAGAGGTACATGGGAACTCTGTGCCTTCTGCTCATTTTTTCTGTGAACCTAAAACTGCTCTAAAAAAGTCTACTTAAAACTAAAAATAAAGAGGGGTGCCTGTGTAGCTCAGGTCTTGCTCTCACAGTCACGAGTTCAAGCTCCACAATGGGAACCTACTTTAAAAATAAATAAAATTAAAAATAAACAAAATGTACACATATATACTTATTTAGTGTCTGCCTCACCCACCACATCCCCCACCAGAAAGTAGCCTGTGACAGACAGGGAACAGGGACTTGTTCCTATTTACTGTAGTATCTCTAGCACCAGTAACAGTACCTGGGACAAAAGAGGTGCAAGTACCTGACTTCTTGTTTTTAAAAATGATTTTATTTATTCATGAGAGAGAGCGAGAGAGAGAGAGTGAGAAGCAAGCTTGCTGCTTATACTCGACTCTAGGACCCCTGGATCATGACCTGAGCCAAAGGCAGACACCCAACCAACTGAGCCATCCAGGTGCCCGACCTGCTGACTTTCTAAAAACATATACACATTCAAACACTGCAGGTATCAAATTCCATTACAAAAACATACTGCAAAAATTAACCACTTCAAAGTCTCAGCTTACCTGACTCATTTAAAAATAATCACAATCAAGAAGTTCAGTACACATAAAAAAATACCCAGTCATATCCCTAGACTTTGTAACAAGTTCTAGTCTAAATTAGGAATAAATCAGGAACATCAGTGATTAGGCCATTCTTACTTAAATAACTGTTTTTTTTAAACTTCTAAGCCAAAGTTACTATGACATCCACAATTACAACTAAGAGGTTAGTCTAGATCAGTGCTAACAAACAGTACTCTCTGCAACAATGAAGATGCTCTCTATCTGTGCCTTCCAATAAGGCAGCCATTAGCTAAAAGTTAACTACTGAGCACCCCAAAAACATGGCTAGTGAAGGATCTGATTTTTAAATTTTATCTGACTTCAACTTAATTTTTTAAAATTAATTTATTATGTAATCTCTACACCCAATGTGGGGCTTGAACTCATGACCCCGAAATCAAGAGTCCTCCAACTGAGCCTCAACCTAAATTAAATAGTCATATGTGCCGAGGGACTACCATATGGACAGCAGCCTACAATACAGATGAGAGAAAACAAGGATAGAACGGCACAGAAAGCAAGCAGGAGAATCAATTACATATCTTACCACAGAGTTAAGAACAAACAAACTGGGAGGTGCCTAAGTGGCTCAATCGGTAAAGCGTGTCTGCTTTGGGCTCTGGGCATGATCCCAGCGTCCTGGGATTGAGACCCATGTTGGGCTCCCTGCTCAGCAGGCTCCCTGCTGCTTCTTCCTCTCCTCCCCACTCATGGTCTCCTCTATCTCTGACACTCCCTCTCTCCAATAAATAAGATCTTAAAAAAAAAAAAAAATAGAATAAACAAACTGGGGGCACCTGGTGGCTCAGTCAGTTAAGCAACTGACCTTTAATCTCAGGGTCATGAGTTCAAGCACTGCATTAAAAAAAGAATAAACAAATTGGCAATTGCCAATCCCTATTACCCTGTACTTTTAACCTATTCTTGGTGGATCTCCAACAGAACTGCATAAGCCCTCATCTCTGTCGTTCAACTATGATCTGCTAAGTATATAATTCTCAAAATTCTGTTTCTCTATTCTGTGCCAGAACCTAATTTTCTCAATTGAATTCAAGATAAGCAAAGCACTATGCAAAGGCCACAGAGAACACAAAAAGGGCAAGTCACAATCTTCTGAGTTTACAATCTAGAAAAGTGTTGTCCAATAGAACCTTCTGTGAAGATGAAAATGTATGGTAACTGTAC
Organism: Mustela erminea; assembly: GCF_009829155.1. NCBI lineage: Eukaryota > Metazoa > Chordata > Mammalia > Carnivora > Mustelidae > Mustela > Mustela erminea. Next base: position 114,070,073 of record NC_045621.1, on the reverse strand, counting down.
ATGTAAAGTAGCCACTAATGGCTGGCTAGTGAACACCTCAAGTGTGGCTAGCACAACTAAGGAACTACATTTTAACTTAAACAGTCACAAGTAGGTGATAGAGATTATATTGGAGAACTCTGGCCTATAAGACAAAAGACATGAGGAGCACCTGGGTGGCTCAGTTACTAAGCTTCTGCCTTTGGCTCAGGTTATGGTCCCTGGATCCTAAGATCAAGCCCCGCATTGGGCTCCCTGCGCAGTGGGAGGACTGCTTCTATTCCCTCTGTAAGTACTATAAAGGAATGAAATGTTCTGAAGGTTGAGAGAGCAAAAATTCAACAGGTGAGGGGAGGAACAGTCAGGAAAAACTTGATTATAGAAAGTAGTAGCTCTGAACAAGTATGATCCCAAAAAGCCACTGAAGAGAGAAAATGCAAGATGCACTTTAGGAATACGGGGCTATTGGGTTTGTAGAGAACTAACACAGATGATTATGAAAACACAGGTTAATTTCTTAGAACCATCATGTGTAGACCCTTAAATGTAGGGCTGAGCAGATGACATCTGGTAGGCAATGAAGCTCATGAGTAACATGGTAGACTAACACAGGTGACCTGGTAATTCTATTCCTTGGAATATACCTAAGAGTAATGAAAACATACATCCACACAAAAATCTGTACACGAATTTTTATTATTCATACAGCCAAAAAATCGTAAACAACCAAATGAAGCACTGAACACAAGGCTCTCCTGCCATAAGGATCTCAGTGTAAACCAATAATACAATTCCACTATACGCTTGTCACTACAAAGTACACAGAATTGCCTATGGATTCTCAATACCGTAAGTTTCAAACTACCCAGAAGTTTTATTTCCTAAAAGCATTTTTACCTCCCCAGAGGATAATGTTTCCTCAAGAGACCGAAAAATCTTTTTTTTTTGGAGATGTTTTTTATTTACTTATTTGACAGAGATCACAAGTAGGCAGAGAGGCAGGGGGTGGAGGGGGTGGAAAGCAGGCTCCCTGCTGAGCAGAGAGTCAGGACCCCGAAATCACGACCTGAGCCAAAGGCAGAGGCTCCAACCCACTGAGCCACCCAGGCACCCCAAGACCGAAAAATCTTAATGAACTGAAAATATTAGGCAAGAAAATATAAAAAGATTGATGAAAAATGTTGCGGGGTTCCCTCTCCTACCCAATAAAAGGGCTTGACTGAGCAATATAAAAACAGTCTGTGGGGGCACCTGGGTGGCTCTGTGGGTTGGGCCGCTGCCTTCGGCTCGGGTCGTGATCTCGGGGTCCTGGGATTGAGTCCCGTGTCGAGCTCTCTGCTCGGCGGGGAGCCTGCTTCCCCCTCTCTCTGCTGCCTCTCTGTCTACTTGTGATCTCTCTCTCTCTCTCTCTGTCAAATAAATAAATAAATAAAATCTTAAAAAAAAAAAAGTCTGTGAACTAATGTCCAAAAAAAAAAAAAAGCTTCTTAGGTTACTTGTTCAAATAATAAGAATACTCCAAGATTCTAAGCCTCAAGAGCAGAGAAAAATACTTTGTTCAGCTGTCTTTGTTTTTCACCAGTGCTAGGCACTCAGACAGCTTATATGTATCTTCTGAATGTTTTTGAAGAACTATGTGATAGAAATATAACTTTTCACAGCAATAAATATGAAGTTGAGCATGTGACTCTTCATCTCAGGATAGTTGAGTTCAAGTCCCATATGGGTATAGAGCTTACTTTAAAAAAAAAAAAAAAATGAAGCTGAGACATTTATTTAAAATATAATTCAGGGGCATCTGGGTGGCTCAGTGGGTTAAAGCCTCTGCCTTCCACTCAGGTCATGATCTCAGGATCCTGGGATCAAGCCCCACATCAGGCTCTCTGCTCCGCGGGGAGCCTGCTTCCTCCTCTCTCTCTGCCTGCCTCTCTGCCTACTTGTGATCTCTGCCTGTCAAATAAATAAATATATCTTTTAAAAAATAATTAAATAAAAAAAATAAAATATAACTCAGAATAGTTGAAACACCATATATTTATTGATTAGTGACTATGAAAGCAGAACCCACTGGACAATCTTAACATTTCCAGAAATCAAACTATTTTTTTTTTAAGATTTTTTTATTTATCTGACAGAAATCACAAGTAGGCAGAGAGGCAGGCAGAGAGAGAGGAGGAAGCCGGCTCCCTGTAGAGCAGAGAGTCCGATGTGGGGCTCGATCCCAGGACCCTGGGATCATGACCTGAGCTGAAGGCAGAGGCTTAACCTACTGAGCCACCCAGGTGCCCCCAAGAAATCAAACTATTTAACATTAAATGCATGCTCATATGACAGAATTACTCTGCATCACCTAAGGTACTACTACAAAAACATTACAATATAAATCTAATGAATCCTATCTAATGAATTTTTGGTAGACAAAAATTTCCTTTTAAATTACAGAACCTATACCTATAGGGGTGCCTGGGTGGCTCAGTCTAGTTTACAGAAAAAGAAGTTAGAGGAATAGGATCAATAACACCATGAAGCAATCAGACACAAATGAAAGATGGGGCATCTTAGAGGACAAGTAACCCAGTTTTTTTCAGTAAGTCAATGGTCTGAAACCTGGTGGGGATGGGGGTGGCGGGAAGGCAGGGAGGGCAGTTCTAGATTAAAATAGATTTAGACATTAAAACCACTACGTAGTTTTGTTTGGATTTTGGTTTAGATTGAAAAAACTGTAAGAAGATATTTAAAGGATTTGGGGACACAAGTGAATATGGGCTAAGTATCAAATGGTATTCATTTTGCTAGGTATGGTCATAGCATTTTGGTTACATAAAGACAAGATTTTTCAGAAGTATATGCTGAGGCATACAAAAAAAAAAAAAGACATGATGTCTCTAAGTATTCTTACAAAAAAGGAAAACTACAGTAAATACTAATGATTGTTATGCTGAGGTATTGGGTTATGCCTGCATATGGTATTGTTACTCATTTCAAGTTTGCGTAACAAAAAAAATAAAGAAAAAACACATCATCATTCTGCCTCCTATCCTAGTGCCATTGGCAACCCAGAAACCAATTTTCCAGTCTGATTTACTGAGGACCAAAGACTCCAATTCCAACACTGGATCCAGAAGGTACCACTTTTTTTTTTTTTTTTTTAAACCCATGTGGAATGACTCAACTGTCAGAATACCTACGGGTGGTCTGACACCTGCACCAGGAAACCGAATCTCAGATTTACCTTTAAAAAAGATGACAGCAAAAATTCTTGAATTTGAAAATCCAGTAATTATCAGAGATAAGATACATTTAAGACCCATCACTGTATTATTTTCTCTAGTTTCAAAAGGTACCATGATCTAAAGAAAGTTCCCACACACAACAGAAATTATAAAACTTTGAAGGCCTTTTAAATAGTATTTCATACCAACAAAACTAATTTCAAGAGGGTTAAATTTTATTTCTCTCAGAGACTAATATTAATATACAAGATATACCCTTTAGCACAACACTGGAAATTCTCAGCAACGTTTGATATTATAAAGAAGAGCATGTAAGACGACAAAGTTCTTCTCAACTCCCTCAAAGTCTCCCTTCACTATTGAGGTTTGCAACCTACTGGGAGAAATTCATGTAGTTCTCACAGGACTGGTCAGACTCCAAAGACAGAGATGTAGAGTGGAAAGCAGACATGAAAAAGTAACTATTACTTTATCACACTGGTGTACCACGGTTCTTATAGGTGTTTCAACTGATATTGGAAAAGAAGCTGTTTAAGTGAGACAAGTTTGGTGGACAAAAATTTCCCTTTAAACTACAGAACCTATACCTATAAGGGTCCTGGGTGGCTCAGTCTGTTAAGACTCCAATTCTTGATTTCAGTTTGGGCCTTTACCTCAGGGTTGTAGGTTCAAGCCCCATGCTGGTCTCCACACTGGCTGCAGAGCGTACTTTAATTTTATTTATTCATTTGACAGAGAGAGATAAAGCACAAGCAGGCAAAGTAGCAGGCAGAGGGAGAAGCTCCCTACTGAGTAAGGAGCCTGACATCAGGCTCTATCCCAGGACCCTGGGACCATGACCTGAGCCAAAGGCAGTTGCTTAACCAACTGAGCTACCTAGGTGCCCCGTGGAGCCTACTTTAAATATATATATATGTATTTTTTTTTTTCTACAGAACCTATAAAAATTTAAGATATTTAAAATGCACTTAAATTTCAGGCACCTGAGTGAGCATACTGAGTTAAGCATCTAAGCCCTGCATCAGACACTCTGCTCAGTGGGAAGCCTGCTTCTACTGCTCCCACTCACCGCCCCCGCTTGTGTTCCCTCTCTCTCTAATAAATAAATAATATCTTTTTTAAAAATCCACTTAATTTTTTTTTTCAATTCTAATCCTCTACCTCTGTGGCATTATACTAATTTTCCTGGTGTTCAAAAATTCCAATGATTTTGGTATCACAATTCTAAACTCAAAATGAAAATGAGTTGAAAGGCAGGTGTAGAGCAGAATAATCAATATCCTAACAAATATATCATGGCCTGATAAAAAGGCAGGGGGCAATAATAGCAACAGCAGCAGATGGTGCTTCCTCCTGAGATGCAGGCACTTGCCTCACAGGCACAACCCAATCTTCCCACTATTTACAAGGACAGGAACCAGGAAGAGGGGATGCTGCTACCTGCTCAGCATTTCTAGAGACTGCTGCCCAAGAACACCAGGCAGAACGCACAGGCGGCCAGCTGTCTCCAACTCAGAAGGCCTTCAGAGACCTCTAACAATCCTCAGCTTCCATTTAGTCACAAACACAACTAAACATAAGAAACATGCAAACACCCCAACCAAAGCAAGCTAGCTTTATTAAGCTGAAGGAAAAAAACAAAACAAAACAAAACAAAAAAACCCTTCACAATATGCACACACTAGCTTTGGCATTAAAAAAGAGAACTTGAAGTTATCCAACTGGATGTCAGCAAAAATAGTACACTACTTTACTTAACAAATTTGCAAAGTGTGTCCCTATTATTGTCCACAAGAAAAACTTTTAAACATTTTCATGTAATATTTGAGAAACTCTCAAATTACACAAGGATGACTTGAGAATTTAAGGTGTGGGAGCAAGACAAAATTTTTCCTGCAGGCAAAAACTCTCCAAAATATTTTTATGTATGACTTGAGTGAAACAATAACTCATACAATCCATTACATGCATTTACATATATTATGAAGGAAAAATACCGTTTGTTGACAGGTTGCAAAAGTACACCTTCTTTTCAAAGTTAACCCAGATTGGGCCACGAAACGTCCTTTCTGAAGAAATCATTAAAAGCCTTTCAAGCCGGAGGGCGAACACTAAGCTTCTGGCAGGCAAATGGAATAATTTTCACTTCGTGGGCAGACAAAGTGAATAGTTTACACATTCGAAATGATTACAACCATAAGAATCCTAAATCTAAGTTACAGAAAACAACACCCTGCTGCTTCTCATTTTTTCATACGTTTTCCTGACCGGATCTGAGTCGGACCTTAATAAGGCAAAGGGAACATTCTTGTGCACTGACTCCACCTCTCACCGGCCACCTGGGCAGCACCCCCCTCCCCCGCCGCCCACACCGCACCTGCCCGTGCGCGAGTCCGCGCCCAGCTCCGCCTCCCTTGGGCTCCCAGCTGCCTGGTTTACCCCACCGGGCAAAGCACAGCCGAGGTTCGGCCCAGGGGCCGACAGGCCGTACCCCGAACCCGGCGCCAGACAACCCCTAGCCGCGGGCCCGACCTTGGCGCCTTGGCGCCGCCCCAGGCCGGCCGCACAAAGCGCCGCACTTCCGGCCGGGCAGCGCCGCCGCCCGAGCCCGCCGCCCCGGCTCGCGCGCAGCCGGGGGCCCAAGAGGGCGCCGCGTCGCCCCTCCGCCCCGCCCCCACCCGGGGGCGCCCGCCCGCCCGCACTCACCGCGCCGCGACGGCGGCGGCGGCGGCCTGGGCCTCAGTGACCAGCGCACGCCGGCCCGGGGCGGGCTCGGCGGTGGGGCTTGGCGAGAGGCGAGCGCCGCAGAGGCGTGCTCCGATGCGGGGGCTGAGCCTCGAAGTCCCCGGTCGCCGCCGCCGCCTCCCCGGCCCGCGCTTCCAGTCGCCCTGCTTCGCCTGGCCCGCCTCTCCACAGCCCGCGCTACCAGCCGACGCTGCGCAGCCAACGAGCCACCGACCTCACTTCCGCCCGGTGCGCGCCGCTGCGAGGGCGCGCTGGCACGTGACTGGAAGACTCCGTTCAGACTAGGGTAGTGGCGTGCGCGCTCCCGCCGGCGTCTAAGAGGCCCCCGGATGGAGAGTTTCTGGAGCCGGTTGGCGTGCGACCCAAGGCTGGTCTGTCTGCCCTAGGGCACCGAGTGCGGGTGGGAGAGTAACCGCGGCGGCGGCGCCCACGCGGACGTCCGTGTCCACTTTTCGGAATAGGTACTCAGATGGAGTTTTTCCTCACCCTGTTTTTGCCCTTCTAATGCAGCGTGGAAGGCACATATTGGAATATAGAGTTTTACTAAGATTTTTAATGAGAAATATGTCTTCGATTTTGTATTAAAACAGCTACCGTACTGCAGGAACCTTTGTGTAAATGAAGACGCAAAGGTGCGGTGGGGGTGTGTGACCCGGTCCTGGCTGTGATGCTCGATGGTGACAACTGAGGGCAAGGCTCAGCACCCCCCCAGCCAGGGCTAGTGTAGTGGCGGGCAGTCGAAGTGTTATCCCACCAAGTGGCACAGGGGTCCGGACTGGAATATCGCTGGGACACTCGCATGCCCCAGAGCACCAGGTAGAGGCTGCCAGCACCGACACTGCGCTCACTCTGCCAATCACTATTTCCAAAGCTCCGCATTCATTAGGTCATGTAATATCCGTTTTTTTTTTTTTTTTTAGATTTTTTTTTTTTATTTATTTATTTGACAGAGAGAGATCACAAGTAGGCAGAGAGGCAGGCAGAGAGAGAGGAAGAAGCAGGCTCCCTGCTGAGCAGACAGCCCGATGCGGGACTCGATCTCAGGACCCCAAGATCATGACCTGAGCCGAAGGCAGCGGCTTAACCCACTGAGCCACCCAGACGCCCCAGGTCATGTAATATCCGTAATAAATCATTTTGCAAACGAGGGAATTAAGACGCAAGCTGATAAGCATTCAAGAACACGCTATTAGGAAACCCACTCAGCATTCAAACCCCAGCATCTGGCTTCAGAGTGTTTTGTTTTGTTTTGTTTTAATTTATTTGACAAAGATCACAAGTAGGCAGAGAGGCCGGGTGGGGGGAAGGGGGGAGAGCAGGCTCCCCGCTGAACAGAGAGCCTGATGGAGGGCTCCATCCCACAACCCTGGGACCATGAGCTGAGCTGAAGGCAGAAGCTTAACCCACTGAGGCACCCAGGCGCCCCCAGAGTGCATGTTCTTAAAGGGAAGTCCTCGGATTTGGTTTTCCCAGAACAACCTTGTGTGACATTAGTAGGACCCACAGATTCCCTGCTTGAGCTGAGTCAGTCTGCCTTGAAAAGAGGTGGAATTATCCTGTGATGCAGGCTGGGATGGGTCCTTCAGAAGGGCCTGGAGAAAGCAAGGGCCTATACTCAGCAGAAAGAGCCCAGGCAGTTTACCTATGGAGAGACATTCAGTACATACAGCTTCTAAAGACTCTTTACCTGGCACATCTGCAAGAATTCAGTGTAGGTTAAAGAGGTTGCAAAGGACAAGATTTCTGGCAAGGTGTAAATGTGGACTTCTTTCTTTTTCTTTTTCTTTCTTTTTTTTTTTTTTCAAGATTTATTTATTGGTGGGGGGGTGGGAGGAGGGGCAGAAGGAGAGGAAGAAACATCCTCAAGTAGAGTCCCTGCTGAACTGAGCTGGATCCCAGAAAGCCCAGATCATGGCCTTAGCCCAAATCAAGAGTTGGCTGCTTAACTGACTGAGCCACCCAGGTGCTTCTGATTTTATTTTTTAGTAATCTCTACACCCAACTTGGGGCTGAACTTACAAGTCCAAGATTAAGAGTAGCATGCTCCACTAACTGAGCCCGTCAGGAGCCCTAAATCTTGACAGTTTTAAATAAAATGATGTTACTCTTTAAAAATACCCATTAAGGGGTGCCTGGGTGGCTCAGTGGGTTAAAACCTCTGCCTTTGGCTCAGGTCATAATCCCAGGGTCCTGGGATCGAGCCCCACATCAAGCTCTCTACTCAGTGGGGAGCCTGCTTCCTCATCTCTCTCTGCCTGCCTCTCTGCTTACTTGTGATCTCTATCTGTCAAATAAATAAATAAAATCTTAAAATAAAATAAAATACCCAGAATATAAACACTATAGCGCTTCAATCCCCACCTTTTTCCATTTTAAAAATACATGAGTAAATTATGTAACAAAAAATTTAATTGTTCCATTTTCTCCTTGACTGTTTCTATTTCACTGCCCCCACAGAATTTTACCCTAATATACTTGTGTGTTGAGTGTCTTTTTTTTTTTTTTTTAATCACTTTTATCTGTCAGGATAGCTAGGAAATGTTCTAGTAATAACAAACCCAAAATCTTGGTCTCTTGACACTACAGAATTTTATTTCCCACATATCCATCAGGTCAAAAACAGATGGAATTGTCTGAAAAACTACACAAACAAAATAATTCAGCAAACTGGAAAAATGTACATATATATGTATATATATATATATACATATATATGAAAAAAATATATATATAGCTATCATGCATCTAGTTAACAACCAGTTGGAAAATATAATGAAATTATGCAAAAGATCAATATTATACAAGGAATATATAAATATAACAATGTAATAACTAGAAATAAACTTTTATAAGAATTTAACAAGATCTCTGTGAATAAAACTTTAAATAATCCCTGAATGGCACAAAACACTTAAACACATGGTGAAAAACATCATGTTCTTGGATGAGTAGATTTAGCATCAAAAAGATGTCAATGCTTCCTAAATTAATTTATAAATTTAAATAAAATTCCTATGAAACACCAACAATTATTTTTAACTAGATGAACTGATTCTGATTTACATATGGGAAAATATCAGAAAGAATCGAAAGAATTGGCCAGGAAAACTTTGAAAACAAAGAGTTATAGGGTGGTGGCTGGCTACTAGATAAGAAAACATATTTGAAAGCCTCAGTGGGGTGCTTGGGTGGCTCAGTTGGTTAAGCATCTGCCACCATTCAGCTGAGGTCCTGATCCCTGGACTCTGAAATAGAGCCCTGAGTCCTCTCTGCTCAGTGGGGAGTCTGCTTCTCCTTCTCCCTCTACCCTTTGACCCCTGCTCTTGCTCTGGCTATCTCTCTCTCTCAAATAAATAAAATCTTAAAAAAAAAAAAAAAGCCTCAATAAGGAGCACTTGGGTGGCTCAGTCAGTTAAACATCTGCTTTTGGCTCAGGTTGTGATCCCAGGGTCCTGGGATTGAGCCCTGCATCAGGCTCCCCACTCAGCGGGGAGTCTGCATCTTCCTCTTCCTTTCCCTCTACCCTGATCATATGCTCTCTCTCTCTCAAATAAATAAATAAAAACTTAAAAAAAAGCCTCAATAAATAAAGCAGTGTGTCTCTGATACATGAATAGACAGACCAATGAAAACAGAAAATTCAGAAATACACCCAAATAATTTTGGGAAATCACCAAGGAAAAGATGGATAATTCAATAAATGGCATTAGGACAAAAATATAGCCATCTGAAAAAATATAAAGTTGGTTCCATACCTTACATCATACCAGAGTGAAATCCAAATCAAAAAAAGATACGAATGTATAACAGTGGAATCATAAAAGGACAAGAAGAAAACATGGGGAAAATCCTTTTTAATTTTGGGGTAAAGAAGGTCTTTTTAAAAAATATTTATTTATCTATTTAAGAGAAAGTAAGAACTAGCAAGTTTGAGCAGGGAAGAGGGGCAGAGGGAGAAGCTGACTCCCTGCTGAGCAGAGAGCTTGATGTTGGGTTCAATTCCAGGACACCAGGATCATGATCTGAATGGAAGGCAGACACTTACCCAACTAAGTCACCCAGGTGACCTAAAGAAGGCCTTTCTAACTCCTGCTCAAAATCCAGAAGCCATGACAATGAAAAACGTTAGTTTGGCAAAAATCACCATGAACATATGCAAAAGACAGATATTAACAAGGAATAAATAGTTCCAACACATGTGATAGACAAAAGGCTAATAGAATAAAGGAATTTTAGAAGTTAGTATGAAGTACTACAAGCCAATAAAGAACAATGAGGAAAGGGGCCCCTGGGTGGCTCAGTCAGTTAAGCGGCTGCCTTCAGCTCAGCTCATGATCCCAGCATCCTCGGATCGAGCCCGCCTCAGTCTCCTTGCTCAGCCAAGAGGCTGCTTCTCCCTCTCCCTCTGCCACTCCCTTGCTTGTGTGCTCTTTCTCTCTGTCAAATAAATTAAGAAAATCTTCGGGAAAAAAAAAACAGTGAGGAGAGTTCACAGAAAAAAAAGTAAATGGCTCTTAATCATATAAAAAATTCAATCTTACTCATTAAGAGAAAAATGCAAGTTAAAACTCTTTGATATAGCATTTCCCTCCTATTTGATTGGCAAACATCAAAGAAATTGATAATACACTCTGCTGATGTAGTGTGGAGAAGCAGGCACATTGCTGTACTGGAGAAGGGACTATTTGATGATGCATCATGACAAGTATACACAAAACATTTGACCCAACAATTCCACCTCTGGGAATGTGTCTAGAGAGTTGTTCTCTGGCATATAAAATGAAGTAGGTGCAAGCTTACTTATTGCAACATTGTGAGTAGCAAAATATTGGAAACAACACTGGTTGGGCTGGCAGAAAGAAAGGGCTACTTAAGATGCCGAAAGTCCCCGCCACAAAACCTGAGCTCGGACAGGAGAACAAAGACCCAAGCAGGAATCTGAAAACCCTCCCGCCCCAGGATCCTGTGGACCAATGGGACCCTGAGAAACGGGAATCTGAGACCCCCCCCACCACCCCGGGCTCCAGTGGACCAATGGGACCCCGGCCAGCAGGAGAAATATCCAAATAAGGGAAACTTGCCAAAAGACCCCTGAACTCCCCTGGAGGCCCCTTAAAACCCCCTTCTCCCTGCCTTGGGCACGACTTCTGCCACTTTGCTTTCCAGGGTCCTGGAACCTCGCCCGAGGGTGCCCACCTCCTCCCGGTGCAACTTTCCTGGCTCCCCTTCTCCTGAGCCCTGAAACTTCGCGGGAGAGTGTTTTTAATAAATCTTGCCTTGCACCCACTTTGCCTGGTGTTGTGTTTATATCGCCGGAAAAACTTTCCAACCCTAGTGTCCATCAATAGGGGACTGTTTACTGACCGGATTCATACAGTAAATTACTCTCTAACTGAATAAACAAATAAGCAACCTTTCTGTATACTGAAATGGGAATATCATCAAGGGCAACTGGTAAGTGAACAAAGGATAGAACTGTTCTTATAGGCTAAATTGTGTTCCCCCACCTTTAATTCATATGTGGAAGCTCTAACTCCCAGTACCTCAGAATCTGTATTTGCAGATAGGGCCTTTAAAGGAATACTTAGGTTAAAATGAGGTCAGTGGGGTGGGCCCTAATCCAATCTGATTTATGTCTTTATAAGAAGAAGAGGGGATTAGGACACAAACAACACAGATTACTGGAAAGCCATGTGAGGACACAATGAGAAGGTGATCATCCACAAGCCATGGAGAAAGACATCTGCAGGAGAATCTAACCCTGCTGGCATCATGATCTTGGACTTCCAGCCTCCAAAACTGGGAGAACATAAATTTTTGTTGTCCAAGCTGTTTTTTCTGAGGTATTTGTTATGGCAGTGCTAGTCAACTAATACAACTGTGTTAAAGTACATTGTATAAAAAGGGTAAATGAAAAGATATATTAGTGTTTGCTTGTGTATAAATACAGATATAATTTCTGGGGTGCCTGGGTGGTACAGTTGGTTAAGCGTCAGACTCTTGGTTTTGGTTCAGGGCATGATCTCAGTGTCCTGGGATTGAGCCCCCATCAGGCTCCAAGTGTGGTGTAAGACTCTCTCTCCCTCTCTCTCTGCCCTTAGTGCTTGTGCGCTCTCTCAAAAATAAGTAAATAAAATCTTGAAAAAAATACATAATTAACTTCTAAAATCCAAGAAACTAATAGTTCTGATTACCTGTAATGAGGCCAGGGACAGAGTGGGTCCTGAACAAATGTGGGAGGGGTGAGAAGAATAATTTTCAAGGTTTCTTTTTCTTTTGAAATACATGAATGTATTACATATTCTAAAATTAAATTATAAAAAATAAAAATCCAATATATATAGGGATTTATTATCCCTATATATATTAGGAATGTAAATGGTATAATATTTTGGGAAAGGGTCTGGTTGTTTCTTAAAAAATTAAACACACACCTATCCTGTCATCTAATAAATTGCTGGTATCTGCCAAAGAGAGATGAAAACATACATCCATGCAAAAGAATTGTACACAAATGTTTATAGCAGTTTTATTGATAATAGCCAAAACTTGAAAAAGAGTGCAGACATCTATCTTCAGGAGAATAGCTGAACAAGTTCAGTAGGGTGCCTGGGGTCTGTTTACAATGACCTGCACTGGCTCCTGAAAACCAAAGGATACATTTTCAGGAATTTGGAGAGACTATCGGTAAGCACAGTCATTATTAACAGTTATAGAGATTTAATATTAAAAACAAAAGAAATAAATATTCAAAAACTTATCCTTTCCTAATTCTTGTATTTTATTTTTGCCTTTGCTCTGAGGCTCTTTGCCACTATTAGACCAGCCTGGTGGAAATGTTTTATAACACTAGGGGTGGGGGTAGGGTGAGAGGGAGAAGCAGACTCCTTGCTGAGCAGGGAGCCCAACACAGGGCTCATCCTAGGACCCTGGGACCATGACCTGAGCTGAAGGCAGACACTTAAACCACTGAGCAACCCAAGCACCCCTAATTTCTATTTCTTATACACCTGATATATATCCTTGTAAACTACGTTTGGCTGGCATTTCTGTATACTATGGGATTTTGCATCAAAGAATCACTGACTTAAAGAGTATGAACTTAAACTTCTTGATAGTATCAAATTTAACTCTGGAGGGGTTACATACCAATCTACATTTGCACAAATACTGTATACCACTGACTGTCTCATCAACTCCTTATATTGAGCATTTCATTGAAAATCTTTTAAAATGTGATCACTAAAAAAAGATTTCATTTAATTTGCATTTGTTAGATTACAGGTAAAGTTCATCTAAAAATGTTTGTTGCAGGGCGCCTGAGTGGCTCAGTTGGTTAAACAACCAACTCTTGATTTCTACTCAGGTCATGATCTCAGGGTCATGAAATCAAGCTCAATGTCTGCATCTGTGTCAGGCTCTGCCCCAGATAGACATGGAACCTGCTTAAGATTCTCTCTCATGGGGTGCCTGGGTGGCTCAGTGGGTTAAAGCCTCTGCCTTTGGCTCAGGTCACAGTCCCAGGGTCCTGGGATTGAGCCCCACTCGGGCTCTCTGCTCAGCGGGGAGCCTGCTTCCTTCTCTCTCTCTGCCTGCTTCTCTGCCTACTTGTCATCTTTTTCAAATGAATAAATAAATAAATAAAATCTTAAAAAAAAAAAAAAGATTCTCCCTCCCTCTGCCCCTCCCTAGCATTCTCATTATCTCTCTCTAAAAAAAAAAAAGAAAAAAAATGCTTGTTACATTTGCTCTTTCCTTATGTGAATGATTTACTCATATATTTTTTTGCCTGTTTTTATACTGGAGTCTTAGCGTTTTTCTTGTCAATCTATTCGAATTCCTTTTACATGAAAATTGAAAGGTTATTAGGAAAACAGCACTGTTTTCTGTTCACTATCTAGCTGGAGGCAAAGTTATTGAGAATACAAAATTTTTGGTTTGGTTGTGGTTTAGCACATAGGATTGAACATAGATAGGGATCTACTTCCCTTCCCTTCCAGACCCTATTTAGGTAAAAGAAAAAGTATTTTTAGTTTTTGTTATTACTTATTTTTTTTTTTTTTTTTTTTTTTTGTCAGAGAGAGAGCGAGCGAGAGCAAGCACAGGCAGACAGAGTGGCAGGCAGAGTCAGAGGGAGAAGCAGGCTCCCCGCAGAGCAAGGAGCCCGATGCGGGACTCGATCCCAGGACGCCAGGATCATGACCTGAGCCGAAGGCAGCTGCTTAACCAACTGAGCCACCCAGGCGTCCCTTACTTATTTTTTTTAAGTAGGCTCCATGTCCAGCATAGAGTCCAGTCAGTGTGGGACCCCAACTTATGATCAAGACCTGAGCTGAGATCAAGAGTCAGATGTTCAATGGACTGAGCCACCCAGACACCACCCCCCAAACACCCAAGTTTTTTAAAAGAATGAATCCTGAATAGTCCTGGAAAACAAGGTAAGGGGATTATTAGTTAACAAGACATTTAGAGACAGTTGAGCATGACAGAAAGGAGTTGGGGTTGGAGCCTTCTGACTCAAGATGGCAGACCAAGAACACATTTTGACTTTCTATTCTCTCCTTAGACTTCTATGAAACAATAGGTGTTTAAAAATAATAAGAGACGCAGCAATGACTAAGTAGTAGAAGTTGTGGCGGGTGGGGGAGCAGAGGGACTCACTTTTATGTGGACAATTAAAGAGGCAGAGAAGGTGTGAGGTGAGGGAGGGGAAGGGTGTTTAGAAATAGGCCTGTAAACAAGGACAGTGACAGCAAGGCTGAATGTGCCACATCTGTGCCCCATCTCTCTTCTTCATTCTTGTTTTCATGGACAGTTTCATGTTTATAGTGGGCGAAAACACAACTGTTCTCCTCAAAAGAAATGGGCCCAACTATCTGAAGAAAGTTAACACTTTTCAGTAGGTGTTGAGGGAAAAATAAAGTCAAATTTAAACATGCAAAAAATCTTTATTTTGTACCCAATAAAGTTTCAGAATTTCCTTCTAGGAAGAGCTAAGGTGCAGCAAGCAGAGTAGAAGAGCTTCCTAGTCCTGGACTAGATTTGGTTTTGACTTAGGATTCTCATTCCAGATCATAGGGTATGGCATGGAGAGGCAGGACATAGTATTTCATATCCTATTAATTTTTTTAAAGTTTATTTATTTTAAATGATTTTTATTTTTTATTATGTTATGTTAGTCACCATACAGTTTTAAATGATTTTAAAAAGATTTATTTATTTATTTGAGAGAGTGAGAGCATGAGCAGGGGGGAGTGGGGAGGGGCAGAAGTGGGGGGAAAGAGAGAAGTACAAGGGAGAAGCAGACTCCCTGCTGACTCTGGGATCACAGCCTGAGCTGGATGCAGAAGCTTAACCAACCAGCCTGAGCTGGAGGCAGAAGCTTAACCACCCAGGCACCCCTATTTATTTATTTTAGTAACTTCTACACTCAGTATGGGGCTTGAACCCACAGCCATGAGATCACAAGTCACATGCTCTACTGATTGAGCCAGCCAGGGACCCGATGTCTTATTTAGATTTTCTTTTTCAAGAATACTGGTGGAATTTTGATCGGAATGGCATTAAAAGTATAGATTGCTCTAGGCAGTAGAGACATTTTAACAATGTTTATTCTTCCAATCCAAGAGCATGGAATGGTCTTCCATCTTTTGGTGTCTTCTTCGATTTCCTTCATGAGTGCTCTGTAGTTCCTCAAGTACAGATCCTTTACATCTTTGGTTAGGTTTATTCCCAGGTATCTTATGGTTCTCGGTGCTATAGTAAATGGAATCAATTCTCTAATTTTCCTTTCTGTATTTTCATTGTTAGTGTATAAGAAAGCCACTGATTTCTGCACATTGACTTTGTATCCTGCCATGTTGCTGAATTGCTGTATGAGTTCTAGTAGTTTGGGGGTGGAGTCTTTTGGGTTTTCCATATAAAGAATCATGTCATCTGCAACAAGATAGATTTTGACTTCTTCATTGCCAATTTGGATACCTTTTATTTCTCTTTGTTGTCTGATTGCTGTTGCTAGGACTTCTAATACTATGTTGAACAAGAGTGATGAAAGTGGGCATCCTTGTCTTGTTCCTGATCTCAACGGGAAGGCTGTAAGCTTTCTGCATCAACTGAGAAGACCATGTGGTTCTTCTCTCTTCTCATACCACAAAAACCTTACACTTCCTTTTTTCAGTTTCAGTACTTATAATTGGGGCAAAAAGGGGAGCAGGGCTAATTAGCATAAAATTTTATTTGATTGAGTTGAGGACCACAAATTCTATGGAGCCATGGAGCCAGGGACTGATGAATGCAGAGTGCCAGTGTAGCTCTTTGAAACCCCATTTCAGTACTAGACCAGAGGCTACATACTCAGTATTGGCAGATAATGGGGCTGGAAATTAGGTGTTCTTAGCTGCAGTTGGCCTTCTTCTTCCTGTACTTCTATTATCAGCAGACTTGGACAGCAAGCCAATTTACTGGTGACCGCTCCTTGTGAGAGTGTCCTGAAACCTTTCTCTGATCCACTGGTGATTTGTGAGCATGTCAGAACACTCCAGAGAATTTCATTTACCTCTATTTATGGAATCCGAGGAGTCCAGGATGATTAGGATCTGAGTGTTGCTGTTCTTCATATCACCAGGACTGGCACACTATGATTTTTCAATTGATATTTATTGAATTGTGTTTTTAACTATGCACAAGGTATGGTGCTGGTGAGTTCTTATGTGCTTTGCCACATAAGGTGAAATAGTGTATTAATAGCCTAAAAGAACTGTTTTGACCTGAATTCACATTAAAGAGATTGGAGAATTAAAAAAAAAAAAAAGAAAAAAGAAAAAGAAAAGAAAGCCAATATTGCTAAACCAGAAAACTTACTAGGAGATATTTCCTGCTCCAGGTCCTGGATCACCTACATAAGCCAAACTAGATTCAAGTATTACTTTTTTCTGGGGCACCTGGGTGACTCAACTAGTTAAGTGGCCAACTCTTGATCTCAGCTCAGGTCTCGATCTCAGAGTTGTGAGTTTAAGCCTTGTGTTGGGCTACATGGTGGGCGTGACACCTACTTAAAAAAATTATATATATACACACACACACATACATATATATATTTACACACATGTATTACTTTTTTCCTCTTGTCTAAATGATTTTATTTTATGTATTTTTTAAGAAAAAATTATTTATTTATTTTTTTATTTTACAGAGAGAGAGAGAGAGATAGATCACAAGTAGGCAGAGAGGGAGGCAGAGAGAGAGGGGGAAGCAGGCTCCCTGTGAGCAAAGAGCCCAATGCGGGGCTCAATCCCAGGACCCTGAGATCATGAGTGGGAGGCAGGGGCTTAACCCACTGAGTCATCCAGGTGCCCTTATCTAAATGATTTTTAAATTAAGTGTTAAGTGATTAATTGAGGAAAATCTGGAAAATACAGAAAAGAATGAGGAAGAAATAAGTCATCCATAGACCCATCACTTAAAGACAATGTGTGTATTTTGAACACTCCAAATCCAAAACTTGCAAGATACCAAACTAACACAGAAGATAGGGTTAGCTTTATTGCTTTACTGAGAGAGGGTTAGGAACTTCAGTGATGTCACCCAGTTTGCTCAAGCTCATCCTCATCAAGTGGGAACCAGGAAAAATTCTAGATGATTCCAAACTCTGTTGTCGACTAAATCATGCTATTTTGCAAAAGATTAGATTGGAAGGCATCACAGTATTCCCCATCCTGAATTTCTCCTCAGAGAGGAGCTGGGTTAAGACAGGAGCTCTTGCCATCAGAGTTTGGAGTTTTAAAGACCATTAACTGTAGGCCTTCCCAAAGGGGTGTGTGTGTGTTTGTGTGCGCGCACGTGTGTTTAAAGAGCGAGAGAGAGAAAGTTTACAGGTAGATGTTAAAAATGAGAAAGCAGTCCCCAAATGGAGTCACTTGTGCTAAATTCTACACTAGCAAAAAAAGATTTAATACCTAATCTAATTGTAGTTTCAACCTCCCAGGAATAACATGGAATTGTCTGGTAAGCATAAATGAGATAATCCTCTTGATAGACCCATTTTGATCTCTTTGAGGAAGGTAACCTTGCTTGAAACAATGCATTCTTTGCTGACAATTTTCTTTTCCTATCCTTCTTCCACCTTTAAAAACCTTTCCTTTCTATAGCTCATTGGAGCTCCTTTCTATTTGCTAGATGTGATGCTGCCCGATTCATGAATCGTTAAATAAAATCAATTTGATCTTTAAATTTACTCAATTGAATGTTTGCTATTTATCACAGAAAAACAAATCTTAAGTGTATAGCTCAATAAATGTTTACAAAATTCACCTTTGAGGAGGAGGGTGGTGGGAAGTTCCCTCAGGCTACTTCCCAGGAAGAGTCCCTACCTTGAGCCCAGAGGCACCACAGGGGCTTAAAGCCATCTTAAAAGTTTAGCAGTAAAGATCACTAACATTTCTCTATTTCCCACCATTATCTTCTTTATTTTAAAAATAAACTTTTTATTTTATTTTGGAATAATTTTATTTTATTTTTTAAAAGATATGTATTTATTCAAGACAGGGAGCAGGAGAGAAAGAAGCAGGCTTCTCGATGAGTAGGGAGCCCAGTGCAGGGCTCCATCCCAGGACCCTGGATCAGGACTTGAGTGGAAGGCAGATGTTTAACTGACTGAGCCACCTAGATGCTCCTGGAATAATTTTAAATTTGCAGAAAAGTTAGTATACTCTTCAATCAGTTTCAGATAAAGTTCACATCTTACATAATCACGGTGCAATTATCAAAACTAAAAATTACAAGTAATTGTTATTATTCAAAATCAAGCATTTGGAATTTACCAGTTTTTTCCAGGATTCCACCCTGGATTCCCCATTGCATCTGACAGTTTCTCAGTCTTTCCTTGTTTTTCATGACCTTTAAAGTTTTTGAGGAGTACTGATGAGGTAGTTTGTTGAACATGCATGAATTAGGAGTTGTCTGATGTTTTTGTCATGGTTAGATTGGGACTGTAGTTTTTTTGGGAGGAAGGCCAAAGGAAAAGTGACCTTTTCATCACACCATGTCAAAGGTAAATATTATCAACATGACTTACCATGGCTGATGTCAATCTTTATCACTCTACTCGTGTTTCTCAGGTTTCTCCACTCTAAAGTTATTTTCTTCCCTCTCTTTGAGAGGAAGCAATTATGCAGATCAGAGATGTGTGGGTGGAGGTTTATACTCCCTCTGGAGTTATTATTATTATTATTATTATTAGAATTCTTCTATTAAAAATAAACTTCTCTGGGACGCCTGGGTGGCTCAGTTGGTTAAGTGGCTGCCTTCGGCTCAGGTCATGATCCCAGTGTCCTGGGATAGAGTCCCACATTGGGCTCCTTGCTCGGCAGGGAGCCTGCTTCTCCCTCTGCCTCTGCCTGCCTCTCTGTCTCCCTGTGCTTGCTCGCTCTCTCTCCCTCTATCACTGGCAAATAAATAAATAAATAATCTTAAAAAAAAATAAACTTCTCTCTTCATTAATTTAACCATTTACTTTCAAAAGAATGGACTCCGGGGGCGCCTGAGTGGCTCAGTGGGTTAAAGCCTCTGCCTTCGGCTCCTGGGATCATCCCCCACATTGGGCTCTCTGCTCAGCCGGAGGCCTGCTTCCTCCTCTCTCTCTTCCTGCTTCTCTGCCTATTTGTGATCTGTGTCTGTCAAATAAACAAATAAAATCTAAAAAAAAAAAAAAAGGACTCTGTTATATTTGTTTTATACTCTGTTATAACCTAATACTACATAATTTATTTTGGTTCTCAAGTTGTTCCAGATTTGACCATGGGGAGCTTTTTCAGGTTTATTCCTGTGTCCTTTGACATGCCTCCATGATTTTATTTTTTGAGCATTTCTTACTTCTACATCAAGCTCCAGGCTCAGGTTGTGCTTTCGCTGCTATGGTTCTAGAGCCACTCATTTCTCTAAGCAGCCCTGGCTCCTTTTATTGGAGGATGGCAATTGGACAAAGACCAGGGTGCAAACAACTTTTTCAGTTGAAAATTAAACCTCCACTTAAGCAAAGTTGAGGATGCCTCAGGACCCTCCCCTCCCTCCTATGACTACCCATGCTCTGCCACTGCCTCCGCGACTATTCCGGGCATGCCCCGCGCGGCCGGACGCATGCGCGCGGGGAGGTGTGACGTTGCACAGCGGCCCGGACGTAGGCGTGAGGCAGTCGGACCCCAGGAACCCCAGTGGCGTCCTTGCGGTCACGCGCCCTGCTTCGGTGCTCCGCGGCGGCTGGAGAGTTCGCAGGTAAATGTGTTCATCCGGTCCAGGCGACTCCAGGGCCCCTTCTTTTCCCCACCGTCCAGAGTTGGTTCCTTTGGAGCCTTTCCCTAGAGTCGCCCAGCCTGTCACCACTCGGAGACGATCCCTTCTCTACCCGCGGTCCCGCACGTCTTCGGCGTCGGTCCCTTAGAGCCTTGGTGAGAAAGTCGTCCCTCTCCGCGCGTCCTCCCCTTCCCGGGTGTAGGTCCCTGCAGAACTTCTCGTACAGCCGCCCAGCCCCGCATCCCTCGGAGAGAACCCCACCTTACACCCAGCGGCCCGCCCCTCCCCGGCGTAGATCCCAGCCTCCTCTAGCGGCGTTCCCTCGGCGCGCGTCTGAGGCGACCCCCCAGACTCCCCGGACCCACCTTCTTTCTTCACTTCCTGGTGTTGGCCCCACCAGAGTCTCCTCTGGAGCGGTGCCGCTCCGCGTGCCCTCTTCTTCCCCCGTGTCGACTCCTCCAGAACCTTCCTTAGAGCCGCCCATCCCGTCCCCCTCGGAGCGGACCCCCTCGGCTTCGGCCAGGCTAGAGCTGCGCAGCTCCAAGCCGCTCGGGAGGCACTGTTCTCGGCCCTTGGTGCCGTCGTGCCCTCCCCTGTAGAGCCGCCCAGACCCGCACCCCTCCAAGAGCACCCCCTCCTCCCGGTGAGCGTCCCTCCTCTTCCGGGCCCCTGTGGCACCTCCTCCAGCGCCACCCACTCGACGCCCCTCTGAGGAGATCCCCGACCCACGCCCCTTCTCCCCTCTCTGGTGTCGGCCTCTCCAGAGCTTCCCCTTGAGCTGCCCAGTCCTGCCCGAGCTCTCCTGCTGCTGTCCCCGTTCCCTCAGGTGCTCCCCGCGGGCCCGCCACCTTTCCGCCGGCACGGGTCTCCCAGAGCCTAGTTTCTGCCTTGCCCGCACCGAGATTGCACTCTCCTTAGGAACAGAGCAGCATTGAAGCTGAGGACTCGCGGGTGCGACTGGCCCCCACTTCCTTTCACTTATTTCTGGCTTTGTAGTGGTTGGTGGTTAGTCTTAGGACTTTTGGTTGCACATTACCTTTTTTCACGTTTGATCTTTTCACTCAGCCAGATTGGGAACTCCGGAGCGCAGGGTTTTTATTTTGTGTGGGCAGAGAGTTTTTTGTTTTTATCTCAAATGTGAAGTATTTACATAGAAGAGGCTTCGTAAAAATGAAGGAATAGTAAGTTCCTGTTTTTCAGGGCGTGTGGAGGGTATGCGGTGTAATGGCCATACTGTCAAGAAATATAGAGGAACGCGGTTAATTCCCAACGCCATTGACTCCTGGCCCCCGAGAATCTTTTTTTTTTAAAACCTCTTCTGACTAGGATAGGGTGGAGTCACTGACAGAGGCTGGAGTATTTATAACGAAAGGGGGGAAGTTCTGGGTCTCTTGGTCTTTGAGGAAGCTATAGCCAGTGCAGGAAATGAGTTGTCTGAAGTCACAAGGGGAATTAGGGCCCTAGCTGACGAGGACTGTCAGCTGCTTATTGTGGCCGTCATTATTTGTCGAACAGATCAATGACCAAAATATATGTGATTGTCTTAAGGGCCAGCCTATACGTGGCAATGAGAATGCCTGGGGTTTATTTTTCGCATTAGTGATTTTTATACTTGACTCCCCTGCCCCTCCCCAACATACTGATCTCTGAGGGCAGGAATTCAAAATGCTTCAGGATGGTCCTGGCAGACAACTTAGTGTTCAGTATATGCTTACTAAAGGAAGCTACAGAAAAGAACTCAGAACCTGACAGAGGTTCTTCACTAGCATATTTTTAATTGTGTTGGCATATTCTGTAGGTAAAATTCCTAATAATCTCAAGGACTGAATTTATGAAACTTGTACATCATTCTATAGAATGAAGAACAGATAGCACTCTGTGTGATAGTCATATTACTTCTCTGGAAGATAGAGTGTTCTTTTCTGATTGCCTCTAGAAACTTTTCTGTGCTTCCCAGCTTGCCACTCTACATAAATATTTGGGTTCTTTCTCCTTAACTCTGCCTTTTTTTTCTTTCCAGATGTCTAAAGAAATTAAAAATTACTAGTGTCTGTAACTATGAAAAACTTCAGAGAATAAAATAAACGTATTACAAAATGAGGGTTAGTTGTGTTTCATTGGTTGTATGTTTGCTTCTGAATTTGATGGTGAGGATAGAAAGTTGAGCTTTCTTGCCTGTCCAGCGTGTCTCTCCTTTGATGAGTGCTATATTAGGCTTGTTATTGAGAAGTGGTTGCTACATGGTAATGGTCAGTGCTATATATGAACTAAATGATGATGTATCATCCAGTTTTTGTTCCCTGTATTTAGAGGCACTTGGGAATTCTTGTTGCCTTTACAATATCGTTCTTTTTTTTTTTTAAGATTTTATTTGGGCGCCTGGGTGGCTCAGTGGGTTAAGCCGCTGCCTTCGGCTCAGGTCATGATCTCAGGGTCCTGGGATCGAGTCCCGCATCGGGTTCTCTGCTCCGCGGGGAGCCTGCTTCCTCCTCTCTCTCTCTTTGCCTGCCTGTCTGCCTACTTGTGATCTCTCTGTGTCAAATGAATAAATAAAATCTTTAAAAAAAAAAAAGATTTTATTTAAACATTTATACATTGCGAGAGTGCATGCGTGTGTGTGCGTGCACACACGTGCACACACACACACAGTGAGGAAGGCAGAGGAAGATTATCTTCATGCAGACTTCGTGCTAAGTGCAGAGCCTAAGGCAGGGCTCAGTCTCACACCCCATGAAATCATGACCTTAGCCAAAACCAAGTTATCCAGGCACCCCTAAAGATTTTATTTTATTTTTTTTTTAATTTTTTTTTTTTTTATTAATTTGACAGAGAGAAATCACAAGTAGATGGAGAGGCAGCCAGAGAGAGAGAGAGAGGGAAGCAGGCTCTCTGCTCAGCAGAGAGCCTGATGCGGGACTCGATCCCAGGACTCTGAGATCATGACCTGAGCCGAAGGCAGCGGCTTAACCCACTGAGCCACCCAGGCGCCCTAAAGATTTTATTTTTAAGTAATCTCTACACTCAATGTGGGGCACAAACTCACAACCCTGAGATCAAGAGTGGCATGTTCTACTGATGAAGCCAGCCAGGTGCCCCTGCATTATCATTTTTGAAGAACAGAGTTTTCCTTCCTTTGATAAGGTAGTCACTTTTACAGTTAAAGTACAGAGAGGGCTAGCTAGAGGAACAAGTGTATTGTGAGTGAGTCAGTTGTAGACAGCCTTGAATTGCACTTCTTAGAACAAGATAGTATTGTAATTATAGCTGTTCTCTCTTTTGGAGTGCCTCATATGGGGCTCTTTGGGCATATTATCTCAGTTAACTGTCACACTAACCTCATGAGATAACTAGTAATGTCCTGTCATATAGGTAAGAAAGTGAGGCTTGGGAGGTTTGCTTTTGTGCTCATAGTCATAGCAGGTAGAGCTCAGAACTGCCAGATTCCAAAGGGAATATTCTTTCTACCTGTTAAAATTGATGTCTTTTGGATTCAGTGTTTTGTTTTGTTTTTAAAGGTTTTATTTTAGAGAGTGCATGTGCACTCATGAAGTGGGGTGTAGAGGGATAGGGAGAAGGAATCTGAAGCAGACTCTATGCTGAGTGCATATCTGCACATGGGGCTTGATCTCATGATCCTGAGATCAGGACTTCAGCTGGAACCAAGAGGTGGGGTGCTTAACCAACTGAGCCACCCAGGTACCCTTGGATTCAGTGTTTTTAAAATGATTTGAGTTCACATTTAAACTAATTTGAATTGCTGAATATGATTTATATTTAAAAACTTCCTATAGGTTTACTGGCATGTGAGTAATGTGGGTATTTTGCAGGTAGTTAGTTTGCTGGTGTTTTATTGTCTAGAGACCAACCGCAGGACTTTTATCTGATGAGTTTTAGTTTATGCAATAGATCTTGCTCCAGGATAGAAATAGTGGAATGTTGAAATAAGTTGTGAAGTAATGTGGAATTCAGCAAGGTAAGGCAAAGAAATATTCCTGTTCCTTAAGGGATGGATTTGGTTATGTGTTCTGCAAGGTTTTTTGTTTTTTGCTTTTATTTCTAGTGTACATGTATTCAAATTTTAACCTTCAAGGGCATCTTTATTAAGTCTTCTAAGCCATTTGAGAAGCAGTGTAATGTGCTACTATCTTCTGGAATGTTCTGGACAAATTTTAGTCATGTGGCTAGTGAGGAAGTAAAGTGATAATAATGATAATTGCTGTGTGAGCAGCTCCCATTTCTTGAGTTTTAGTAATGTCAGGCACTATGCCAAACACATGTTCTTTCACCCAGTTTTCCAAATGTCAAGTAGTTGTTGGTATTCTCATTGTCTAGATCAAGAAACTAAGGCTTAAAAAAGTTAGGTAACTTGCCCAAGGTTATTTATTTACTTATTTCCCAACCCCCAAGTTTATTTATAAATGAGTGAGTCAGGATTTGAACACGGGTCATCTGCTTTTGTCCCTGCTGTTGGTGTTTTTGTCTTTGTGATTTAGGCCCTGTTTTCCCCTTAACTCACTTTAGTTGCATTTCAGGAGGGAGATTTAGTTGTTTGTGCTCCTTGTAATCCATCATTAATGTTGAAAATAGCAAAGCAGTCACCTGCATGGGTGATCTTGACATTACTGGTATTTCTTTTGTCTAGGATCCTCATTTTAATATTACTGTTGTGCCTTCTGTGAAAATAATTCTCTTGTGAATTCCAGTGTTTAGTAACAAGAAATATGGACTTTACATATCTATGTAATATTTCTGTTTAACGCAGAGGGAAAATGAGACTATAGATGTTTAAAGTCTGCCCCCCCACCCTCTCCCACCAGCACTGTTTCCAGGTACTCTCAAGGCAGGACAGGCTAGCAGGATCTGGGGTCAGGAATTGGGCTAGGCTGATGAGTAAGGTACTTCTTTTAGGCATATGAGTGCTCTGTAGGGCTGAGGGCAAGTAGGCTGAGTGATAGATAATGTCCCTTCTCCCTCTGCTCTGTGGTCAGGATTCAGGGGCCTGGCAGGGTGCAGACTCTAGATAGAAAGATGCAGCTGGGGGCGCCTGTGTGGCTCAGTGGGTTAAAGCCTTTGCCTTTGGCTCAGGTCAGAATCGCAGTGTCCTGGGATCGAGCCCCACATCGGGCTGTCTGCTCCGCAGAAAGCCTGCTTCCTCCTCTCTCTCTCTCTCTCTGCCTGCTTCTCTACCTACTTGTGATCTCTGTCTGTCAAATAAATAAATAAAATCTTAAAAAAAAAAAAAAGAAAGATGCAGCTGTGGTCCAGCTTAGGTGACATGGGCCATTTAAGGTGTAGTTGATGGCAGCTGCTTATTTAAGTACTTGTAGCCTTTGGTGTATCTTATTTATAAGCCCTTGGTGTATCTTATATGGAGGATCTGTATTGTGTTACATGTTGCTTATGGGTTGGGAGCCAGAGGCAAGGGTTCTCTTGTTTTAGAGGCTGAGACTAAGGCTGATGAGGCAATATGCTTCATGTGGTGGTCATGATACCAAAGTGATGCCTGACAGAAGAGGCTAGTAGGCACAGTCAAAGGACACACATCTCTTTAATGGGGATAAAGAACTTGTTCTCCTGCATTCAGATGAGTGCCCACCTTGCAGTCTCTGCTAGATGGCAAAATGCTCTGGCTTCAGTCCCCCAAGAAGATGTGCTGCGGTAGATGGTATTGCCTAATTAGAGTGAAGATCTTACAAGGGGTTTTAGGAGGCTTTTATTATCATGGGGCTTTAATCTTTTCTTGGTGTCTTTTGACTTTTCTGGAGACTGACTTGTAAGTGCCTGCTCAGCAAGTGCAAATAACCAAACTCAAGTGTATTCCTGAGGGTGTGAGTCCAAGGTTCGTTTCCTGAACATCCTTCTTCCCAGTAGCCTGTTTTAGGCTGTTTCAAAGCCTGTTCCTCTGATCTTCCCTACTGCATAAATTTTGTACAGTTGAGTCCTTAACTCAGAAGTCCAGACTTCCTGTTAAAAAAGAAATTGTAGTGTTCTAGTAAACATGACAAAGATCTCTATTACCGTAATAACCTTTTGAATTATCTAGTGAGGAGAAGGTATACAAATCAAAGTATTTAAACAAATTTTAACCCCCCCCACCCCATCCCTTGTTGAAGGAAATCTAAACTCACATTGGAAATTGTGTTTTCTCTGACACATTTCATAGCAGTGTATTTGATTTTTACTCATCTATACTAAGGATACCTTTCATTCTCAGTTGGTTCTAATGAATTATAATTATTGTTCTCAATTTGGCATTATCAGAAGCCCTTCCTTCAGCTGGTTTGCTTCTTTATCCTTTCTAAAGGCATTCCTGAAAGTATCTTTGTTTTTTGGTAGTAGGCACATCTTGAGGTTTCCTGTCCCTAAGTTGTAACCAGCTCATTTTCAGGGAGCATTGATTCCTTTTTGAGGAGACCAGTATCAGAGATAAAAATCTGGATGCAGGGGTACATGTGAGATTGTCCCACAGAATGACTAAAGATAGGATGATACCAGAGAAAAAGCTACTTGAGTCCACAGAAGAACTACCCCTTTTCAAGAAGTCATGAGTTTCTGGTGCCTGGGTGGATTAATAGGTTAAGTAAGTGTCCAACTTTTGATCTCAGCTCAGGTCCAATATCCAGGTCATGCATTCAAGCCCTGTGTTGTGCTCCAAGACACCGCATGGAATTTACTTAAAAAGAACAAAAATCCCCAAAACCCACATGATTTTCTACTGCTAATTCCAGTTTGTTTCTTTCAGCCTTGTAATACTCTAATTTTCTCTTACTCTAATGGTTTTGAATTATTTTTTATAGGCACATTAAAGATAATGATGTCCTCTTGATGTAGAAGCTTTTTTTTTTTTAAAGATTTTATTTATTTATTTGACAGAGATCACAAGTAGGCAGAGAGGCAGGCAGAGAGAGAGAGAGGAGGAAGCAGGCTTCCCGCTGAGCAGAGAGCCCGATGTGGGGATCAATCCGAGGACCCTGGGATCATGACCCAAGCCAAAGGCAGAGGCTTTAACCCACTGAGCCACCCAGGTGCCCTTTATTTATTTATTTTTTTTAACTTTTAAAATTTAAATTCAATCCAGTTAGCATATAGCATATTATTGGTTTCAGGGGTAGAATTTAGTGATTCATCAGTTGCATATAAGAGCCAGTGCTCTTCACATCAAGTGCCCTCCTTAATGCCCATCACCCAGTTACCTCCTCCCACCTACCTCCCTTCCAGCAACCCTCAGTTTGTTTCCCGGAGTTCTGTGTCTCTTGTGCTTTGGCTCCCTCTCTTTTTTTCTTTTCTTGTACCTTCCCTTGTCCTATATTCATTTGTTTTGTTTCTTAAATTTCACATATGAATGAAATTAAATGGTATTTGTGTTTCTCTGACTTATTTTGCTTAGCATAATACCCAATGACGTTCCATGCATGTTGTTGCAAATGGCAAGATTTCATTCTTTTTGATGGTTGAGTAATATTCTATTATAGATAGCTACACACATACCTAGACACACACATATACACACACACCAGGTCTTCTTTATCCATTTATCTGTCATTGGACATGTCAACTCTTTCTACAGTTTGGCTGACGTGGACATTACTCCTATAAACATTGGGGTGCAGATGCCCTTCTGGATCATTACATTTGCATCTTTGGGGTTAATATCTAGTAGTCCAGTTGCTGGTTTTTTTTTTTTTTTAAGATTTTATTTATTTGACAGAGAGAGATCACAAGTAGGCAGAGAGGCAAGCAGAGGGGGTGGGGGAGGAAGCAGGCTCCTTGCCTAGCAGAGAACCCGATTCGGGACCCGATCCCAGGACCCTGAGATAATGACCTGAGCTGAAGGCAGAGGCTTAACCCACTGAGCCACCCAGGCAGCCCCAGTTGCTGGGTTTTAAGGTAACTCTATATTTAACTTCTTGAGGAACCTCCATACTATTTTCCAGAGTGGCTGCACCAACTTGAATTTCCATCAACAGT
Organism: Mustela erminea; assembly: GCF_009829155.1. Lineage (NCBI taxonomy): Eukaryota > Metazoa > Chordata > Mammalia > Carnivora > Mustelidae > Mustela > Mustela erminea. The sequence goes on along the minus strand of NC_045621.1, from coordinate 114,041,862 downwards.
GTAAGAGGGTTCCCCTTTCTCCACATCCTCACCAACATCTGTTGTTTCCTGACTTGTTCATTTTAGCCATTCTGACTTGTGTGAGGTGGTATCTCATAAAGGTTTTGATTTTTATTTTCCCTGATGCCAAGTGATGTTGAGCATTTTTTCATGTGTGTGTTAGCCATTTGTGTATGTCTTCTTTGGAGAAGTGTCTGTTTTTGTCTTCTGCCCATTTCTTTACTGGATTTGTTGTTTTTTGGGTGTTGAGTTTGTTAAGTTCATAGATTTTTGGGTACTAGCCCTTTATCTGATATGTCATTTGCAAATATCTTTTCCTAGTCCATGGGTTGCCTTTTAGTTCTGTTGGTGTTTCCTTTTCTGCACAAAAGCTTTTTATCCTGAAGAAGTTGCAGTATTCCTTTTTTTTTTTTAAGATTTTATTTCTTTAGAGAGAGTGTATGTGCGCTTGCTCTCATACTCAAGTGTGAGCAGGGAGGGGTAAAGGAGGAGGAAGAGGGAGAAAGAATCTGAAGCCTACTCTGCACTCAGTGTGGAGCCAGATGTTGGGCATGATCCCTGGATCATGACTTAAGTTGAAGCCAAGGGTCAGATGCTTAACCGACAGAGCCACCCAGGCAGCCCCCGATAGTTCATTTTTGCTTTTGTTTCCCCTCTGTGTGTAGACGTGTCTAGCAAGAGGTCAAAGAGGTGTTCTCTTTAGGATTTTGATGGATTCCTGTCCCACATCTTCCATTTTGAGTTTATCTTTGTGTGTGGTGAAAGAAAGTGGTTCATTCTTCTGTGTGTGGCTGTCCAATTTTCCCAACACCATTTTTTGAAGAGACTCTCTTTTTTCCATTGGCTATTTCCTGCTTTGTCAAAGATTAGTTGACCATAGAATTAAGGGTACATTTCTGGGTTTTCTGTTCTTTTCCATAGATCTGTGTGTCTGATTTTGTGCCAGTACTGTACTGTTTTGATAATTACAGCTTTGTAATACAGCTTGAAGTCCAGAATTGTGATGCTTCCAGCTTTGGTTTTCTTTTTCAGGATTGCTTTAGGTATTTGGGGTCTTTTGTTCTTCCATAAAAATTTTAGGATTGTTTCTTCCAGCTCTAAAAAATGCTGATGCTTTTTGATAGGGATTACATTGAAAGTGTAGATTGCTTTGGACAGTATAGACGTTTTAATGATGTTTGTTCTTCTACTCCATGAGTGTGGAGTGTTTTTCCATTTCTTTTTGTCTTCCTCAATTTCTTTCATAAGTGTTCTATAGTTTTCAGAGTGGTTAGTTTTATTCCTAGATATCTTATGGGTTTTGGTACATTTGTAAATTAGTACAATTGTACAATTGTCAATGGGATTGATTCCTTAATTTTTCTTTCTTCTGTTTCATTAGTGTATAGAAGTGCAACTGACTTCTGTGTGTTGATTTTATATCTTGAGACTTTGCTGAGTTTCTGTATCAGTTCTAACAATTTTTGGGTAGAGTCTTTTGGGTTTTCTAGAGTTGTGAAGAGTGAAAGTTTGACTGCTTCTTTGCTGATTTGTATGCCTCTTATTTCTTTTTGTTTGATTGCTGAGGCTAGGACTTCCAGTATTATGTCGAACAACAATGGTGAGAGTGGACATCCCTGTTGTGTTCTTGACCTTAGGGGAAAAACTTTTAGTTCTTCCCCAATGAGGATGAAACTCACAGTGGGTTTTTCATATATGGCTTTTATGATGTTAGGCGTGTTCCCTCTATCCTTACGTGATGCAGGGTTTTTATTAAGAAGGGATACTATATTTTGTCAGATGTTTTTTATGCATCAATTGAGAGGATCATATGGTTCTTGTCCTTTCTTTTATTGATGCGGTGATTATTTATTGGTGATGAACCACCCCTGCAGCCCAGGAATAAATCCGTCCTACTTGGTCATGGTGAATAATCCTCTTAATATTCTGTTGGATCTTATTGGATGGTATCTTAGTGAGAATTTTGGCATCCATGCCCGTCAGGGATATTGATCTGTATTTCTCCCTTTTAGTGGGGTCTTTGTCTGGTTTTGGGATCAAGGTAATGGCCTCATAGAATGAGTTTGGAAGTTCCTTCTATTTCTGTTTTTTGGAATAGTTTCAGGAGAATAGGTATTAATTTGTCTTTAAATGTTTGGTTGATTTCCTCTGGGAAACCATTTGGCCCTGGACTTTTTTTGTTCGGAGATTGTTTACTGATTCAATGTCTTTGCTGGTTATAGGTCTATGCAGTTTTTCTATTTCTTTCTGCTTCAGTTTTGGTAATTTATACGTCTCTAGGAATGCATCTATTTCTTCCAGATTGCCCAATTTGTTGACATGTAATTGCTCATAATAATCTCTTAATTGTTTGTATTTCTGTGGTGTTGGTTGAGATTTCTCCTCTTTCATTCACGATTTTATTAATTTGGGTTCTTTCTCTTTTCTTTTTGGTAAGTCTGGGTAGGGGTTTATCAATCTCCCAAAGAACCAACTCCTAGTTTCATTGTTCTGTTCTTTTTCTTTTCTAAATTAATTTCTATATCATTGATTTCTGCTCTAATCTTTATTTTCTCCTGCTGAATTTAGGCTTTATTTGCTATTATTTATCCAGTTCCTTTAGGTGTAAGGTTAGGTTGTATATTTGAGACTTTTCTTGCTTCTTGAGGAAGGCCTGTATTGCTATGTGCTTTTCTCTTAAGACTGCCTTTGCTGCATCCCAAAGGTTTTGGACTGTTGTGTTTTCATTTTCATTTGCTTCCATATATTTTTTAAATTCTTCTTTAATTTCCCATTTGCCTCATTCATTCTTTAGTAGGATGTTCTTTAAACTCCATATATATTTTTTTCTTTTTAAATTTTTTCTCAAATGGCCTGGTATTGATTTCTGTTTCTTCATGTTTACATACCCAGGTACCTGAAAGTAAAACCCAACCTCCCAGGAAGTAAGTACTAAGAGAATAGAGGTATAATATCTGGCAACTCAGATGCTGACCTATACAATTTGTAGATAATAGGAAATCTCTAGGTCCTTAATGTTTTAGCATGAACTCTCTTTTAAACTCCTATCTTCATGGTCGGTAGTGTTACTAAATTTGCAGGTATGTAAATTTGTTGGTCTCAGGTTCTTAAAAGACCTTTGAGTAAATGTAACTGTTCTTATCCCAGGACTGACATTTTGACTATTTTTACATAACCACCAACAGATCAAGTACCAGTGAAGTTGTATGATAGCATTTCAGCCAGATTTTATTGTATTGTATTGTGACTTGGTAGCTACCAATACCTCCTAATAATTTTTTGGTCTATACCCAGGTATTTTCCTTTTCACATGAAATACAGATTAAGAATTCATGTTATGATGATGGTAGGACACTTTAGTATAATTATTCAGGATTTGGCGTGAATGAATACTGATTTATGCTCTGGGGTAATAACACCACTACAGAAATGTTGTCTACAGCATTGCATCACCCATCTTTAATTAAGTTTAATCTGTTGCTTTTATTGCAGGGTAAGCTACATGAAAACAGGGACTTTAGCTTGGTCACTGCTGTGTCCTTAGTGCCTACTACAAGGTTGGGCACACATTAGCATTCAGTATTTGTTGGATGAAAATATGATGGTGTCTGTTTTGAAATAAATCATTATTTTAGGCTGCAAGGTTTTTTCCCCTTCTTTTCTTGCTGTAGGTTTAGAAAACCATTCAACCTGGTTTAAATAATAAACTCTCATTTTGCTTAACAGCCTTGGATTAGGGAGGGTTTCCTGGTCAGTGATAGGTGCTGTTAGCCCTCTAGTCAGCGGCACTTGGCTTAGTCCCTTTTAGTCAGCAGTGAGAAGCATGTATGTGCACTCAGAAAAAGGGGAGAGACTGCCTTTCTGTTTCTAGTTTACCTGAGTGTGTGGGAGAAAAATGGGGAAAGATGAAAAACTTACTTCCTTTCATGGAGAGGACAGACAGCATGAGTTGGCAGAAATCACAAGGATATTAAGAACATTTAATATATGAGATTTGGGAGATGCTGGAGTATAGGATGAACCAAGCTTGTGTAGCTTATTTTGTAAAGGTTTGGAGAATGGTGAGAATTTAGTCAGACATGGGAAAAATTAAAGGTGGGGGGACTGATTTGTTCTTATCAGGTGCCCACTTAGGCTTTTCTTCCGTTTTGCTAACCTTCCAGCCCTTAAAGAGAATACCTAAAAATGCTAAAGTAGAAAACAAAAATGGTCCAAATAAATTCTCCAAGTAAGATCTATTTTTTTTTTTTTAAAGATTTTGTTTGTCTATTTGAGAGAGACACAGCAGAAGCAGATTCCCCACTGAGTGGGGAGCCTGACTTGGGGCTTGATTCGAGGACCCCAAAATCATGACCTGAGCTGAAGTCAGATGCTTAACTGACTGAGCCACCCAGGTACCCCTATTTTTTTTAATTCCAAAAAAATTTTTTTAAGTTATCTCTATGACCAAAATGGAACTCAAACTCACAACCCTGAGATCAAGTATTGCATGTTTTACCAACTGAGCCCACAAGGAGCCCCTAAAATCTGTTGATGAAAGAAAAAGGATATAATACATGGAAATTGTTAAAAAATTAAGTATTAATAGAAAGGTGTAATAGGACTGAATAGTCACTTTTTCTTCTTTTTTTCGAAAAATTTATTTATTTTAGAGAGCACTTGTGTGTGCAAAGGGAAGGTGGGTAGTGAGAGTTAAAAGCAGACTCCTCACTGAATATGGAGCCTGATGTGGGGCTCCATGTCACAACCGTGAGCTCACTCATTGAGCCGAAACCAAGAGTCGGATGCACAACCAACTGTGCGACCCAGGTGCCCCTAGTCACCTTCCTTTCTGATACATACACAGCATTGCCTCATTTCTTCTCCGCAGAGATACACGTGGTTAAGAGTTTCTGTGATTCCTTCCCCAAAACAATTGTGCAGATATCAGCACACATTGTTCTACCTCCTTTTTCATATCTGCATAATGATCTGTCATTTGTAGAGGTACCCTTTGAGCCATTTTCTGAAGTGGATCGCTTTGGATGGGGCTAGTATTTTGCAGTATAAGCAACATTGCCGTATATACATTGCCAATAAACAGATTTGTTGGTAGACCTCTGCACATCTGTCAGTGAAGCATAATCCTAGTAATCGTGAAATTTCTGGGTCACAGTTTATGAACGTTTAAAATTTTGATGGATGTCAAATCTTCCTCCCAGAGGTTTGCACCAGTTTTCACTCCTGCCATTTTGCTTACTCCTTTCTGGGTATCATAGTTTTCTTCATTTGTGTCTATCTGATAGGTAATATTATGACTTGTGTTTTGAATTTTGTCTTTAGAATTAAGAGAGAAATTGAATATCTTACAAATTTTTTGCTCATTAAGGTTCCTTTTCTTGTAAACTGCTGGGTGATGGTCATTTCTGTTATGTGTGAGCTATGAATGTGAAGGAAATTAGCTCTTTGCTGCCATATAGTTGTAAATGTTTTTTCTTAATCTTTTGTCTTTTTGACTTGTTTTTCCACTCAGATTTTTATTTTTATGGAGTTAAATTTATCACACTCTTTCTTGACTTCTTGAATTCTGTTCTAACCAGCCACTTGGCTTGTTGACACTAGTGCACATCTGACTGGGCTGTGTGAATTCAACTGGTCATACCAGGAATAAAGCTGAAGCAGTGGACCCCAGAGCCCCAGGACACTGGGCATGTTTGGAGAAGTCACAAATCCTTGACAGAGCTAAATCTTAGTGTTCCTGGGGTGCCTTATGTCTGTTGAGTGGTGTTAGATTTAGTAAGGTGGGCAGAGTATTGAGCCCAAAGCCTAGAGTGGGAGGTGTGGGGAGGGGTTTTATTGTCCCTATTGAGGAGGTATTAGGTAAATGCCAGATTTTAATGGCTTTGGTGCCTTCCTCAACTGACACAGAAGGAGGTCAGGATGGACAGTTAAACCAGATGGCTGTGATTTTTGTGATAAAACCAGAAATATGTGAACTTTTAAAACCTTTGGAATTTCCTGAGATAGAGGTGCTGAGTATCTTGTTATTCATAATAAGCCCTTTTCAACCATATCTGAGCTTATGCTAATGAAGCAACGCTGGCTGGGCCCCTAGATAACTTTAGGATGGGGCCAAATTCCAGGGAACTCAACCTTGTGATTAGAAGGTTAGAACTTTCAGCCCCATCCCTGGACCTGCAGGGATGGGGAGAAGCTGGGGATTAAGTACAGTCACCAGTGGTCAGTAATGTAATCAATCAGCCTACTTAATGCAACCTCCTTAAAACCCCTAAAGCCAGGGTTCTAAGAGCTTCTGGGTTAATAATCACATAGAGGTACTGGGAGAGGGCAGTGTGCCTAGAGAAGGCATGGAAGGCTTACCCATATGATGCTCTTTGCATCTCTTCCGGTCTGGCTTTTCCTGTGTTGTATCCTTTAAAAGAAACAGGAAATGGTAAATAAAACACGTTCTTGAGTTCTGTGAATCATTCTGGCAAAATTACCAAATTTGAGGAGAGGTTGTGGGAACCCCCAATTTGTAGGTCAGAAATACTGGAGACTTAGAATTTGTTTCTAAAGTGGGAGCACTCTTGGGGAACAGAACCCTTAACTGATGCTAATTCTAGGTCAGAACTGAGTTGAATCAGTAGACGTCTAGTTGTTGTCCTGAGATTCAGAGAATTGGTTTTTAATGTAGAAAGACCCCACATGTTTGGTGTCAGAAGTGTTGTGAGTGAAAAACAGCTTAAATGGGCCATTCTCTTTTCTAGGTATAACTTTGAAATTGGCTGTTTCTTTTATAGGTGGAAAAATGGCATTTGTGAAGAGTGGATGGTTGCTGCGACAGAGTAAGTACAGAAGATGAGCCTGTTGGACTGGGTTTAGTGTTGTCTTAGGGTACATGTTTATTTCTTTTGCTGAAAAAGATCACATTTAAAAACAAACATCAAAGTCTTATTAATTTTTAGAGCTCTGTGAACTGTGTTTTTGCTCACACAGAGTTCTTTCTTTGTTATAACCTTGATAGGAACCAGGGAATCGTGGTAGTCCCTGCTGGTTTCTCTTTTTCTCACTAAGGTGCTCTATTTCTTATGGCTGACCTGAGTCCCTCCTGGAATCTAACCAAACTGAACCCTGTCTCTGTGGGAAATACCTGTCTTATTTGGGGATTGAACAGTGACTAAGATTCTGAAATACTAGAGACTTTAATTATAGAGATGAAGATTTGATTTGAGAGATAAATAAAATTTTATTTCTTTTAGATAAACTAAAACTAGTTTATCCAGAACTAGTCTTTTGGATCTCCAAAAGAACTCTGCAGAAGAGAATCAGTTTTTTGTTTATTTTCTTTTAAAGACTTTAATTATTTGTTTGAGAAGGAGAGAGAGAGTGTATGAGCATGAGAGAGTGAATGAGTGAGGGGGTGTGGGGGGGTGGAGGGGTGGGGAAGGGCAGAGGGAGAGGGAGAAATACTCCCTGCTGAGCAGGGAGCCCAATGCAGGACTGGGATCATGACCTGGGCCAAAGGCAGACACTTAACCGACTAAGCCACCCAGGTACCCAGGTTCATGGAATGTTCTAAAGTGAGAAGAACCAACTCTGTTCTTTGGAGAAAAAGTAAACAGATTATTCTGCTGTCCTTCTAAAAAGAGTATAGTTAAGGGAAAAGTGACTACTATATCACTTATGACTTTACCAAAAAACTGAGCTATAGTTTATACTGTTTATTGTTCAGATACAAATTTCTGTTATACCTTCAGAACTTAGCTAAAATTGAGACTAGCACTGAAGAATGGACTGCATACCTTAGATGGTTTATAAAAACTATTATTTATGAGGGTTGTTTGTGATCCTGTTACATAGATTTTACATATGTTATGTACTTATCACAGCAGCTCTGTGAGGTGGGTGACATTATCCTGCTTTCTAGTTGAAGAAATTGAGTTTTAGTGATGTTAGGTAACTTAACACTGTGGGTGGCAAACCTGTATTGAGATTCAGGACTGTGTCATTTCAACATTGATACACTTTCTACTAGGAGACAAGCCTTCAGCTTATTTGTCCTGTCACTAGTTCTACATTCCTAGACCTGGAACTGAACCAGGTGTCCTTTCAAGGTCTGTGACAGTTCTATATTCTAAGAATAGATAGAGCAGTGTTGGCCTGAAAAAGAAAGTCCTGGCATATTGGAGTCTAGCCCCAGTCTTAATATAAGTTTCTTTGTTTTGGGTTCTGTGATTCCATTCTTCCCTAAATTGTTAGGGGATGTGGAGAGCCTTGCTTGTGGAGACCTTGAGGATGTACCTTCCTTTCCTGGCCCTTCGGATATCCTCTGCTTTTCTTTTTAGGCTTTGCTGTGTCCTTGTTTGAGGACAAGCTTTCCTTTCTCCACCATGACTCAATGTAAATGTTCTGGCAACATAAATGAACAGTGACCATTTGGACTATTTTTTGTCCCTTCTCCCATCACTGCCTATGTGTGACATACACAAAATAGATATATTAAAAAAAAATTGTACAGACTTTTCTAGTTTCTTGGTCCATTGGCAGTCTTGAATGTATATTCAGAAAACTTACTCCATTTCCCCATCTTTGAATTTGTGGGTTGATTTTCCTTTGCAAAAACCAGAACTGTCGATCATAATAAAATAAGATGAGGTGAGATTTATTATACTCACTGGGTATAAACACAGATGGTTACAGGTATGCATAGTGGTCTAGAGGATTCCTTTTGTTGCCATTGCCACACAGACCTTTAGGACTCTGGAGGACAGCCTAAATTGGAAATCTGCAGTCAGGGCTTAGGTGGCAGGTGAGATACTTGCGTAGAACTCCCTAAACTGGTGATCCCGTCTATATGTTTGGGCAGCTCTGTTTGATAGTTTCTGTATAGCTCAAGGGGCTGCCAATCAAATGGATGCTGATGTCACTTATTTATCAGTTTGGGACAGTGCTGTGGATGCCCCTTTTTGCAAGGAGGCTGCCTGATAGATGAAAGAAATTTGGAAGGGTGATATGGTACATATTTTGTTATCACCAGTAATGGCTAGGAGAGCAAAAGGAGAGGTACATGGAATGGGGTTTGTGCACAATGGCCAAGAAGGGTGGGATCTAACAGGAATGAAGGATGTAATAGGTAGTGTCTGGGTGTGAGGAAGGAGTAGGGGTGACTGACTTGGCCTTTTTGTCTGACAGGGAAATTTCATTTTCATAAAGTGAAGTGCCTAGTCCAAGAATACAAATGATTGGATGAATTCCTTAAACTGATAGGATGTGTGAGGTAGCAGGACAGATGCATTCAGGATGGGAGTCAGTGTCCTGGCTGTGGGTACACCCAGTGTCTGAACCTGCTTCTGTGTCTGTCTGAGGCAGGGAGACCCTCCCACGCCATGGGCTTTAAGGGAAGATGAACGGTAAAGAAGAATATATGTGAAAGCTCTTTGAGAAAAAAACAAACATATTTTTTCAAAAGAGGAAGGCTTTACTCTTCTCTATATACTTCATATACTTTGTACATAAAGACTTCACAGTCCATTGTTCTCTGATCATTAGCAAAGTTATATACTACTGGGAAAGTTTTGATACGCTACATGGAAAATTAAATATTAGATGTTTCATTTGCTTAAAATGAAGGACTTTTTGTTTTTAAAAAATTTTTTGAGTATAATTGACATAGTCTTACATTAGTTTCAGGTGTACAACTCTATTATGCTATGCTCACCACAAACATAGTTACCATCTATTTCCATATATCACTATTACAATATCATTGATTGTATTCTTTGTGCAGTGCCTTTTATTCCCATGACTTATTCATTTCATAACTGGAAGCCTCTATCTCTCACTATCCTTCCTCTGTTTTGACCATCCCTCATCCCCCTCCCATCTGGCAAACATCAGTTTGTTCTCTGTATTTATGTGTCTTTTTCTTTTTTTTAATGTTTGTTTATTCATTTTATTTTTTTAGATTCCACATTGAGTGGAATCATGTGGTTTTGTCTTTCTCAGTGTGATTTATTTCACTTAGCGCAATACCTTCTAAGTCCATCCATGTCATCACAAATGGCACAGTCTCATCCTTTTTTTTACTACTGTGTAATATTTCATTGTCTGTAAATGTCACATCTTTCTTATCCATTTATCTGTCAATGGACACTTAGCAACTTAGGTTTCTTCCTTATCCTGGCTGTTGTAAATAATGCTGCAATAAACATGGTGACTATATGTTTTCGAATTAGTGTTTTTGTTTTCTTTGGATAAACAGTAGTGGAATTATTAGACCATATGGTATTTCCTTTTTTTTTTTTTAAACATCTTAATTTAATTTTATTTTTTTCAGTGTTCCAAGATTCATTGTTTATGTACCATACCCAGTGCTCCATGCAATACGTGCCCTTCTTAATACCCACCACCAGGCTCATCCCTCCAGTCCCCTTCTCTCCAAAACCCTCAGTTTGTTTTTCAGAGTCCTCAGTCTCTCATAGTCCATATGGTATTTCTACTTTTAATATTTTGGGGTACATCCATACTGTTTTCCATAGTAGCTCTGCCAGTTTACATTTCCACCAACATATGAGGGTTCTTTTTTCTCTATATCCTCACCAACACTTGTTATCAAAATCAAGGTTTTATCAAACTTTAAAAAAAAAATGGGGACTATTAAGTTGGCAGCATTCTTAGTATCTTTAGTGTAAGCTGCATGTAGCCTGGTATAGCATAGGTGTTTATGCCATTGGAGTCTGCTTTCATCTCCATTTTGTTGGAGCAACTTTGGGCAGCTGTATGCATGCATACTTAGGGGGCCAGAGGAACGTTTCCTTTGTTTCCTTTGTTTTAGTTTTCTGTGAACTAGAGAATGAAGTCCTTGCTTTTTTGGCTCAAAACCAATGCGTTTCCATTTTTTTCAGGTACTATTTTGAAGCGTTGGAAGAAGAATTGGTTTGACCTGTGGTCAGATGGTCACCTGATCTATTATGATGATCAAACTCGGCATAGTGTTGAGGATAAGATCCATATGCCAGTAGACTGCATCAATATCCGCATCGGGCATGAGTGTTGGGGTAAGTGAGTCTGTTGTGGCCCACTTCTGTCCTCTACCCTTGACCATTTATGGTGGGAGTTGAATCATCTTCCTTTCTCATTTTGCTTTCATTGGCAGACCAAAGAAGGGTTTCATCTTTTATCAAAGAAGGGAGGTAACCACAGTGGGCACCCATATACTTGGATCATGAATCATATGGTTGGGGCAGATTAATTTTCTCAACTGAATCAGACCCAGCAGTCCACATTCCTTGCTCTGTTATGGAGAAAGTGATGGAGAACAACCAGACTGCTGGGATCCCCAAGAAAGATGGAACCACCCTAGGTAGTACAGGTTTTGTTACTCAGAAACTGGCATCTTATTGATGACACCACCAGTCAGTTACTTAATCCATGATGCCTTGGCTTCCTGGAATTATTCTTTTTATTCATTTTAAAGTAATACATTTTTAATAAGTATAGACTTTTCTATTTCTAATTAAGGGCATATATAGACTTCCCTGTTTATTAGCTCTGTTTTTGTGTTGGAATAGTGTCTGTTTTAGTAAACATTGATGTTTGAAGCATCCTGATCTATATAATAGTTTTTGAAATAAAGAGTTAAAAAATGACCTATCTGCTAGTAATAACCATTGTTGTAACATCTTGCCCCTGCATGTTAGTTCTTGAAACACAAGTATCTATGGGCTAGCTGTTGAAATATCTACCCTACGCTAGGCTCAAATATCACAGACCTTATTTCTTGGTACACAGAGCTACTTGAAAAGTATGATTTTCACTTTTAAAGCAGTGATCCAGTTTAGTATTTCCTGTGAATAAAAGCAAAAAGTATTTTGTTATCTGATGCTCAGTAACGCTTTTCATTGGGGCTTATTCTTCTAATGTCTGGGCCGTTCTGTACATTTCAGTATATGGATTGCCCTCTAGAAGAGGCCTGCTTGTTCTTCCTTCAGAAAGTTTATTTATTTATTTTTATTTACTTATTTGTTTAAAGACTTTATGTATTTGAGAGAGAGAGGAAAGGAGAGAGCATATGGGTGAGGGGAGAGGGAAAGGGAGGGAGAAGCAGACTCCTTGCTGAGCAGGGAGGCTGATGTGGGGCTCCATCCCAGGACCCTATGAACATGACCCAGGCTGAAGGCAGATGCTTAACCAACTGAGCTACGCAGGCGCCCCTCCTGTAGAAAGTTTAATTGGAACAGAGTTGTGATTCATGTGCTTGGTTCTGTAGAGCAGGGCAAAGATGTTTTATTATTGGAATGTTCTGAAGTACTGGTCTTTTGCTTATCTGAGTTGTTAGGTAGAATAAATCCTTTAAAACAAACTATATAAATACTGCCTTATTCTACTTATTTTTCAGATATTCAGCCTCCAGATGGGAAGCCAAAAGACTGTATGCTGCAGATTGTTTGCCGAGATGGGAAAACTATCAGTCTTTGTGCAGAAAGCACAGATGATTGTTTGTAAGTTTTGAGTTTTTATGTGTTTAATTTAAAAACTGTTGTGTTTTAATTTCCAGTCAAGGAAATTTCCAGAAGGGAGAAGTATGAGAATGTTTTCCTTCAGGCAGCAGAATAAGTGACTCAGAGGATATGTGAAACAAATGTAACAGGGCATTATTCCATACCTAACAACCCTTGTCCTAGTTTCTGCTTCTCTAGAGCTGTGCAGGCGAGATCCCATTATACTGGGAATGACAGAGTATTAGTATATAGCCACTTTGCATTCTTTTTCATTACTAGATGTACATTGGGTAATGGATGTAGTTGAATGGGTTCTTAAATCTTGTTCTTTTTATGTAAGTATCTTTTAAAAAAGCACTGACATCTCTGTTACTCAGTCTTTTCCTTCCTTTGGTGGTTCTTGCTCCATCTGCCATCTTTGAAGAAGGGATATCAAGCCATAAGGAAGAAAACCCAGCTTTATCAGTTCTCAGCCTGTTAACATTGGCAGTGAAGTTGAATCAGAATCTTGAAAACACTGGCTAAATATAACTTGGAGGTGAGGAAGTGCCTAGGTGGCTCCTTCGGTTAAACATCCAACTCTTGATTTTAGCTCAGGTCATGATCTCAGGGTCATGAGATTGAGCCCTGTGTTGGGCTCCATGTTGGGTGTGAAGCCTGCTTAAGATTCTCACTCTCCCCCTCTCTGACCAAGCACAAGTGCATGCAAGCTAACTCTTTCTTAAAAAAACAAAAAACAAAAACTGGGGGGAAATTTTTTTTTTGGCTACTCTGTACCACCCTTATGAGTTAACTCTGGACGTTGTAAGAATTCACTAACCAAATATTGTAATGTTCATTTATATTAAAATCTTTATATTTAGGTGACTATTTACATACAATCCAGGCCAGTTTGTCAGAGTGCCTGCTCCACATTTCACGTATATGTTCATTTTCAATATAAACATTTATTCCATGCTAAACTTACAGAGTTTATTTTAAATACCACATATATCTGCTTTTTTACACTCTTCTGATTTATATCAAGCAGTAAATCTTAAACGATACTTTCTGGAAGAGATACAGCTTTCCTTTAGACTGATGGAGAAATGACCACACATAAATCCAGTTTGCTACCTTTTAATAAACTGGATTTATATTATTACTACTTAACAATTTAAACATGTATATTGCACACTTACCCGGCAGTAGGCACTGTGCTAATTACTTTATATATGTTATTTAATCCTCACTATATCTTATAAGGTAGGTGCTATTCTTGTTATAAGAAACTTAGGCTTAGTGAGGTTAAGTAACTTCCTGTATCACTGTTTTTTTTTTCTTTTTTTAAAAGATTTTATTTATTTGTCAGAGAGAGAACGAGAGAGAAAGAGCACAAGTAGGAGAAGTGGCAGAGGGTGAGGGAGAGGCAGTCTTCCTGCTGAGCAGGGAGCCTGACGCAGGGCATGATCCCCTGACCCTGAGATTATGACTTGAGCCAAAGGCAGATGCTTAACCAACTGAGCCACCCAGGTACCCCCCATATCACTTTTTTAATGCTCCTGTAGTAAATTACCCTGACAGTGGCTCAAACAATACAAATTTATGATTGCATTTCGGAAGGTCAGGAGTCCAACACTGGGTCTTAAGTGTCGGCAGGCTCTAGGAGAGAATCTGTTTGCTTGTCTTTTAAGCTTCTGGAGATTTCCTCGTTTCTTGGCTTCTGGGCCATGCCTTCTCTTGTGGTCATCTTTTTGGTTCTCTGCAGGTGGGGAAGGGTTTATGCTTTTAAGAACTTAATGAATAGTTTGTGCCAACGTGGATAATCCAGGGTAATCTCCTCATTTCAAGGTCCTTAACCTTAATTACAGCTGTAGAGTCCCCTTTGCCCTGTGAGGTAACATTCGCAGCTTTTCAGGATTAGGATGTATACATCATTCTGCCTACCATACTTGCCAAGGTTTTAGAGGCTAGTAGACTAGACTCAGGATTTGAAACTTTGTCTCCAGAGACCTGTGTTCTTAACTGCTCTGTTCTGCTGTACATTGAGGTGTCACATGGGACTTTTTTTTTTTTTTAATGTAGTGGCAAAAATATCTGGAATTATCAGTAATTGGACCAATGATGTTTATGATCTCAGTAAATGTGAACTGGTTAAATTCCCCTTAAAAAGAATAAGATTCGTGATTGGGTAAAAAATATAAAGTCTAACTATATAGTCTGTTAACAAGAATTTGAAATAAAATGACTCAGGAAGGTAAAAAAGTAAATAGAAGATTGTTTCAGGAGAGTGGCTGCCACAAACTGGGTGCCTTAAAACAACAAAGGTATTCTCTCACAGTTCTGGAAGCTAGGAGTCTGAGCTTGGCGTGTCAGCAGAGCCATGCTCCCTCTGAGACTCCTGAGAAGAATTCTTCCTTACCACTTCCTAGTTTAGGTTGTGGCTGGTGATCCTTGGCATTCTTTGGATTGCCATTGGATCAGTCCAATCTCTGCCTCTGTTGTAATAAGGCATTCTCCCTGTGTCTGTGTCCAGATGTTCTCTTATAAGGACACTAACTGTAGTAGAGTAAGTATCCATCTACATTAATTCAGTATGACCTCATCTTGAGTCCATCTGTAAAGACTGACCTTCCTTCCTTCCTTTTTCTTTTTTTCAGATTCATTTATTTATGATTTATTTATTTGACAGAAAGTGCGTGTGCACATGTGCCTGGGAAGAGGAGAGGGAGAGGTTTTTTTTTTTTTTTTTTTTTTTAGGGACAAATGAACATTTATTTGGTATTAAAGAATTGCAGTTGAGGGAGCACAGATCCAGGTAAATCCCCAAGCAGTGTTCCCACTTAGAGAGTGTTCATAGAGTTAAAGCAAAAGTTTTTTTATTTTTTATTTCAATTTAGTTAACATATATTGTATTCTTAGTTTCAGGAAGAGAATTTAGTGATTGATCACTTACATATAACATCCAGTGCTCATTACATCAAGTGCCCTGCTTAATGCCCATCATGCAACCCCCACCCCCTCTAACAACCTTCCAGTAACCCTCAGTTTGTTTCCTCAAGTTAAGAGTCTCTTATGATTCCTTCCTTCTCTGTGTTCATCTTTATTTGTCCTTCCCTTCCCCTGCATTCCTCTCAAACTCCACACATGAGTGAAGTCATATGGTATTTACCTTTCTCTGACTGACCTGTTTTGCCTTGCATAATACACTCTAGCTGGGGGAGAGAGTGTCTTAAGCAGACTCCGGGCTGAGCATGGAGCCCTATGTGGAATTTGATCTCAAGATCCTGAGACTAACAGCTGAATACTCAACTAACTACACAATCCAGCACCCCAAGACCTTATTTCTAAACAAGTCAAAAGTACTAGAGATGAGGACTTCAGCTTATTTTTTGGCAGGGGACAGAATTCAACCTATAACTGAGACCTTTGAGTAAAAATGGTAAAATGAAGGGGAAACTTTTTAGCGGTAACAGACAAAGAAGTTCAGCTTCAAGCACCAACTATAAAGAGTGATGGCCAAAGAAAGAAATTTTTGTTGAAAGAAAGATTTTGTTGAGATGTTTCATTGTTTTTACCTCCAGCTACCAGAAGTAGTAGCAGGAGGAGTTAATTTAAGTCTTGCAAAGTTTCAGTAATACTCTGCAGTCTGGAAGGATATTGATTAAAAGAGTAAGCTTTTTGGGAAAGCTAAGGAAAAACCCTTGAGAATATGATATCCCTGGTACCCCAGTGGAGAGTGGAGGGCTTACTTATCATTCCAGGGCTTACTTATCATTCCAGCCCTGGAAGATTTCAAAGCTCACAGTAGTAGGATAATTCTTTGGCTGATAAAGTGAGCCCTGGCATGAGACATTCAAAAGAATATGCTCAGAAGAGTGTAGAGGCCAGATTTTTCAGAAAGGGCTTACTCGGTGTCACAAGAAATTTTCTTCTCTCCCACCATTGTTTGCTCTGATTACAGAAAATCAGTTGAGGGTAATACCTATTTATCACACTGTTACTGGGGTGGAGTGAGGTGGGGTTACCAATAGACAAAGTAGGAGGGTGTCGAAAAGAAGTAACACATACTATATGAGAGCAAATAGAAGTTTTAGGTATCAGTTCCCATGTTAAACATGAGTAAGGTGCAAAGAAGTGTTGTGGCAAATATACTGTAAAGGAAAAATAAAAAGGAAAATGTAAGCCTCAGAAAAAGCTCCTCATCTATAGGAAAATAAAACCCACAAAACAATTGAATTTTCCAAGAATACTTTCCTGGCTACCATATTTAAAATTATAAACCCCCCTTACATCATACACATATACACATATACTTACAACCTAACTAGCTATTTGTTTATCCTGTTTGTCTCTTTTTATTAGAATATAAACTGCCTAAGAGAGGGAATTTATGTTTCTTCTGTGCCTTTTTGCATCTGAGTAGCCAAGAAGGTCTGTCATGGGGCATATCTCCCATTCATTTTATAATCTTAAGGGGTGCAAATCTCCCTTCCCTGGGGTACAAGCCCAACTAAAAAATGAATCATTGGCATGAAGGAAAGACTTGGGAATACTCTCAGGGAAAGTTGGGTGAAAAGATTAAACAATTTAGAGAAAAGATCAGAATTACGTTAGAAAGACTTAAAGAGTTTATCAGGAAGATTATTGATGTCTGGAAAGTACAGAACCCAAGAAGGTAGTTAGAAATTCAGTGCAAGAAAAACTTGCTGAAATAGTAGAACTGAATTAGACCATAAGAGACTCTCCTACCTGACAGTATTAAATCCATATACGGTATCTGAACAATCCAATAGGATACCCTTTAGCAAAATGAATGCAATAGTAAGCTGCTTATAAATCTCTTGAGGGAATTTTGCAACTTAACTGCATTTATTAGAAAACCAGAATGTTTGAAAATAGCTTAGCTTGAAAATAACTTCGCAAAGCTTTTAACTCAAAGAGGTAGTAAAATGACTATCCTTCTACTATAGAAATGTTTACATAAGGGTGCAAAGGTAATAAGGATGTTAACAGTAGCATAGTTTTCATGTGTGGCGAATCCACAACCAACATATTCAGCAGTGACAGGCTGGAAGCTTTCCCACCAAGATCAGGAATAAGACAAGGATTACTCCACTCTTACTATTTCTGTTCTACTACACTTTGGTTTTAACCAAATTAGTTAGGCAAGGAAGGAAAATAAAAGGCATCTAAATTGGAAAGGAAGAACTAAAATTATCTCTGTTATGGATGATTTGATCTTTCTATATAGAAAACCCTAAAGAGGGATGCCTGTGTGACTCAGTCAGTTAAGCATCTGCTTTCGGCTCAGGTCATGATCCCAGGGTCCTGAGATTGAGTCCCACATCAGGTTCCTTGTTCAGCGGGGAGCCTGCTTCTCCCTCTGCCTGCTGTTCCCTCTGCTTGTGCTCATGCTTTCTCTCTCTCTGACAAATAAATAAAATCTTAAAGACTCCACCAAAAAATTGTTAGACCTAATAATTGAGTTCAGTAAAATTCTAGGATATAAACCCATCATACAAACATCAGTTGCACTTCTTTATACTATCTGAAACTATCTGAAAGGAACTATCTGAAAAAGAAAATCTTATTTGTAATAGCACTAAAAATAATAAAATGCTTAAGAATGAACTAAACGAAGGAGATGAAAGATCTGTATGCTGAAAATTACAAGACATTGATGAAAGAAATTGAAGATGACACAGACAAATGGAAAGATATCCTGTGTTCATGGATTGGAAGAATTAATATCATTAGAATGTTCTTATTACCCAAAACCATCTGTAAATTCATTGTAGTTACTATCAGTTTCATTGACATTTTTCAAGTACAAATAACAATCCTAAAATTCAAGGGGAACCACAAAAGACTTTGAATAGCCAAAGAAGGAACAAATCCGGACACATCATAATTCCTGATTTCAGACTTTATTACAGAACTATAGTAATCAAAACAATGTGGTATTGGCATAAACATAGACACATAGACCAATGGAATAGAGCCCAGAAATAAACGCATATATATATAGTCAATAACATATGTTTTTTAAAGTTTATTTATTATTTATTTAAGTAATTTCTACACTTAGTGAGTGTGTGGCTCAAACTCATGACTCTGAGATCAAGAGTCCTGTGTTCTTCTGACTGAGCCAGTCAGCTGTATGGTCAATAATTTTTGATGGGGGAACAAAGAATGCTTAATGGGGAAAGGACAGTTTTTCTTCAGTAAATGGTGCTGGGAGGACCGGATAATCCTATGTAAAAGAATGAAATGGGAATGCTGTCATAGACCACTCACACAGGTTAATTCAAAATGGATTAAAAAATATAAGACCTTAAACTGTTAAATTACTAGAAGAAAAAAGGGAAAAAGCTCCTTGTCTTTTTTTTTTTTTTTTTTAATTCTTGTAAGTTAACATATCAGTTTCAGGCATACAATACAGTGATCCAGCAATTCTGTACATTACAGGGTGTTCATTGTGATAAGTTGTACTCTTAGTCCTCTTCACCAATATAACCTGTCCCTGCCACTCACCTCCTCTCTAGCAGCCATCCATTTATTCTCCATAGTTGAGACTCTGCTTTTTGGTTTGTGTTTGTCTTTCTGTCTCTCTTTTTTCCTTTATTCATTTCTTTTGTTTCTCAAATTCCACAAATGAGTGAAATCATATGGTATTTGTCTTTCTCTGACTGCCTTATTTCGATTAGCATAATACTCTCTAGTTCCATTCATATTGTTGTAAATGGCAAGATCCCATTCTTCTTTATGGCTAAATATTATTCCATTGTATGTGTACATGTGTATATATGCGTGTGTATATACATATGAGTCTGTATACACACATACATGTATATATGCATATACATACACACATGTGTACATATATGCATACATACACACACACACCACTTCTTTATCCATTAATCTATTGATGGACACTTGTGCTGCTGTTTGACCACTGTAAATAATGCTGCAGTAAACATAGGGGTGCATGTATCTCTTCAAATTAGTGTTTTCATATTCTTTGGGTAAGTATTCAGTAGTACAATTGCTGGATCATAGGGTAGTTCCATTTTTAGTTTTTTGAGGAACTTCCATACTGTTTACCATAGTGGCTGCACCATTTGCATTCCCACCTACAGTGCAAGGAAGGTTCCTTTTACTCCACATCTTTGTTAACACTTGTTTGATGTGTTGTTGATTTTAGTTATTCTGACAGGTGTGAGGTGATATCTCATTGTAGTTTTGATTTGCATTTCCGTGATGAAGAGTGATGTTGAACATCTTTTCATGTGTCTGTTGGCCATCTGGATTTCTCCTTGGAGAAATGTTTGTTCGTGTCTTCTTCCCTATTTTAATTGGATTATTTGCTTTTTGGGTGTTGAGTTTTATTAAGTTCTTTATATATTTTGGATACTAACCTTTATCAGATATGCCATTTGCAAATATCTTCTCCCATTCAGTAGGTTGCCTTTTAGTTTTGTTGGTTGTTTCCTTTGTTGTGGGGAAGCGTTTTACTTTGATGTAGTCCCAATTGTTTATTTTTACTTTTGTTTCCCCTGCCTCAGGAGATATATCAAGAAAGAAGTTGCTGTGGCTGATGTCAGAGAAATTACTGCTTGTGTTCTAGGATTTTTTGGTTTTAGGTCTCATGTTTAGGTCCTTAATCCATTTTGAGTTTATTTTTGTTTATGGTGTAAGAAAATGGTAGTTTTGGGGAAAAAACTCTTTAACATTAGTCTTGGCAGTGATTTTTTGTTGTTTGTTTTTAGATAGAACACCAAAAGCACAAACAGCAAAGGCAAAAGTAAACACATGGGACCACATCAAATTCTAAAGCTTCTGCACAGCAAAGAAACAATCAGAAAAATGAAAAGGCATCCTATGGAATGGGAGGAAAAAATATATTTTTAGTATTTTATATATCAGTGACAGAGCATGGGTGGTAGGGAGGGTCAGAGGGAGAGGGAGAACCAGACTCCCCGCTGAGCAGGGAGCCTGACGGGGCTCAGCCCTAGGACCCTGAGATCATTATGTGAACTGACTGAGCCACCCAGTCAGTGGCTGGGTGACTGAGCCACCCAGTCAGGAGAAAATATTTGTAAACCTTCTACATGATAAGGGCTTAGTATCCAAAATATATAAGGAGATTGTATAGCTTCATAGCAGAAAAACCCTACAGTTTTATTTTAAAATGGGCAAAGGACTTGAATAGATATTTTTCCAAATATATACAAATGGCCAAAAGGAAAAGATGCTCAGCATCACTAATCACCAGGGATGCAGATCAAAATCATAATGAGATTACCTCACACCTCCTAGAATGGCTATTAACAAAAGGACAAAAGATAAACATTGGTGAGGATGTAGAGATAAGGGAATCTGGTGTATTGTTGGCAGGAATGTAAATTGGTACAAGCCACTATGGATATGTTATGGTGATTCCTCAAAAAACTAAATGTAGAACCACCATTTAATCTAGCAGTCCCTCTTTGGATATGTCTTGAAGGAAACGAAATCATTATCTTGAAGAGATATTTGCACCCACATGTTCAATGCAGCATTATTCACAGTATCCAAAACATGAAACAACCTAAGCAGTTGTTGATGGGTGAAAGGACAAAGAAAATGTGACACACACACACAGAGACACAGAATTCAGTCATGAAAAAAAGAAGGAAATCCTCACCCCCCCCTTTTTTTGTTTTAAATATTTTATTTATTTATTTGACAGAGAGAGATGATAAGTAGGCAGAGAGGCAGGTAGAGAGAGGAAGGGAAGCAGGCTCCCTGCTGAGCAGAGAGCCTGATGCAGGCCTCGATTCCAGGACCCTGAGATCATGACCTGAGCTGAAGGCAGAAGCTTTAACCCACTGAGCCACCCAGGCACCTTGAAATCCTCCCTTTTGCAACATCTTGGGTGGACCTTGAGGGCATTTTGCTAAGTGAAGTAAGTCAAACAGAGAAATATTTTATGTTCTCACTTACTGGTAGAATCTTAAAAAGTCAGATTCCTAGAAATAGATAGTGGAATGAATGGTCAGGGGATATTAGATGTTGGTTGAAGGGTACAAACTTTCAACTATGTGATGAATAAGTTTTGGGCATCTAATTATATAGTATGGTGATTATAAAAAATACTTTATTATATACTTGAACAAGTTACAAAGTAGATTTAAAATGTTATCACCAGAAAAAATAGAAAAGCAGCTATGTGAGGGAGTGAAGGTGTTAATCTTAACTGTGGTAATCATTTATATATATATATATATATATATATATATATATATATATATAAAATTTTGTGGTAATCATTTTGATATATATATATATATACACACAAATATATATATATTCAGATCATCACATTATTTATATACCTTAAACTTACATGACATGTGCCAGTTTCTCAAGCAGGCATTATTTTCAATCACAGAAAACCTGACAATCTAAATCTCACATCATGGAACATTATGTAGCCATTAAAAAACAAATGCACATCTGTGTGACATAAATTGATAAAGCAAATTGCAATATAGTAAGCATGGTGCATTTTTATATTTACTAAAGAGTAAAGCAAAAACTGTAGTAATAGGGCATGCTTTAAATATATAGTATATGTACCATAGATAAATATTTTTTGCATATTATGTGTTTCTTGTGCATGTTTGAAATGCTTTGATTGAGTGGGGTCTTGGGGTAAGGACTGAAGACCTATTCTTGAAACAAGCTTTTCCAGAAATTTTTATGCCAACACAGGTTTGAGAATCCTTGAAATAGATGTTGGATTGCCTTGAATAAAACATCCCTTTTTCTTTTCTTCAGGGCCTGGAAATTTACACTCCAGGATTCCAGAACAAATACAGTAAGTTGCTAATGGCAGTCACCAGTAACATTTTCACCTAGTTTGCTGTAACAAATGGGAGGGTGGGGGGTTAGGAAAGGGAAATGGAGATGGGTGTCTTGGCCATCCAGCGATGGCTGAGTAGACATAGCGGGGTGGGGCACCTTTCACTGATAATGAGAGCAAGCTAGATTTTGTCAAACCTTTTAAGCAGGAAGGGCCCCTCTTAATATAGGCAGCACTGGTTCCAGTGTTACCTTCCAGAAACGTCTGTATCTCAGAAAATTTTGCAACACTTTGAGTTCTGTGATTTACAGGGATGGCTCAAAAGGACAACAGAGTCCCTTCTAGGCATAACATCTCAGCCTTGTGAAACAAGCATTTTTGGGACTTGGACTTAATTCCAGTTCTGCTTCTGAGGTTGCTGAAACAGTTAAACCCCATTTATAGGTATTCGTAATGCCATGCTTGTTTCTGTCAGAGAATCAAGGCAACAACTTTGCACTCAACATCTGTCCTCAGCACTTTTATTCTTTAGACAGGATTTTATTTTTTCTTTTATCTCTTTAGGAAGAAAAGAAGAAGGTAGATGAAACTTTTAAAAGATAATTTGTACAGGTGGGAAAAGAAAGTAAAAAAGACTGAATATCCAAATGACTTTGTTTCCTATTCCTGTTAGTCTAAGACATTTCTTCCTCTTAAGGCTACTGTGCAACTTCAGTTAACTTTTCTTTCATAAAAATCTTCTTTTTGGCTGAAATTAGTATTAATGATCCATATAGTTGGGAGTAAGATCCTAGATGATTCTTTGTATGGAGTTTTTTTTAAATGAGAGCATTGATTTTTCTCTTCCCTTGGGAAGTAATTTAACGGAGGATTTTTTTTTAATGCAAAATCCAGGCTGTGTGTAGAACAACATCTGACTGCTGCATTTCAGGCTGTAGGATTTTTATTTAACAAAAGGGTTGTTGAGAGTGGTACAACATTTTTGAAAAGGCCTGGGTGATGTGAGTCTCTCTGGTCTCTTTGGGGTGAGGGCTCTGTTCTTGTCACCTGCAGATTGGTGAAGAGGACCTCCTCCTCCCAAATTCGAAGGACACTTAGAGTGCAGGGTTGAAAGGGAATGGTAGGGAGATACTCCTGTTTACTACTTCTCACAGAACTGTTTTATTTGCTGTTCTGATTTTTAAGAATTTGCTAAGTAAAAAGGATATATACATAGAATCCCAAGAGCCTGCAGTTGCTTTGTGACAGCTCTCTTTCATTCTCTCTTTCCTCTCATAGGCTTATGTTGGTTCAGATGTCCTGTATGATGAAACAGCTGTGGCTTCTTCCCCACCTCCTTACACAGCCTATGCCGCACCAACCCTGGAGGTAGGGAGTGAATCGTGGCATTTCAGAATCCAAGTGAAGGGAAGTTGGGGGTCTCTGTGCTACTCTCCTTTTTAAGAAATAAAAAAGAACCTTGAGCCACTATTAGAGAAATTAGAAATGTACTCAGCCCTTTTCTTCTTTAAACTTTTAAGAAAAAAACCAGATTATTGTGACGCCTGGGTGGCTCAGTGGGTTAAGTCGCTGCCTTTGGCTCAGGTTATGATCCCAGGGTCCTGGGATCGAGTCCCGCATCGGGCTCCTTGCTCAGCAGGGAACCTGTTTCTCTCGCTGCCTCTGCCTGCGTCTCTGCCTGCTTATGTGTACTCTCTTGCTCTCTCTCTCTCTCTGGCAAATAAATAAAATCTTAAAAAAAAACAAAAAAACAACGAAAAAAGCCAGATTATTGTTTTCTTTCATAAAATTTACAATCTTTGTATTCACATTTTGTTTTAAAGATAGACTTGAAAATGATTCATGTTAATGACAGTTTGGTAATATGATATTGATGATTTATGATTTATACTTAATGAATTAATAAATGAGAATTCAAATACTTGAATTCTTTTTATAATCAGGAAAAAAAGCTTCTTTTATTTTGAAAAAACAAAACCTTAAAAAAAAAAATCACATAACAAATACCTTGGGAGTATCTCCTAGATAGAAGTGCCAAGTATTCATTGCTACATATAGAAGTCTCTGTTTGTGGGAGGTACTTATGTTTTGTTTTGTTTAACTTTTAATTTTGAATAATTATAGATTTATAGGAAGTTGCAAAAATAATATGTAGAGATCTCATGAATTCTTCACCCAGGTCCCCTCTAGTTGTTACATGTTAGATAAAATCAAAACCAGGAATTTAAAATTGGCACAGTGTTTATTATGCTTGGTTTTGTGTCATTTTATTGTATATGTAGATTTGTGTAATCAGATCCTCAATCATCATACGATGCTGTTCACAAAATCTTCCTTCTACACTCTTACATAGTCACATCTTCCTTCCTCTTTCCTAACTCCTGTTAGCCACTGATTTGTTCTCTGCTTATATAATTTTGTCGTTTCTGCAGTGTTACATAAATTGAGTCATTCAGCATGTGATCCTTTTTTTTTTTTTTTTTGGTATTTTTCACTTAGTACAGTGCCCCTGAGAGCCATCCAGATTGTTGCACGTGTACCCCGTTAAGTATTGAGGGGCATTGTGCTCGCTTTGGCAGCACATACACTAAAAATGTATTGAGGGGCATTTATCTGTTGGGGTTGTTTCAGAGTTCTGTTACCAATAAACCCCCCGTGAAGACTCATCATTTACAGGTTTTTGTACAAACATAAGGTTTTATTTCTCTGGAAAAAAGTGCTCCAAAGGGGAATTGCTTGATCTGTTGTCTGGTAAATATATGGTTAGTTTTTTAGAAAGCTAGCAAACTACTTTCCAGAATGACTCTACCATTTACTGACAAGTAATCCAGTTTCTCTGCATCCTTCCCAGCGTAAGTGTTGTCATTGTTTTTTTTTTTAATTTTAGCCATTCTAATAGGTGTATAGTGATATTTCATTCTGATCTTAATTTGTGTTTCCCTAATAGTTGGTAATGTTGCCATTTTTTATGTTCTTATTTGCCATCATATATCCTGTTCAGTAAAATGTCACCTCATGTCTTTAACTTGCTCAATAGCATGTAGACATCTTAACAGTACCTTTCACAATTTTAATTTTCATGCAGTCCCAATTTCTCAATTTTTATGGTTCATGGTTTTGTTGTCATGTTTGACATTTTACCAGACCAGGTTTTCTAAGGTTTTCTCATATACTATTTTCTGAAAGTTTTATAGTCCCAGGATTTCCACTTAAGTGTTTTCCATTGTGAGTTGATTTTTTAGGTTAAGTTAAGGTTAGGTTAAGTTAAGGTTCATTTTTTTAATATGGATGTCTGATTATTGCACTATAATTTGTTGAAAAGACTTGTAGTCCTTCCTGGAATTGCTTTTGTATCTCTGTTAAAAATCAGAGATTTGTGTTTGTCTGTTTCTCAGTTCTTTGCTCAGTCCCATTGATCTAAGTGTTTTTCTTCCTCTAACACCACACAGACTTGATTACTGTAGCTGTATAAAAAGTCTTGAGATTGGATAGACTGATCCTCCACTTTATTCTTCCTTTTCAGAATTCCCTTAACTGTTCTGGTTACATTCCTTTCCATATGAAGTGTCTAAATCTATAGCAAAGTCTTGATAGGTTTTGATGGAAATTGTTTTGAACTTAGGTATCCAGTTTATTGGGGGAGAATTGACATCTTTATTATGTTGAGTTTTCCAATCAATGAATGCATAAAATCTCCAGTGAAACAGTCTGAGCCAGAATATTTCTTTTTGGGATATTTTTAATTACAAATTCTAATTTCTTAATAGTTGTGGGAATAAATACTTAATAGTGTTTTCTATTTCATATTTCATATTTGTACTTTTTGAGGAATTGGTCCTTTTCCTTAAATTGTCTAACTTATATGTGCAACTCTGTTGTTTATATTTTGTTGGTGGATTAAGTCTATTATAATGTAATGTCTCTTTTTGTTTCTGGTAATTTTGTCTGATGTATGTTCTATCTGATATTGATATAGCCACATTTGTTACTTTTTACTGTTTGTATAGTATCTCTTCCCATCTTTTTTCTTTCAAGTTACAGATATCATTGTATTTGAAGTGAGTTTCTCATAGGCAGCGTATAATTAGGTCATTTCTACCTGTATATCTGACAAACCTCTACCTTGTAATTAGCATATTTAGACCATTTACATTTAATGTAATTTTTGATATGTTAGGGTTAAATATGTCATTTTATTTTCTGTTTTCATTTGGTTATTTTTTAAAAATTTCTCTGTGTTCTTTTTCTTAAGCTTTTTGTGAGTTATTTGAACATGTTTTAAAATTGCATTTTTAAAAAAGATTTATTTATTTTAGAGAGGGGAAGAGAGTGTGTGAGTGGGGGAGGGGCAGAGGGAGAGAAGGAATCCAAAGCAGATGCTACAGAGAGCAAAGCTGAGCAAAGCTGGGGCTTGATTGCATGACCCTGACATCATGACCTGCGCCCAAACCAAGAGTTGGATGCTTACTTAACCAACTGAGCCACCCATATGCCTCAAAAATTGCATTTTGATTTATCTATAATGTTTCTTGATTGTCTCTCTTTGTATTTTTTTTTAGTGGTTGCTCTAGTTATTGTGTTATTCATAAATATATATTTTTCAAAGTTAAGTGTTCACATTTCCTTTATATATGAGGACCACATTAGATGGTATTAGAAATTTTGCTTCAGCTGTCAGACTTGTTAGAAATGTCAAGATGTGAAGATATACTTCTGTTCTGACTATATTTTATCTCTTGATATTTCAAGATTCCATTTTTTAATTGTTTACTTTTTGTTTAGTGAACTTCCTTTTGCCATTCCTTAGGACAGATTAGCTGGCAACAAATTCTTAGTTTTCCTTCATCTGAGAATGTCTTGATTTATTCTCATTTCTGAAGGATATTTTCACTAGTATAGAATTCTGAGTTGTTATGTCTTTGAACATTTGACAAGTGTGTGGTGTTTCCTTTGGCCTTCATGGTTTCTGAGGACACATCTGCTGTCATTTAAATTTTTTGTTTCCCCCATGTATGTAGTGCATTGTTTATTTCTAGCTTCTTTCTTTGTCCTTAGATTTTTTAAAAAAGATTTTATTTATTTGAGAGAGAGTGAGAGAGAGAGCATGAGAGAGGGGGATCAGAGGGAGAAGCAGACTCCCTACTGAGCAGGTACCTGGATGTGGGACTCGATCCAGGGACTCCGGGATAATGACCTGGGCCGAAGGCAGTTGCTTAACCTACTGAGCCACCCAGGCACCTATCTTTGTCCTTAGTTTTGAGAAGTTTGATTATAATGTGTTTTGGTATGGATTTTGAGGTGGGGGGGTTATTTTGTTTGGTTCAGTTTATTGAATATATAAGTTTATGGTTCTTGCTAAATTTGGGAAAATTTAGGCCATCATTTCTGGAATATTTTTTTAGTCCCATCCCCTCTCTCTTTTGAAACTGATGACATGGATGTTAGATCCCATATGTCTCAGATTCTTTCATTTTCTTTTCATCAATCTATTTTCTCTCCAGTTTATACTCCTGCTTACTGATTGTTTTTCTCTGTCATCTCTGTTGTGTTGTTAAGCTTATTCATTGTATTTTTTTAATATAATTTTTTCTAAAATTTTTATTTTTTAAATCTTGAAAATACATGAATATGTGTATAAATCTTTGTGTTGTTTTTCTTGAGATTTTCTGTTTCTGTGGAGACTTTTTTTTTAAAGATTTTATTTATTTATTTGACAGAGACACAGTGAGAGAGGGAACACAGGCAGGGGGGAAGGGCAGAGGGAGAAGCAGGCTCCTGGATGTTCAGGGAGCCTGATGTGGGGCTTGATCACAGGACCCTGGGATCATGACCTGAGCCAAAGGCAACCAGCCGCTTAACAGCTGAGCCATGCAGGCGCCCCTGTGGAGACTTTTAAAAAAATTTTTTTCAGACATGTTCATAATTGCTTCTTGAAATATTTTTATGATAGCTGCTTTAAAAACCTTTCTGGAGGGGCACCTGGGTAGCTCGGTCACCACCTTGTCAGGAGGGTTGGGAATTTAGGCCCTCCTTCAGGTCTCTGCTGACACCAGCCTATGTGGGAATTGGAAGGGTCCTCTCTACTGCTTCCCACTAGCTTCCACTGTGATGAGTACTTGCTTGGTCTCATCCCGTGGGTCTGGGAGGGGCATCTGATTTGTGCTGGACAGAGGTGGGAGTTCTGGCTCTCCATCTGGCAGGGATGAAATTCTTAGCTCCCTACTTGGCCTTCTCTCACACAACTTGGGATGGGGCATGCGGGAGGTGGTACCTAATTACAGCCTGCCAAACATGGAGGTTTACTCTCTATACTTGGCCTTGCTGGTGGGAGTTGGGGTGGAGCCATAGTTACTTCTGTAGTGTTGGACTGGAGTAGAGCAGTTACTGACTAAAAATGGTCTCTCTTGCCAGATTGCCCCTTTCCTCCCAAGGTTTTTTTGGGTAGAGAGACCAAGCTTTTTTGGGGGGTCTTTTTGTTTGTATTTATTGGTTCCTTTCTTTCCTTTAGCTAGTTGAGGGTATAGGAGGCAAACAGGAAACCCAGGGAGCTCACCATCTGGCCTTCTTATGGTTCTGAGGTCCCTAGCCAGTCTGCCATCTTTCAGAGTCCCCTTATGTTTGTTTTAGATGTTATATTCAGGGTTTTCAGTTGTACTTAGGAAGAATAGGGAAAATCTATATCTTTGCTGTCTTCCAGAAGCTTAACTCCCATGTCCTACTTTTATAAGATGACAGGTTTAAACTATGCAGCTGTTTGTTTGACAGCAGCATCCTGTTCTCCCTTGTGCCATATAATACTTATCACATGACAACAGTAATGATAGTTATCTGTAAGCATATCTGTCTTCTCCTGCTGCCCTGCTGACCCCCAACCTGTGAGCTCGTAAAGAAGGCTGGGCCTTTTGTCTCCAAATTTCCCAGAATATACTAGTCATTCACTTAATCAGTGAAGGTGGGTCTGTTGCCTATTTCTCACAATGCTCATTCATAGATCTGTGCTGCTGGAAGACTGCCAGTCACCTGCTGAGGTTTCAGACGTTAGGGTTTTCCCACCCACAAAATTCCTAGTCCTTCATTTTCTTCCTGGAATTGCTATGGGGGCTTCTGCTGCTAGGATGGCTTCCTTACCTCTCTTAGCCTTCACAGAATTGATGTGAGTTAGGGCCTTACTTGGGATTAGGTTTTGGCTTAAGAGAATGTTGGACTGGTTTGATTTTTCTATCTAGACTACTCAGATTTTCTCTGTATTAGCTATATGGCTCTTTTTTTCTTTTTTAGGAGGTTATTAACTATTAACTTTTTATTTTGTTTATTTTTTTCCTTCTTTTTTTAAAATTTAAAATTTAAAATTTTTATTTTATTTTTTATAAACATATAATGTATTTTTATCCCCAGGGGTACAGGTCTGTGAATCACCAGGTTTACACACTTCACAGCACTCACCATAGCACATACACCCTCCCCAGTGTCCATAACCCCACCCCCCTTCTTCCCACCCCCTTCCCCCAGCTACCCTCAGTTTGTTTTGTGAGATTAAGAGTCACTTATGGTTTGTCTCCCTCCCAATCCCATCTTGTTTCATTTATTCTTCTCCTACCCACTTAAGCCCCCATGTTGCATCACCACTTCCTCATATCAGGGAGATCATATGATAGTTGTCTTTCTCTGCTTGACTTATTTCGATAAGCATGATATGCTCTAGTTCCAGCAATTGCACTATTGGGTATTTACCCTAAGGATACAAACGTAGTGATCCAAAGGGGCACGTGCACCCGAATGTTTATAGCAGCAATGTCCACAATAGCCAAACTATGGAAAGAACCTAGATGTCCATCAACAGATGAATGGATCAAGAAGATGTGGTATAGGAGGGAGGAGTCAAGATGGCGGAGAAGTAGCAGGCTGAGACTGCTTCAGCTAGCCGGAGATCAGCTAGATAGCTTATCTAAAGATTGCAAACACCTGAAAATCCATCGGCAGATCGAAGAGAAGAAGAACAGCAATTCTGGAAACAGAAAAACAACCACTTTCTGAAAGGTAGGACCGGCGGAGAAGTGAATCCAAAGCGACGGGAAGATAGACCCCGGGGGGAGGGGCCGGCTCCCGGCAAGCGGCGGAGCAACCGCGCACAAAATCAGGACTTTTAAAAGTCTGTTCTGCTGAGGGACATCGCTCCAGAGGCTAAACCGGGGCAAAGCCCACGCGGGGTCAGCGTGGCCTCAGGTCCCGCAGGGTCACAGAAGGAGCAGGGGTGTCTGAGTGTCGCAGACCTTGCGGGTATTGGAACGGGAAAGCCGGCTACAGAGACAGAGCCGACAGTAAGCTCACAGCTCGGTGTTACCTTGAACTGGTCGCAGGCTCGGAGAGCTCGGAGCGCGGCCGGAGGTCAGGCAGACGGGAGTAACTGGGCGCTGTTCTCTGAGGGCGCACTGAGGAGTGCGACCCTGGGCTCTCGGCTCCTCCGGGCCGGAGACCAGGAGGCCGCCATTTGTATTCCCATCCTCCGGAACTCTACGGAAAGCGCTCAGGGAACAAAAGCTCCTGAAAGCAAACCCGAGCGGATTACTCACCCCGGCCCTGGGTAAGGGCGGTGTGTTTCCGCCTGGGGCAAAGACACTTGAGAATCACTACAACAGGCCCCTCCCCCAGAAGATCAACAAGAAATCCAGCCGAGACCAAGTTCACCTACCAAGGAGTGCGGTTTCAATACCAAGGAGAGCAGCAGAATTCCAGAGGAGGAGAAAGCCAAGCACGGAACTCATGGCTTTTTCCCTGTGATTTTTTTTTTAGTCTTGCAGTTAATTTAATTTTTTTCTTTTTCATTTTTTGTTTTTTGTTTTTTTTTTTTTTCTCGCCTTCGGGTAAAAATTTTTTTTTTTTTTTCTCGCCTTCGGGTAAAATTTTTTTTTTTTTTTAACTGTTACCTTTTTCTTTTTTAACGATTTTTTACTAGTTTATCTAATATATATATTTTTTCTTTTTTACATTTTTTTTAGGTGTTTTCCTTTTTTTTTTAAATTCTTTTCTTTTTTCTTTTTCTTTTTTTTTTTCTTTTTTCTTTTTTTTTCTTTCTTCCTTTTTGAACCTCTTTTTATCCCCTTTCTCCCCCCTCACGATTTTGGATCTCTTCTAATTTGGTTAAAGCATTTTTTCCTGGGGTTGTTGCCACCCTTTTAGTATTTTACTTGCCCCTTCATATACTCTTATCTGGACAAAATGACAAGACGGAAAAATTCAACACAAAAAAAAGAACAAGAGGCAGTACCGAAGGCTAGGGACCTAATCAATACAGACATTGGTAATATGTCAGATCTGGAGTTCAGAATGACAATTCTCAAGGTTCTAGCCGGGCTCGAAAAAGGCATGGAAGATATTAGAGAAACCCTCTCGAGAGATATAAAAGCCCTTTCTGGAGAAATAAAAGAACTAAAATCTAACCAAGCTGAAATCAAAAAAGCTATTAATGAAGTGCAATCAAAAATGGAGGCTCTCACTGCTAGGATAAATGAGGCAGAAGAAAGAATTAGTGATATAGAAGACCAAATGACAGAGAATAAAGAAGCTGAGCAAAAGAGGGACAAACAGCTACTGGACCACGAGGGGAGAATTCGAGAGATAAGTGACACCATAAGGCGAAACAACATTAGAATAATTGGGATTCCAGAAGAAGAAAAAGAGAGAGGGGAGCAGAAGGTATACTGGAGAGAATTATTGGGGAGAATTTCCCCAATATGGCAAAGGGAACGAGCATCAAAATTCAGGAGGTTCAGAGAACGCCCCTCAAAATCAATAGGAATAGGCCCACACCCCGTCACCTAATAGTAAAATTTACAAGTCTCAGTGACAAAGAGAAAATCCTGAAAGCAGCCCGGGAAAAGAAGTCTGTAACATACAATGGTAAAAATATTAGATTGGCAGCTGACTTATCCACAGAGACCTGGCAGGCCAGAAAGAGCTGGCATGATATTTTCAGAGCACTAAACGAGAAAAACATGCAGCCAAGAATACTATATCCAGCTAGGCTATCATTGAAAATAGAAGGAGAGATTAAAAGCTTCCAGGACAAACAAAAACTGAAAGAATTTGCAAATACCAAACCAGCTCTACAGGAAATATTGAAAGGGGTCCTCTAAGCAAAGAGAGAGCCTACAAGTGGTAGATCAGAAAGGAACAGAGACCATATACAGTAACAGTCAACTTACAGGCAATACAATGGCACTAAATTCATATCTCTCAATAGTTACCCTGAATGTTAATGGGCTAAATGCCCCTGTCAAAAGACACAGGGTATCAGAATGGATAAAAAAACAAAACCCATCTATATGTTGCCTCCAAGAAACTCATTTTAAGCCCGAAGACACCTCCAGATTTAAAGTGAGGGGGTGGAAAAGAATTTACCATGCTAATGGACATCAGAAGAAAGCAGGAGTGGCAATCCTTATATCAGATCAATTAGATTTTAAGCCAAAGACTATAATAAGAAATGAGGAAGGACACTATATCATACTCAAAGGGTCTGTCCAACAAGAAGATTTAACAATTTTAAATATCTATGCTCCCAACGTGGGAGCAGCCAGCTATATAAACCAATTAATAACAAAATCAAAGAAACACATCAACAATAATACAATAATAGTAGGGGACTTTAACACTCCCCTCACTGAAATGGACAGATCATCCAAGCAAAAGATCGGCAAGGAAATAAAGGCCTTAAACGACACACTGGACCAGATGGACATCACAGATATATTCAGAATATTTCATCCCAAAGCAACAGAATACACATTCTTCTCTAGTGCACATGGAACATTCTCCAGAATAGATCACATCCTCGGTCCTAAATCAGGACTCAACCGGTATCAAAAGATTGGGATCATTCCCTGTATATTTTCAGACCACAATGCTCTAAAGCTAGAACTCAACCACAAAAGGAAGTTTGGAAAGAACCCAAATACATGGAGACTAAACAGCATCCTTCTAAAGAATGAATGGGTCAACCGGGAAATTAAAGAAGAATTGAAAAAAATCATGGAAACAAATGATAATGAAAATACAACGGTTCAAAATCTGTGGGACACAACAAAGGCAGTCCTGAGAGGAAAATATATAGCGGTACAAGCCTTTCTCAAGAAGCAAGAAAGGTCTCAGGTACACAACCTAACCCTACACCTAAAGGAGCTGGAGAAAGAACAAGAAAGAAACCCTAAGCCCAGCAGGAGAAGAGAAATCATAAAGATCAGAGCAGAAATCAATGAAATAGAAACCAAAAAAACAATAGAACAAATCAACGAAACTAGGAGCTGGTTCTTTGAAAGAATTAATAAAATTGATAAACCCCTGGCCCGACTTATCAAAAAGAAAAGAGAAAGGACCCAAATAAATAAAATCATGAATGAAAGAGGAGAGATCACAACTAACACCAAAGAAATACAAGCTATTATAAGAACATACTATGAGCAACTCTACGCCAATAAATTTGACAATCTGGAAGAAATGGATGCATTCCTAGAAACATATAAACTACCACAACTGAACCAGGAAGAAATAGAAAGCCTGAACAGACCCATAACCAGTAAGGAGATTGAAACAGTCATTAAAAATCTCCAAACAAACAAAAGCCCAGGGCCAGACGGCTTCCCGGGGGAATTCTACCAAACATTTAAAGAAGAACTAATTCCTATTCTCCTGAAACTGTTCCAAAAAATAGAAATGGAAGGAAAACTTCCAAACTCATTTTATGAGGCCAGCATCACCTTGATCCCAAAACCAGACAAGGATCCCACCAAAAAAGAGAGCTATAGACCGATATCCTTGATGAACACAGATGCGAAAATACTCAACAAAATACTAGCCAATAGGATTCAACAGTACATTAAAAAGATTATTCACCACGACCAAGTGGGATTTATTCCAGGGCTACAAGGTTGGTTCAACATCCGCAAATCAATCAATGTGATACAACACATCAATAAAAGAAAGAACAAGAACCATACGATACTCTCAATAGATGCTGAAAAAGCATTTGACAAAGTACAGCATCCCTTCCTGATCAAAACTCTTCAAAGTGTAGGGATAGAGGGCACATACCTCAATATCATCAAAGCCATCTATGAAAAACCCACTGCAAATATCATTCTCAATGGAGAAAAACTGAAAGCTTTTCCGCTAAGGTCAGGAACACGGCAGGGATGTCCATTATCACCACTGCTATTCAACATAGTACTAGAGGTCCTAGCCTCAGCAATCAGACAACAAAAGGAAATTAAAGGCATCCAAATCGGCAAAGAAGAAGTCAAATTATCACTCTTCGCAGATGATATGATACTATATCTGGAAAACCCAAAAGACTCCACTCCAAAACTGCTAGAACTTATACAGGAATTCAGTAAAGTGTCAGGATATAAAATCAATGCACAGAAATCAGTTGCATTTCTCTACACCAACAGCAAGACAGAAGAAAGAGAAATTAAGGAGTCAATCCCATTTACAATTGCACCCAAAACCATAAGATACCTAGGAATAAACCTAACCAAAGAGGCACAGAATCTATACTCCGAAAACTATAAAGTACTCATGAAAGAAATTGAGGAAGACACAAAGAAATGGAAAAATGTTCCATGCTCCTGGATTGGAAGAATAAATATTGTGAAAATGTCTATGCTACCTAAAGCAATCTACACATTTAATGCAATTCCTATCAAAGTACCATCCATCTTTTTGAAAGAAATGGAACAAATAATGCTAAAATTTATATGGAACCAGAAAAGACCTCGAATAGCCAAAGGGATATTGAAAAAGAAAGCCAACGTTGGTGGCATCACAATTCCGGACTTCAAGCTCTATTACAAAGCTGTCGTCATCAAGACAGCATGGTACTGGCACAAAAACAGACACATAGATCAATGGAACAGAATAGAGAGCCCAGAAATAGACCCTCAACTCTATGGTCAACTAATCTTCGACAAAGCAGGAAAGAATGTCAATGGCAAAAAGACAGCCTCTTCAATAAATGGTGCTGGGAAAATTGGACAGCCACATGCAGAAAAATGAAATTGGACCATTTCCTTACACCACACACAAAAATAGACTCAGAATGGATGAAGGACCTCAATGTGCAAAAGGAATCCATCAAAATCCTTGAGGAGAACACAGGCAGCAACCTCTTTGACCTCAACCGCAGCAACATCTTCCTAGGAACAACGCAAAAGGCAAGGGAAGCAAGGGCAAAAATGAACTATTGGGATTTCATCAAGATCAAAAGCTTTTGCACAGCAAAGGAAACAGTTAACAAAATCAAAAGACAACTGACAGAATGGGAGAAGATATTTGCAAATGACATATCAGATAAAGGACTAGTGTCCAGAATCTATAAAGAACTTAGCAAACTCAACACCCAAAGAACAAATAATCCAATCAAGAAATGGGCAGAGGACATGAACAGACATTTCTGCAAAGAAGACATCCAGATGGCCAACAGACACATGAAAAAGTGCTCCATATCACTCGGCATCAGGGAAATACAAATCAAAACCACAATGAGATATCACCTCACACCAGTCAGAATGGCTAAAATCAACAAGTCAGGAAATGACAGATGCTGGCGAGGATGCGGAGAAAGGGGAACCCTCCTACACTGTTGGTGGGAATGCAAGCTGGTGCAGCCACTCTGGAAAACAGCATGGAGGTTCCTCAAAATGTTGAAAATAGAACTGCCGTATGACCCAGCAATTGCACTATTGGGTATTTACCCTAAGGATACAAACGTAGTGATCCAAAGGGGCACATGCACCCGAATGTTTATAGCAGCAATGTCCACAATAGCCAAACTATGGAAAGAACCTAGATGTCCATCAACAGATGAATGGATCAAGAAGATGTGGTATATATACACAATGGAATACTATGCAGCCATCAAAAGAAATGAAATCTTGCCATTTGCGACAACATGGATGGAACTAGAGCGTATCATGCTTAGCGAAATAAGTCAAGCAGAGAAAGACAACTATCATATGATCTCCTTGATATGAGGAAGTGGTGATGCAACATGGGGGCTTAAGTGGGTAGGAGAAGAATAAAGGAAACAAGATGGGATTGGGAGGGAGACAAACCATAAGTGACTTTTAATCTCACAAAACAAACTGAGGGTTGCTGGGGGGAGGGGGTTTGGGAGAAGGGGGTGGGATTATGGACATTGGGGAGGGTATGTGCTTTGGTGAGTGCTGTGAAGTGTGTAAACCTGGTGATTCACAGACCTGTACCCCTGGGGATAGAGTATTATGCCTCCATCAGAAAGGATGAATACCCAACTTTTGTAGCAACATGGACGGGACTGGAAGAGATTATGCTGAGTGAAATAAGTCAAGCAGAGAGAGTCAATTATCATATGGTTTCACTTATTTGTGGAGCATAACAAATAGCATGAAGGACATGGGGACTTAGAGTGGAGAAGGGAGTTGGGGGAAATTGGAAGGGGAGGTGAACCATGAGAGACTATGGACTCTGAAAAACAATCTGAGGGTTTTGAAGGGACGGGGGGTGGGAGGTTGGGGTACCAGGTGGTGGGTATTATAGAGGGCACGGATTGCATGGAGCACGGGGTGTGGTGCAAAAATAATGATACTGTTATGCTGGAAAAAAAAAAAAAAAAAAAAAAAGAACATGTGGTATATATACACAATGGAATACTATGCAGCCATCAAAAGAAATGAAATCTTGCCATTTGCGACAAGATTTCATTTCTTTTGATGGCTGCATAGTATTCCATTGTGTATATATATACCACTTTTTCTTTATCCATTCATCTGTTGATGGACATCTAGGTTCTTTCCATAGTTTGGCTATGGTAGACATTGCTGCTATAAACATTCGGGTGCACGTGCCCCTTTGGATCACTACGTTTGTATCTTTAGGGTAAATACCCAGTAGTGCAATTGCTGGGTCGTAGGGTAGTTCTATTTTCAACATTTTGAGGAACCTCCATGCTGTTTTCCAGAGTGGTGGCACCATCTTGCATTCCCACCAACAGTGTAGGAGGGTTCCCCTTTCTCCACATCCTCGCCAGCATCTCTCATTTCCTTACTTCTTTATTTTAGCCGTTCTGACTGATGTGAGGTGATATCTCATTGTGGTTTTGATTTGTATTTCCCGGATGCTGAGTGATGTGGAGCACTTTTTCTTGTGTCTGTTGGCCATCTGGATGTCTTCTTTGCAGAAATGTCTGTTCATGTCTTCTGCCCATTTCTTGATTGGATTATTTGTTCTTTGGGTGTTGAGTTTGCTAAGTTCTTTATAGATTTTGGACACTGGCCCTTTATGTGATAAGAGAGCCCAGAAATAGACCCTCAACTCTATGGTCAACTAATCTTCGACAAAGCAGGAAAGAATGTCCAATGGAAAAAAGACAGACAGCCTCTTCAATAAATGGTGTTGGGAAAATTGGATGGCCACATGCTGAAAAATGAAATTGGACCATTTCCTTATACCACACATGAAAATAGACTCAAAATGGATAAACGACCTCAATGTGAGAAAGGAATCCATCAAAATCCTTGAGGAGAACACAGGCAGCAACCTTTTTGACCTCAGCCGCAGCAACATCTTCCTAGGAACATCACCAAAGGCAAGGGAAGCAAGGGCAAAAATGAACTATTGGGATTTCATCAAGAACAAAAGCTTTTGCTCAGCAACGGAAACAGTCAACAAAACCAAAAGACAACTGAGAGAATGGGAGAAGATATTTGCAAACGACATATGGCTGTTTTGCTTTATCATCTGTATGTTCACTGGAGTAGCACTTTTAAAGATTGCAGGGGTGGGGACAGAGGCAGAGGGAGAGAGAATCTCAAGCAAACTCTGCACCAAGAATGGAGCCCAATGTAGGGCTCTATCTCATGACCCTGAGGTCATATCCTGATGTAAGAGTTGGGTGCCTAACCAACTGAGCCATCCAGGCAACCCCCAAGTAGCACTTTTAATTTCCTTCAAAAACTTTTCCTCTTCATTCACAACTTGACTAACTGTGTGGTACAAGAGGCTCAGTTTTTGGCCTGTCTTGGTTTTCTACATGCCTTCCTCGCTAAGCTTAATCATTCCTAGGTTCTGATTTAGAGAGAGAGACATGCGACTGACTCTTCTTTCACTTGACCACTTAGAGACCATGGTAGGTTTTTTAATTTATTTTTTTATTTTTTTAAGGTTTTACTATTTATTTATTTGACAGAGAGAACGAATAAGCAGGGGAGCAGCAGAGGAAGAGGGAGAAATAGGCTTCCTGCTTAGCAGGGAGCCTGATGCAGGGTTTTGGTCCCAGGACCCTGGGATCATGAACTGCATCAAAGATGGTTGCTTAACTGAGCCAACCCAGTGTAGGGTTATTAATTGGCCTTATTTCAATATTGTTGTGTCTCAGGAAATAGGAAGGCCTGAGAGGGAAAGAGAGCTAGTAGTTGGTGGAGCAGTCAGAGCGTATAAGACTTATTAATTAAGTTTGCCCATTTTATGGGTGTGGCTTGTGGCACCCCAAAATAATAGTAACATCAAATATCACTGATGACAGATTACTGTAACAAACATAATAATAATGAAAAAGTTTGAAATTTTGTGAGAATTTACAAAATGTGACACAGAGGAGCTCCAGTGGTGCAATCGGTTAGCGTGCGGTACTTATACAAAATGTGACACAGAGACATGAAGTGAGCAAATGCTGTTGGAAAAATGGTGCTGGTAGACTTTCTCAATGTAGGGTTGCCACAAATCTGTCAATGTGTAAAAACACAGTATCTGCAAAGTGCAGTAAAGCAAAGCACAATAAAATGAGGTATGACTGTATATCTTTTTGAGTCAGGGTTTTCATTTTCTTCTGATAAATACCCCAAAGTGGAATTGTTGGGTCGTATGATAGTTCTATTTTTAATTATTTGAGGAACCTCCATACTGTTGGTGATAGTGGCTGCACTAATTTACATTTCTGCCAGCAGTGCACAGGGTTTCCTTTTTTCCATATTCTCACCATACTTGTTATTTGTTTTTTGTTTGCTTTGTTTTTTGATACTAGATCTAACAAATGTAAGGTGATTCCTCATTGTGGTTTTGATTTGCATTTCCCTTATGATGAGTGATGTTAGACATTCTTACATATGTCTATTGGCTGTTTGTCTGTGGAAAATGTCCATTGAGATTCTCTGCCCATTTTTTAATTAGTTTTACTTTTGTTATTGAATTGTATAAATTTCCTTTTTGCATGTTTTGTGTATTAATCCCTTATCAGATACATGGTTTGCAAATATTTTCTTCCATTTAGTAGATTGCCTTTTCGTTTTCTTGACCATTTCCTTTGCTGTGAAGAAAGTTTTTATTTTTTAATTATGTATTTATTTATTTTGGGGGACACGGAGAGGGAGAGAGAGAATCTTAAGCAGGCTCCACACCCTGTGCAGAGCCTGACAAAGGGCTTGGTCTCATGACCCTGAGAATCATGACCTGAGCCAAAATCAAGAGTCGGACATTTAACTGACTAAGCCACCCAAGCGCCCCCAGAAACTTTTTTGTTTATTACAGTCCCAGTTGTTTATTTTTGTTTTGGTGTCAAATCCAAAATATTGCTAAGAACTATGTCAGGTGGCTTACTATGTTTTTCTACTAGAGTTTTTTGGTTTCAGGTCTTATGTTCAAGTCTTTTAATCCGCTTGAGTTGATTTTGTGTATGATATAAGATAGTGGTTTAGTTTCAGTCTGTACATGTGGCTGTCCAGTTTTTCAAACACCATTTATTGAAGAGACTGTCCTTTCCCCATAGCGTATTCATGTTTCATTTGTCATAAATTAATTGACCATATATGTGTGGGTTTGTTTCTGGCCTCTCTTTTCTGTTCCATTGATCTCTGTGTTTTTATGCCAATATCATACTGTTTTGGTTACTGTAGCTTTGTCCTATAGTTTGAAATTGGGGCATGTGATGCCTCCTGCTTTGTTGTTTTTTCCCTTAGGATTGCTTTGGCTGTTGGGGTCTTTTGTGGTTCCATACAGACTGTAGAATTTTCATTCTGTTTCTGGGGGTAAAATACCATTGGAATTCTGATAGGGATTGCATTGAAACCTGTAGATTGTTCTGGATAGTATGGCTATTTTAACTATTCTTACAGTCCATGAGCACAGAATATTTTTCATTTATTTGTGTTTCCTTCAGGTTTTTTTTTTTTTCCCTTCCCTTCAGTGTCTTATGAATCCGTGTATAGGTCTTTCTCTTGGGTTAAATTTATTCCTAGGTTTTTTGTTTCTGATGTATTTGTAAATGGGATAGTTTTCTTTTTTTTTTTAATTTATTTTTATTTTATTTTATTTTTAAAGATTTTATTTATTTATTTGACAGAGAGAGATCACAAGTAGGCAGAGAGGCAGGCAGAGAGAGAGAGGAGGAAGCAGGCTCCCTGCTGAGCAGAGAGCCCGATGTGGGACTCGATCCCAGGATCCTGAGATCATGACCTGAGCCACCCAGGTGCCCTGGGATAGTTTTCTTAATTTGTCATCCTGATAGTTATTAGTGTGTGGGAACACAAAAGATTAGTATATGTTGATTTTGTATCCTATAACTTTACTGAATTCTTTTTTTTAGTTCTAACAGTTTTTTTGGTAATTTTCCTTAGAGTTTTCTAGGTATAATATCATATCATCTGCAAATAGTGACAGTTTTACTATTCCTTCTTAATTACTATTACTATTACTTCTCAATTTATTTGCCTTTCATTTCTTTTTCTGGCCAGGACTTTGATTTTCATGTTGAGTAAAAGTAGTAAGAGTGGTTAACTTATTGTCAAGTTCCTTATCTTAGAGGAAAGCTTTTAACTTTTTACTGTTGAATATGATGTCAGCTGTGGGCTTGTCATATATGGCCTTTATTAAGTTGAGGTACATTCCCTCTCCACTTTGCTGAGAATTTTTATTATAAATTGATGCTGAATTTCAAAAGTATGATGGGCCTGTTTCTTTTCAACAGACATATGGCTATGGTCCATACAGTGGTGCATACCCTCCAGGAACTCAAGTTGCCTATGCTACAAACGGGCAGGCTTATGCTGTACCCTACCAGTACCCATATGCAGGTAACTCATGCCTACCTTTTACTTCTTATATCTCTGTTTAATGGGTAGATGAGTCCTGAAGGATTTCTGTTTCTCAGTTTAAGGATAAGTGAGCTATATTTCTGGTATAGATCTGCTACTGTGTTTAAAAAAATTATGTGTTTTTATACTACCTCAGAAAGTTAGAATACGCTTTTTAAAAACTTCACTATTGGATCTAGTTTTGTTCCCAAGGAGAGAATTTGTAGTTACTGGTATTCACTTGTATTAAAGAGCAACCAAACTAAGAGGCCAGTTTTAAGTGATAACTTCTCTTATTTTTCTCTTCTGGTTACATCCTTCAAAAATTAACACTAGTAGGTGATATTCCCTTTTGCAGGTGAAGTAAAGGCCTGGAAGGTACTTATATTTATTCTGGGCTTTTGATGCACGTTTTCCATTTTTCACCTTTCACTGAGAAAGATTGTAGATATGAGTAACTAACCTGTGTAGGTAGTATCAAGTCCTGTGTGCAGTTTTGACAGTGGGAGGTCTAAGGTAGAGGTGTTGGAGAATACTGGCCGTGAAGCTGGAGCCTGCAGTCAGGGCGAGGGGGCAGAGAGCCATGTGACTGATGTAATGAAGAGCAAGTGTCACCCAGATGCTGGGAGAGCAAGGGAAGTCTG
Organism: Mustela erminea; assembly: GCF_009829155.1. Lineage (NCBI taxonomy): Eukaryota > Metazoa > Chordata > Mammalia > Carnivora > Mustelidae > Mustela > Mustela erminea. Next base: position 113,999,807 of record NC_045621.1, on the reverse strand, counting down.
GAAGGGGTAGGTTGCAGTAGACATGGCATATCAGATCAACATATAAGACAATGAGCTGGTAAATAGCCTAGAACAAGAGCCCAGAGCTCAGAGAGAAATCTGAGGGTGTTGTGAGCAAACCTAGTTCCATGTCTTAACACAGAAGCAGTGGAAGGAGACTCTGTTATCAGAAAGGTAAGTAAGTGGTTACTGATGCTAATGCCACAGAGTTACCCAGGAGTCACCAGCCCCATGTCAAAGTGTCCTTTACTTGTTGGTGGTTACTTTGGTTTCTCATATTTTAGCGCCTAATATGAGAGTTTCTCTGGTCATCTCTTTCTGAAGTCTGATGCAGTTCACTCAGCTAGCATCGAGTATGAGGGATTCTTCTTGCTTGACTTTTTCATGTCAAATTGAAAACGAATAAAATGCTGATGCTAAAAAATGAAGTATTTGTTGGTCCTGTGATCTTAGCACAACTGGTTTTTGAATTACCTTCCCCATATAAAATGAATTTTTCATCTTTGCAGTCTTATATTACTTTTTGCATTTTTTTCTCATTTTAAAATTCTATATATTTTGTCTAGAGTGCTGCATAATCTCCATAAGTATTTTAATGACAGCATATTATCATATTGGGTGATTCATTATTTGAATCTTCTAGTATTGGCTGTTTACTTTCTTTTTTTTCCTGTTTGCAATTATAGATACTACTTTCAACATCTGGTGATTTTCTTTTTCATTCCTGTTAAATCTGTTTTAGCATATATTTATATTTATATTTAGAATGTATTTATATTTAGAATATATGAAGTTCATATGTCAGAGGGCATAGGCATTTATATTTCTTTTGATACCATATTTATAAAAGTTCTTAAACATGCAAAAGTAGGGATAGTACTTTAATGAACCGTCATTTGTCCATTACCAGCTTCAGTTACCACATCATGCCTAACTTTGTTTCACCTCCATCTCCTTTCCTCATCTCTGGATTGTTTTGAGGGAAATTTGGACTTTACATCATTTCATCTGACAGTATGACAATAAATCTTGATACCAGTTACCCAGTTGATTCTCAGAACAGTTTGCAAGTTTCCAATACCACTAGGAGTTTATGAAACACTGGTTTCTCAGTTGTCCTGAAAGAGTTCCTATAGTTGTTAGCTCTGAAAGTTTTGATAACCTTCTTAGGTCTAAAGTGAACTGTCAAGTTGCTTTAGTTTACTTTTCTCTGATGATTGGTGAAGATAAACATGGTAAAATTGTTTATAAATTTAATTTCTTTGCCCATTTATCTTGGAGTTGGTGGTGGGTTTTTAAGCCCTAGCCCTAACCAAGTCATGAAAGCCAACCTCTTTCTTACTCAGTTGCAGACTTCCAGACTGGGGTAATCTCAGCTGTTTCTTACTGTTCAGAAGAGCTAAAGTTTTGTGGAAGTACTTGAGAAGGGGATTTATATAAATCAGTTCTATCTTTGCTATTCACTTGCTTCATAGGAAAACAAAGAGCACTCTCATGTGGGCATCCTTAAGATACTTGCTGCAAAGGGCAGAGTTAAGTAGGTTGTCATTCAGCATTAGCATTGTGACCAGCTAGCAGGTGTGCTTGCTCTGGAGGGGACGAGTTGGTTTTCTGGTCATCCCACAGTAGCATTGTGCTGATAAGAAGACAAGAGCTCCTCAGCTCTTCTAGATACCTCAGTCCTTTGCCATCTTCATGACATACTGCCTTCCGTTGTTCATAGGCATCATCCTCATCATGCATAGAGCAGGTTAAAGGCCTTCTCTGCCCCCTCCCCCAACCCCACCCCTGTTTTTTTTTTTTAAGATTTTACTTTTAATTTCCACACCCAACATGGGACTCGAAGTTAAGATCCCAAGACCAAGAGTCACATGCTCTCCTGACTGAGCCAGTCAGGTACCCCAAGATATTCTCTGTAATATGATTGGAGCTAGTGGTCAGTCAGCCAATTTAAAAAGTGCAAAGGGTGCTGTGTACATACTGTAAGTGTTCTGTTGTAATTTACCCACATTAGTGGACAGTTGTTCAGCTGTCTTTTGATATAGGCTCTAGGTCTTTGCTTTGAGTTGGCTCCTTTGGGGTTTTCTGTCTTACAAAGATTGTACTCATGACACGTTATTGCACTGTAGTTTCCCTTGGCAGGTACAAACGACAAGTTCAGATTTTGTGATTCTTCTATAATTTACTTGCTTTGATAGTAATTTGTAAATGTTACCTGCCTTTATTTAGTCTTCCCTAAAGTATCTACTTTAGTTATGTGGGGAAACAATATCTGCCTGTTTCACATTCACATTTTGACCATTTATGTAAATCTTAGTTAAGTTAGGTAATTACAATAACTACAACTTAGAAATGTCCCCACTGACTTGGATTAGGAGTTCCCTCCTTGGAGCAGAGGTGAGCAGAAGCTGCAGGAGAGGGCTCTCCTGGTCATGTGATACAGGTGTCTCTTGGTATGACCTACTGAGGGGAATGCAGATTTAGATGGTCGAAGGGATCTTTTAATTTAAATCAGCTTCCTAGTTTCTACTATCCTACATTTCATAGTTACAGTTCCCTAATTGGAAACTTTTAACTATAAGACTGTGAAAGGAAATATTATGGTTCACCAATTTTGAGATTTAAACATTATGTAAAAGACTGTTGACTTCCAGTGCTGTTACCTATACTTGATCAGCCCTAGGTTTATAATGGTCTCATTGTACCCCTGTGGCTTTGGGTTTTTTCTCTCCTATCTTTCTCCATCTCTTTGAGGCATTAGTGGTTATGAGTGCACACTTGTAGCCCAAGTGCCTGGGTTTGTGAGCCTTTACTGCCTTTAAGCCCTGTGTGCCTCACTTTTGCCCATCGGTAAAAAGAGGATAATGATAAACTCAATTCACAAGGTTGTTGTGAGGATTAAGTGAGTCAGTACATGTAAATGCTTGTAGTACTGTAAATGCTTAGAATGATAAGCCTTTATTCTGCTGTTGGTTTTCATCTCCATGTATACATTACTGTTGGATTAGTGTCTAGCTCCCCTAGGGCTGAATTGTTAAGGAAACAGTGAGTCAGGGAGAAAAATTAATGTTATTTATATTTGAGTAATTTTAAAGCTAATTAGCTGTTGTGAAGTACAGAAGATGTTCTCTTTGTTCAGTGATACATTTCCAGTTGTAAATTTTAATCACGCAAATTAAATACTAAATGTGTTTAAAATTTGCTTTTTAAAAGTTTTCCCTCTAATGTAAGTATTTTCCCCCGTAAGGACATGATTAAAAATGAAGAATGAATTATATTAGCAGATTTAAGGTTTAATTTAAAAATGGTTTACATGAATATCAAGAAACTCATTAGCTTTCAAATGGGTTTTACATTTTTAACTTTAGGTGCAGATTCTTGGCTCTCACCTTGTCTGTAGGCTCTGTGTATCTCCCATGCTGTTCCCCCATCTACCTGTCATACTAATGAGCATGATGTGGAAGGCAGAAGTGGACATTGGAACCTAGAACTTACAGCTTCATTAGGATCCTGCTATTTGAAGTGGTTGGGGCTTTGGACCTTGGAAAGTTGAGCGTCTTAATTTCCTTTTAGTGTAGTCTTAGAAACTGTCATCTGAGCCTTTGGTGAAGGAGAGCTGGGGAGTACCCACTCAGCCACCCTACACACCTCCAGAGGAAGACAGCACCATAAGGGAGGGATGCATATGCAGGGAGATGTGGCGTTTACCATTTTCAGGACATGCTGTCTTTTTGAAGGAATCTTGGACTTAAACTGCTCCTCACAATGTCTACTTTTTTACTTCCTTTTTAGGACTTTATGGACAACAGCCTACCAACCAAGTCATCATTCGGGAGCGGTATCGAGATAGCGACAGTGATCTGGCACTGGGCATGCTGGCTGGAGCTGCCACGGGCATGGCCTTAGGGTCTCTGTTCTGGGTCTTCTAGAATCCTTCAGATCTGGATGTGCCTAGCTTCTGATGCCCTATGTTCAATACTATAATTTGCAGGGTGTTTCTGTTGGTGATAAATGTTTTTAATAATAGTTAGAATAGTTCTTTTGAAACTGGTGACATCATAGTTATAACTAATCCATCTACTGTAGAGAAGACTTCTGACTTCTGTTTAGCTAAAACATGGACTCTGGGTTACTGGCTCATTCCAGAAATTTCTTTGTAGAACTCTCAGAATACTTTATTTGAACATACTTGTTTTGAAAGGCATTTTCTTTTCAGTTAGGTGTAATGCTTAAGGGACAATTTACTTTAGTGTTATGTTACTAGTCTGATGGTGTATGAGTGAGTTATGTGGCAAGGAGAACTGCAGCTTCTTTCTGTTTAACATCAAACTTTCAAGCCTCAGATCAGAACTGGCTGCATGTAACTTCAGGGATTGTGGACTGCTAAGTTCTCAGGAACTTCGCTGAGGCAGTGGGGTTGGTATTCCCATGATGTGGGTACAGTTACTGCTCAGGATGATGGGGAAAGGGCAGCCCTCCCTCTCCCCTTCTCCCCTTTAAAATGATTCTTTATTTTATTCTTTGTTTTCTTGGTAGTAATACTTGGAAAATGTCCCACATTAGGAATTGACTTGAGCCTTAAAGTTTTAGGGCTTTATCCTTGAAAACTTGAAGAAGGCAAAATAGTTATAAGTATGTGGAGGTAGGTTTGTTATTCAGAGACATTATGTTTTTAGTGTCTGTTTTGAGTATTTTTATTGCCACCTCAGCCTACTTATAGCTTATATTTCTACCTGTTAAGAAAGTGCTATTAAAAGAATGGTGAGGAAAGTGGAATGAGAGCCATAGTTACAGTGTTACTGTGTCAGGCCTCCAGAGATTGCACTGTGCAGAGGATGCTATTTTCTGTCCTTCTAAAGGCTGTTAAAGAGCAGGTGTCCTGTTTTGTGCAGGACTGGGGCATTGTGGCTGTCCCCCAAGCACTGGGGTGCGTGGAGCCCTTGTGGTGGCATAGTGAGGGCTCTTGGGACCTTGGCTGTGGGGAAGACTCAGGTTATAGATGGCAAATGAGGCCTAAGGACTTGAATGACTTGGTGTCAAGATATTCTTCAACCTGACCAGGTTGCCAGCTTTGTTTTTATTCCTGACTCAGAGAATCTTAAACATTTAATTTTGAGTCCCAGCTATGTGTAAAGCTCACAAAACCCCAAATCCTACATTTCTGTTATTTATGTAAATTTTTTTTTATGTAAATTTTTAAAGTGCCTAATTAGTGCAGTTTTCTGTCCTGCATGCTTTAAAAAATGTACTTCTAGCAAGGCAGTTTAGCACAGTAATAGTCCCTGTCCTTGCACTCCATGTAGCCATGCTTCCACAGAATATGCTCCTAGTAACACAAAATATTTTTATTTTCTATGGCCAGTTATATACATAGCTCATTTGTTTTATTGGTCAACTGATTCTATCTCTGAGCAGACTTAAATAGATTTCCATTTGAAACCATCTGCCAAGCGACCTTTCCTGTACAGTTGTGGTGAACCTACTGCCACTGTAGAGTCTGTATCTAGCTGAAAGGAGGTACACTTGACTGTCAACTCTTTGGATATTTGGGATGGTGGAAAATTGCCAGATGTGTGACAACGCTGGTTTTGATGGTTAAAAATGTTGCTTTTATGATTTTACATCCTATGTATTAAGAATGGCTTTGTTGAGATTGTAGTCATTACTAGAGCTGGATGCTTTACTAATAAAATATTAAACAGTTTTTAATGTTGTATTGGGGTATTAATTTTGAACATGGAGTTAGTCTGTGTTACATGGAAACACAGACTACTGAGTTATATCACTGAAATGCCCAGGAAGCAGAGTCCCCCCACTGACAGAAAGGGAGGTGTGAATTGAAACTTGGGCACATGTTGTGCACACTGTTGGCCGACCCGATTGGGTAGACATAGTTGAGCCTGGAAATTCACTGTTGCTGGTGACTTGATGCTGACATGAAATGCATACTGAGATACTTCATTTCCCTGGTCCAGCTTCTGAAGAGGTTTATTTTATGATCACTTCAATTTAGGTAATCCTAAATCAATGAGTTAGATGAGGTAGAAGGAACTTGTTCAGGTGTTAGTAAGCATTTCACTTTCATTATGTACTTCTATATAATGGACCCGAAAGAAGTTGGCCACTGACATTGCACATTTGCCAGTCTGATTTTTCTTTTAATTCCTGGAGTGTACTTCAGGTCTTGGTAAAGAGAAGGGAGACACCAGTGGCTGTGTTTCAGATGATCATCCTGAAACAGGCCAGTCCAGGCCCCAAGACCTGGATCATAAGGAGATGTTCTATGGTTGAGATGAATGGCCCAAGTTTATTTTCTACCTCAGTTATGATCCTGTTTCATTTTTCTTTCTCCTTCCCAAGTTTATATAGACACAGGCATGGAATGCAGTTCCATTATTCCCCCCAGAACTGATCTATTTTCTGACTGCTTCCCTGTCTTTCGTAGTCTCTTGAGTCCACAGAACCTGCTTTTCCCTATATATGCAAATTGTATGTTTATAAGTGAAAATGTTAGTTCATTAAATGATTAACTATAAAGCATGTTTCATTGTGACTTCTTTTTTAAAAAAAAATTATTTAAACTAAAAAAAAAAATTATTTAAACTAAAAAATAAAACCCAGCTTACCCCATTTCTCCCACCACCCTCCCCCGACTTCTGGCAACCACCAGTTCTTTTTTTTTTTTTACGTTATTTTACAGTAACACATTGTTAGCTATTTCTACTGCATCATGGGCAATAAGAAAGGCACTTACTGAGAATTCCCTAAGTGCTGGGGAATGTGTTACCACATCAGAAAACAATGAGTCATTAAATTCTTACAGTGACTCTGTAAGGCAGGTATCATCCAGGATAGACTGGATTCATCCTGGCTGATTTCATCTAGCATAGCCTGATTGAAACTGGGGCTCAGTTAAATACTTTCCTCAGGAGCACACAGGTAGTAAGTGAAATGGGTTTGTATCTGATACTAAAGCACATTCTTTTTCTCTCTACCATGTGCATATAAATAAGGTATAATTTCCACATGAACATTAGATGGCATGAAGAAGTAGAAAACTAATGGTATCATAATCGTCAACCAGATCTACTTGGCAGTGTGGGTTCAGTAAGTTCTCCAATATTTTGAGTGCATGATTTTGTGGTGTTTATTGTTTTTAAAAAATTATATTTTCAGGGCGCCTGGGTGGCTCAGTAGGTTAAAACCTCTGCCTTCGGCTTGGGTCATGATCTCAGGGTCCTGGGATCGAGGCCCGCATCGGGCTCTCTGCTCAGCGGGGAGCCTGCTTCCTCCTCTCTCTCTCTCTGCCTGCCTGCGTACCTGTGATCTCTGTCAAATAAATAAAAATCTTTAAAAAAAATGAAATGTACATTTTCTTTGGATCCTGAATTACCTTGGTTTCCTATGGGCTAGTTTTTCTGTCTACCTAGTGCAGAATTTGATTAAATGGTGATATGTGATTGCATGTTACAGTTTAAGATGGGGAGTCTCATACCAGAAGCCCTGGATCTCTTGGTTTCATCTCTTTAGAAAAGAATCATCCAGAATTTTGCCTAGAGACAATTTCTGGACATGGAGTAGAGTAGACACTCCATACACAGACTGTAGCCCTTCCCCCTTTTCAACCTGACTTTGTCCCCATCTACTGCCAGGCTGAACCCTGCTGCCTCCAGCTCCTTTAATAGGCTATACGTATGCATAGCTCCAGAATTTTTTAAAAAATGAGATTCATTAAGGGGTTTTCCACCTGCCCAATTCCTCCCCTGTCTTTGCTTAACTACTACCACTACTGGTTTATCCTTCATGAGATCCTACATGCATATATAAGCTAATACAAATATATTTTTCTCTCCTTTTTACACAAAGGGTGGTGTATATACCCGTGGTACTTAGACTTTTTAGACTCAGAATCCTTTTACGTTGTTAAATTTGTGGAGGCCTCCAAAGGGCTTTTTATTTTTTATTTTATTTATTTTTTAAAAAATGATTTATTTATTTGAGAGCATGAATGAGAGAGCAGGAACGGAGGAGGCAGAAGCAGACTTCTCATTTGGCAGGGAGCCTGATGGGGGTGAGGGGGTCTGATCCCAGGAACCCAGGATTATGACCTGAGCCAAAGGCAGACACTTAACTGACTGAGCCACCCAGGTGCCCCCCAAAGAGCTTTTTTATTTTTTTAAAAACATTTTGTTATTTGAAAGAGAGCAAGTGGTGGGGAGGGGCAAAGGGAAGGAGAGAGAGAAGCAGACTCCCTGCTGAGCAGGAAGGCTGAGGGAGGCTTGATTCCAGGACCTGGAGATCAGAACCTGAGATGAAGGCAGACAATGTTTAACCAACTGAGCCACCCAGGCACCCCACCCCCTCAAAAGAGTTTTATAGTTGTGATTTATATTTATTAAAATTTACCATATTATAAAATAAAATCCAGAAACTTAAAAAAGGTAAACCTATTGTGAGATATTAAACCTAGAATTTATAAAAAATATTTTTCAAAACAAAAATCAGTGAGGCAAATCGTTTTTACATTTGGAAAAATTTCTTTAGCATGTCGTTTAATGAAAATACTGGATTCTCTTATCTGCTTGCATTCAGTCTATTGTAATTTTTTTTTTTTCTTTTTAGTTGAGGAATAGAAGGAAATCTGGACATGGACATGTGGTTGGAAAGGGAGGACCTAGCAGACACCCTGAAAGGATCTGGGACACTCTCAGGGGTCCTTGGATCATACCTTGAAAATTGCTGATGTATGCTGTTCTATACTCATTTTTCTTTTTTTTTCTTTTCACATAACAGGTCTGAGGTATTTCCATATAAGCAAATAAAGAACTTCCTTATTCATTTAATTTATCCTTTAATTTAGTCCAGTACCCATTTGCTTTTTGCTGTTGCTAACAATTATGCTATAATGAAGTTATTGTACTAAAGTTACTCATCCCAGTGTGGGGCTCTTGAAGGGGTTGTGTTCTTGCTAGCTATGTGGAACTAGTGGATGTCAAGCTTCCCTGGAGCATAACTTTCCAAAGCTCTTACCTTGGATCACACCAAGACCTAGAAGTAAGAGTCAGCCTCACTGTATGCAGAGACTGCTATGATGAGCCACTTCAGATCTCAGGAGCTGAGTTCCAAAAACTTCACTAAGTCTCAGTCCTGTGGTTTGGATAGGAAGGGGAGAGTTGTGCTGCCGGCTGTCATTCAGGAACCACACTGGCTTCCATCTGGTTGTCTTAGAGTCCTTCCATGGATACTTCTAACATCCTGCTGGAAGAGAAAGATGGCAAAGATATATCCATTCCTCAGATTGGCAGTGATGCTCAACATTTTCACGTTCCAGTGGTGAGAGCTAATCACATGGCCCTGGCTGCAGGGTGTAGTCCAAGCTCAGGAAGAAGCTGCCCTGACTAGTTGCTGATGAACATACAGTAAATGGCAGATAATAGTGGCCAACTATCCTAGACACTCAATGGAAATCAATTTCTACTAACCCTTATTTGCAAGATATTTATTGATTAGTATAAGAGGTGGTTGCAAATTACATGTAAATTATTGGTTCACACAGCACAAATTGTCATTTGGTCACAGATTTTTTTTTGTTCTTGTTCAATTATTTCTTTTCCTACTTACCAGTTGATGGGCAGGTTTGGACCTAGAGAAAGACAGCCACCCTTTCCAGTAACAAATGTCATCATTTCATCCATTTCTTAAACTCATTCATCCCATCAAGTATTTACTGGGCATTGTGGCAGATTTTTTTTTTTTAAAGATTTTATTTATTTATTTGACAGAGATCACAAGTAGGCAGAGAGGCAGGCAGAGAGAGAGAGGAGGACGCAGGCTCCCTGCTGAGCAGAGAGTCTGATGCGGGGCTCGATCCCAGGACCCTGGGATCATGACCTGAACCGAAGACAGAGGCTTTAACCCACTGAGCCATCCAGGTTCCCCCACTGTGGCAGATTATATCATTGCCCCTGCCCTCATTGTTCCTCCTCCTCCCTTCCCTGGAGTTACACATTCTTGCCTGCTTCTGCATGATGTACCGTGTCTCCGCAGCCACTGGGAGGAACAGACCTCCCTTCCTTACCTGAGTTGTGGTATGTGGCATGCTTTGTCTCAGGAACAGTGAGGTTGCAGTGCCCAGGTGTTGAAGACAAGTGCATTTTCCTGGGGCTCAAGCCCAGAAAGGCTGGAAGGGTCCAGGGTGGACTGGAGTCTTGAGTTTTCACGGCATTCTTTCTATCCTTGATGCCCCTGGTCCCAGTTTCTCCAAGCACTACCTGCCAGGAACACTTCTGCTTTCCTCTCATCTCTGCCAGTAGTACCTCCCTTCCACCCTTTCTGTGCCTACTGACATTCTAGGGAGCCTTTCTTCCTCTTCCAGCTCAAAACAGCGAGGAAGGGAGTGGCACAGTGGGAAGCAGGCATTTGACCCTGGCTTTACACAGCTCTCCGGCCATTCTGCCTGGTCAGTGGTAAATCAGGTCAGAGGCACCTCCCCTGAGCCCTAGTCATTCAGATGACATTTCTTGAGCAGGTCATCCCCTAATGGGCAGTGAACCTTGGGTGCTCCTGAGCAGTCTTGTAGGCAGGGCCCTGCCTAATTGTTGCGGTAACCTGTCAGAGGCCAATTCAGCATCTCATGGGCACAGGGAATGTGTGCCAGGTACAGTGAGAGGCTGAGGACTTGGGTCCTTGTGGAGAGGTGTTGTGGGTATGGTGCCTATGGAGGCTGTTCATCCCAGTCCTCAGGAGCTGCGTCTTATGCCCAGGTGGGGATGGCAGGTACAAGGGCAGGCTATACCTGCTCAGCTGATGAGCCGGAGGGACCACGGGAAGGACTCTGGGGCCAGCACTAAGGGAACATAGCATGGCCTCCTGAAGTGTAAGTATAATAATGACAGAACCAGGACATGGATGGAACTAGAGGGCATTATGCTAAGCGAAATAAGTCAATCAGGGAAAGACAATTATCATATGATCTCTGATATGAGGAATTTGAGAGGCAGGGCGGGAGGGGGATTATGGGGGGAAGGAAGAGAAAATGAAGGGAAAGGAAAAATGAAACAAGATGGGACCAGAGAGGGAGACAAATCATAAGAGACTCTCAATCTCAGGGTTGCTAGAGGCAGTGGGTTGGGAGGGGTGTGGGGTGAGGGGAGGGTGGAGGGTGGGATGGGGTGGCGGGGTTATGGACATTGGGGAGGATATGTGCTATGGTGGGTGCTATGAATTGTGTAAGACTGATGATTCACTGATGATTTGTACCCCTGAAACAAATAATACATATATGTATATGTGTATATGTTCATTAAAACAAAACAAATAAAAAATAATGACAGAACCAGCCCATAGACACACAGCAGTGGTCTAAATGTTTCTTCTTTTCCACTCTGTGTTTTTCCTAGACCAATGGTTCTCTGAGTATGGTCCCAGACCACCAGCAGCCTCCAGGAATCTATTAGAAATACAGACTCTGGCTCAGCCCAGAGCTGAATCAGCAAGTCAGCCAGGTTGATTCCACTGCAAGTTCAATTCTTGAGAATGGCCTAAAACAGACTTCTCACCCTATCCTCACCCTCTGTCCTCCTCCCTCTCTCTGTCCCTCTAGCCTTAATCTCCCTCCCTCCCTCCCTACTCCTCTCTCTCTGTTCCCTGTTCCACTTCCCTGCTGGGGAGCAGCTGCACTTTCTCCTAGGAGCAGCTGGTTCTGAGAATCACCACTGGGTGTCAGAGCAGCCCCAGGAATGTCTGCTGTAAACCCCTCCCAGACCTGCCTGTGTCTCCCAGGGCTCCCACACTTACCCAGAAGAGGACGTGCTGGGATGAGGGTGTGGGCCTGATTGCAGAGTCACAGAGTCCCTGCAGCCATGCTCCGGTTCCCTAGTCACTGGCCTGGGCTGAGGCAAAGGTTCAATGGTGCCCTGTCTTCTGTTTCCAGCATTTTGGGGCTGAGAAGCAGCCCCGATGAGGTCCTGAGAGGAGGAGGGGTTTGCTGAAGGTCACCCCGAGACTCTGTCAGGGCAGAGGGTGTTGCCGTGTCCTTCCTAACTGCCCAGTTAGGAGCACTTAGTGAGCACTGAGGTGGTGCATCTGCTAGAGTCTGTGGTGGGGACCAGGGTAGTGCCTAGTATCATGGAGGCTGTCATGAGGGGTGTGAAATTCACACCCAACTCTCTCTCCTGTCAAAGTGTATCTCTTGTTCTGGCCCTCCCTCCATATGGCTTCTCTAAACTCCTAGCTTTGAATTCTACTGGGAGCCCTCGCCTGGGCCTCCCAGGCTACTGAGGACTCCCTATACATATCCAGTCCATATAGTTGGCCTCCCTGCCCTGCCCCTCCTGCCATACTGGTATTGTGGTAGACCCTAGGCAGCCTGTCTCAGGCCCTGTCCCGCCTTGTGGCTGCTTCTTCCACATGGAAGGGCAGTGTTCTTTTTTTTTTTTTTTTAAAGATTTTATTTATTTATTTGACAGAGAGAGATCACAAGTAGGCAGAGAGGCAGGCAGAGAGAGAGAGAGAGAGAGAGGAGGAAGCAGGCTCCCTGCTGAGCAGAGAGCCCGATGCAGGACTCGATCCCAGGACCCTGAGGTCATGACCCGAGCCGAAGGCAGCGGCTTAACCCACTGAGCCACCCAGGCACCCCAGAAGGGCAGTGTTCTTCTCCTGAACACCCATCCCAGGCTTTGCCCACAATCCCTGCTGGGCTAGACCCACTCGAGCCCTCTCCTCCATTTCAGGCCAAAGTAACGACCCACACACTCAACACACACTGAGCTCTGCTCAGTGCTGGGCACTGGGGCTGGATATACAGACTAGTTTTCTTCCTTGTGGAGCAACCACCCCAATTTAGTGGATGCTGCAGAGTGGTGGAAGGAGCTATAATGGAGGATGGGGGGTTATGTTGGGTTTCTAGACTGGAGCAAAGCCATGAGTGGCCTTCAGCAGGGTGGTTCTGAGGACAGGGACTTGGAGAAATGTTGGGAGGTGCTGGCAGCTGTGTGGTGGGATGCCAAGCCTTGGGATGATCAGAAATGTGTTGTCAAGCAAGCCTTGGCAGGACTTGCTGAGGTTTGGCTGACCAAGCTCCTAGGCTCCATCTGGTGGCCTCAGATGGGGCTGGGGCAGAGACACGGGAATGTGCTGTGTGAAGGGTGAAGTTTCTCCTGCATGTTTTGATGGGAACATCTGGAGGGCAGGACAGGTCCGGGCACAAGGGTGGTAATTAAGGTCTGGAGCTGGTGATCAGGGGCAGAGGCATTCTCAAGGACATGCCTACTGGGATATGAGGGAGGCAGATGGCATGGAGGGTTGGAGCAGAGAAGACTTCTTTGAAAAGGGTGTATCAGTGGTGTGGTCAGGGGAGGTGGCAAGAGTGGATGGCCATTAGGTTTGGGAGTTGGAGGTCATCAGTGCCTTGACATGGGTCTGTGGAAAGCAGAGAGGACTAGAGTGGATCTGGGGCACTTTCCCTTCCTCAGGTCTTTATGGCAGGGGCCTGCCGGCTGGTGGTGAAACTCCTCTTCCTCTCTAGGGACTAAGCCTCTGAGTACACTGGGTGACATAGGCTGAGCACCTCACAGAGTGGGCATGTGGACTCCAGACATGCAAAGAACCTTGCAAGGGGACCTGTGGCCGTATGGGGAGGGGAGGGGTCCAGGTGGTCAGGAAGCTACACATGGACTTGCCTAGCTGGGAACAGAGACTTGGCGTGTGCCCTAGAGACAGCATCTGCTACGATTGGCATTCAGCATCTGACATGGTTATCACTATCACCAACCCCACTATTTAAATAGGTCTGGCCTGAGTCACCCCAAATCTGTGAGTGGTGGTACCCCATGCCACAGGGTCTGCAAGGAAGCCTGGTCGCCAAGGCAGGAAGGTGAGTGCCTGTGCAGTGGGGACCAGGAAGGAAAACTCTATAGAGAGAAGAGCCCAGCTGTCTCCTCTTCCTCCTCTCAACATTGTCCCTGATCCTCAGCAGCCTCATCTTTAAAATGGGGACATGACAGCAGCTGCCTCAAGGGGTGCTCAGGAGTAGAGTTAACACATATGAGACACACTTAAAATATGCCCCAGTCAGAGAGAGCATCCTGTGTGCTGCTCTTGAGGTTATTCCCATAGGCCAGGATACTGAAGCATAGAGGCTAACACTGCAGTGGGCTCCTGCAGCTGTCCCTCCTCTCAGACTTGGGTTCCAGCATGTGCTCAGCATCTGGTGTGGAGGTAGGGGCTCAATAGTCATGGAATTGGGCCATCTGTGCCCTGGGCTGAAGCCTTGGCCCATTTAGAATGGTCAGGATTTCCAGACACTAGGAAGGTAGCAGACCCCCCCACATAGTGGGAAAGGCCTCTGGTCAAATAGCTAAGTCCTTAGCACCATGGAAGGGCTTTCCTTTCCTTAGTAATTCAGGCTGAACCCCTTCCCAGCCATTGACTGGACTGGACTGGGCCTCCCTTAATTTTACCATGGTGTGTTTCTGGCCTCTGGTCCTTTAAACCCAGTGTTCCCCCTACCCCCACCTGCTCCTATGGACATACTCCCTGCCTCAGTATTCCCCCCCACTCCTTGTACTTGCTGTTCCCCCCATGGACACTGATCCCTGCCCCAGTGTCCCCCCCACTCCTTTGTACTTGCTGTCCCCACATGGACACTGATCCCTGCCCCAGTGTTCCCCCCCACTCCTTGGTACTTGCCCCCAAAGACACTGCTGATTGCCCCAGTGTCCCCCTCCCCCACTCCTTTGTACTTGCTGTTCCCCCCATGGACACTGCTCCCTGCTCCATTGTCCCTCTCCCCCACTCCTTTTTACTTGCTGTCAGCGAAGCCCCATCCATGGGGGGAGGGCAGGGAGCCCCAGTGTCCCACCCCCTGCTCCTTTGTACTTGTTCTCCCCCCATAGACACTGCCGTCTGCCCCATGCCCCCCCCACACTCCTTTGTACTTGCTATCCCCTTCATGGACACTGCTCCCTGCCGCAGTGTCCCTCCCCCATAACTCCTTTGTACTTGCTGTTTCCCCCATGGACATTGCTCCCTGCCCCAGTATCCCCCCATTCCTTGTACTTGCTGTCCCCCCACAGACACTGCTGTCTGCCCCAGTGCCCCCACCCCTACTCATTTGTACTTGTTTCCCTCCATGGACACTGCTCCCTGCACCAGTGTCATTCTACTTCCCATCCCGTTCTGCACCCCTCCCAGAACACATCTGCTCCCAGCTCATCCTTTCGATCTCAAAGCAGCACCTTCTCAGGCAGTCTTCCCTGATCTTCAACACAGGCCTCTCATTTCTTTTATTGTGCCTTCTTTTTTCTTTGAGTTCCTCTTCAGCTTTTCCTTTTATACATGCATATTTGTGTAATTTTTCAGTCATGGCTGTCAGTGAATTTCATTCTTTTACATGCAGCTGTCCAGTTTCCCCAATACCATTTAATTAATTAATTAATTTGAGAGGGAGACCAAGAGAGTGTGAGTTGGGGGAGGGACAGAAAGAGAGGGAGAGAAGCAGAATCCACACTGAGCATGGAGCCTGAGGCAGGGCTCTATCTCACTACATGAGATCATGACCTGAGCTGAAACCAAGAGTTGAATGCTCAACCGACTGAGTCACTCAGGCATTCCCCCCAACACCTTTAATTGAAGATGCTATTCACTCCCCATGGTATATTCTTGCCTCCCTTATAAATTAATTGACCATATACAAGTCGTTTATTTCTGGGCTCTTTATTCGGTTTCCTTGATCTGCATATCTGTTTTTATTCCAATATCATACTGTTTTGACTAAAGAAGTTTTGTAGTATACAGTTGGCTCTTGAACAACATGGATTTGAACTGTGCAAGTCCACTTGTATGTGGATTTTTTTACATTAGAATACTGTAAATGTATTTTCTCTTTCTTGCGAGTTCTGAAATAACATTTTCTTTTTTCTAGCTTATTTTAAGTATACAACATAAATAAATATGACATGCAAAATATATGTTAATCAACTGTTTACATTATTGTAAGGCTTCTCTGTAGGTTATTATTGTAGTTAAGTTTTGGGGGAAATTAAAAGTTATACAAAGATTTTGATTACATGAGGGGTTAGTGCCCCTAACTTCCACATTGTTCAAGAGTCAACTATAGTTCAAAATCAAAGACCGTGATTCCTCCAGCTTTGTTCTTCTGTCTTACTTGTTTTGGCTATTCTGGATCTTTTGTGGTTCCATAGTAATTTTAGAATTATTACTTCTAGTTATGTGAAAAACATATTTGGAATTTTGAAAAGGATTTCATTGAATCTGTAGATTGGTTTGGGTAATGTAGACATTGTAACAATATCAGTTCTTGCAATCCATGAGCATGGAATGTCATTTCATTTATTTATGCCTTCTTCAATTTCCTTCATCAATGTCTTAGAGTTTATAGTAGAGGTCTTTTACCTTCTTGGCTAAATTTACTCCTATGTATTTTATGCTTTTTGATACAATCATTAAGGAGGTTATTTTCTTGATTTTTTCCTAATAGTTTGTTATTATTATATAGAAACACAACAGATATTTGTATATTAATTTTGTATCCTGCAAACTTACTAAATTCATTTATTAGTTCTAACAGGATTTTTTTAAATTTGGTGAAGCCTTTAGGGTTTTCTATATAAAGTATCATGTCATCAACAAATAGTGACAATTTTAATTTTTCCTTTCCATTTTGAATGCCTTTATTGTTTTTTCTTACCTAATTGATGTGGCTTAGACTTCAAGTATTATGTTGAATGGAAGTGGTGGCAGTGAGCGTGTTTGTTTTGTTCCTGATCTTAGAGGAAAGTTTTTCAGTTTTTTATCATTGAGTATGATATTAGCTGTGGGTTGGTTATGTATGGCCTTCATTATGTTGAATTTTGTTTCCTCTATACCCACTTTGTTGAGAGTTTTTAATCATAAATGGATGTTGAACTTACTAGTAATCGGCCTATTCAGATTTTCTATTTCTTCATGAGTCAGTCTTAGGAGATTGTAACTTTTAAAGAATTTATCCATTTCTTCTAGATTGTCCAATTTGTTGGCATATAATTATTCATAGTAGTCTGTTATGATCCTTTGGATCTGTGGTATCAGTTGTAATTCTTTCTTTCCTTTCTTTCTTCCTTTCTTCCTTCCTTCCTTTCTTTCTCTCTCTCTTTCTTTCTTTCTTTCTGTTTCTTTTTTAAAGATTTTATCTATTTATTTGACAGAGAAAGATCACAAGTAGGCAGAGAGGCAGGCAGAGAGAGGAGAAAGCAGGCTCCCTGTTGATCAGAGAGCCCGATGCGGGGCTCGATCCCAGGACCCTGAGATCATGACCTGAGCGAAAGGCAGAGGCTTTAACCCACGGAGCCACCCAGGCGCCCCCACCTTTTACTTTCATTGACTTTTTCTATTGTTATTCTCTATTTCATTGATTTCCACTCTGATTTCTATTATTATTTTCCTTCTAGTAACTTGGGGAATCATATTTTCTTCTTGTAGTTGCTTTATGTGAAGTTAAATTGTTTATTTGATATTTATAATTTTGACCTGTCTAGAGTTTAGTTCTTTTATCGCTGCAGTAAGGAATTCTCAAGTGTCTTCTAGGCTTTATTTCAAGCCCAACTAGATCTTTATAATTGTTTTATTTTAATTTTTTGTTTAAATTCAATATTTTTTGTTATGTCCAGTTAACAGCATATAGTACCTATTAGTTTTGATGCAGTGTTCAATGATTCGTTAGTTGCTTATAAAACCCAGTGCTCATCACCACAATGTAAGGCATGCCCTCCTTAGTAACATATAGTATATTATTAGTTTCAGGGTAGAATTTAGGGATTCACTAGTTGCATATAATATCCAGTGCTCTTTATATCAAATACCCTCCTTAATGCCCATCACCCAGTTACCCCACCTCCACTCCAGCAACCCTCAGTTTGTTTCCTATAGTTAAGAGTCTTTTATGGTTTGCATCCCTCTCTGTTTTCATCTTATTTTATTTTTCCTTCCCTTGCCCTATGTTCATCTTTTTCCTTTCTTAAATTACACACATGAGTGAAATCATATGGTATTTGTCTTTCTCTGGTTGATTGATTTCACTTAACATAATACTCCATGATTTTCCATTCATGTCATTGCAAATGGCAAGACTTCATTCTTTTTGATGGCTGAGTAACATTCCAGTGTGTGTGTGTGTGTGTGTGTGTGTGTGTGTGTGTGTTGTGTATAACATCTCCTTTATCCATTCAACTGTCAATGGATATCTATCTGGACCAACGTGGACATTGTTGCTATAAACATTGGGGTGTCTGTGCCCCTTCAAATCACTAGGTTTGTATCCTTTGAGTAAATACCCAGAACTGCAAATACTCAGTCATAGGGTAGCTCCATTTTTAACTTATTAAACTCCATACTGTTTCCCAGAGTGGCTGCACTAGTTTGCATTCCCACCAAGTGTAAAAGTGTTCTCCTTTCTCTGCGTGCTTGCCAACATCTGTTGTTTCCTTAGTTGTTCATTTTAGTTATGCTGACTAGTGTGAGGTGGTATCTCATTGTGGTTTTGATTTCTATTTCCCTGATGCTTGGTGATGTTGAGCATTTTTCCATGTGTCTGTTGGTCATTTGTATGTCTTCTTTGGAGAAATGTCTGTTCATATCTTCTGCCCATTTCTTGACTGGATTTATGTTTTTTGGTGTTTAGTTTGATAAGTTCTTTCTGGATGTTGGTACTAGCCCTTTAACTGGTATGTCATTTCAAATATTTTCTCCCATTCTGTAAATTGCCTTTTAGTTTTGTCAACTTTGTTGTGAGAAAGATTTTTATCTTGATGAAGTCCCAGTAATTCATTTTTGCTTTTGTTTCTCTTGCCTTTGCGGATATGTCTAGAATGAAGTTGCTATGGCTAAGGTCAGAGAGGTCACTGCTTGTGTTCTCCTCTAGGATTTTAATAGATTCCAGTCTTTCATCCATTTTGAGTTTATTTTTGTATATGGTATAAGGAAGTGATCCAATTTCATTCTGCATGTGGCTGTCCAATGTCTTTTTTTCCATCGGATATTTTCTCCTGCTTTTTTGAAGATTAACTGATTGTAGAGTTGAGGATCCATTTCTGGGTTCTCTGTTCTATTCATTGATCTATGTGTCTGTTTTTGTGCCAGTACCATACTGTTTCGATGATTACAGCTTTTTTTCTTTTATTATGTCATGTTAGTCACCATACAGTACATCATTAGTTTTTGAAATAATGTTCCATGATTCATTGTTTGCCTACAACACCCAGTGCTCCATGCAATATGTGCCTTCCTTAATATTCATCACTGGGCTAGCCCATCCTCCACCCCCTTCCTCTCTAAAACCTTCAGTTTATTTCTTGGAGTCCATAGTCTCTCATGGTTCATTTTCTCCCCAATTTCCTCCCCTTCACTTTTCCCTTCCTTCTCCTAATGTCCTCCATGCTATTCCTTATTTTCCACAAATAAGTGAAACCATATAATTGACATTCTCTGCTTGACTTATTTCACTTAGCATAATCTTTTCCAGCCCCATCCATGTTGGTGCAGAGGTTGGGTATTCATCCTTTCTGATGGTTAAGTAACATTCCATTGTATATATATCACTGTATATATATCAATCACATTCATCTGTTTAAGGACATCTCGGCTTTTTCCACAGTTGGCTATTGTGGACATTGCTGCTATGAACACTGGGGTGATTACAGCTTTGTAAAACAGCTTGAAGTCCAGAGTTATGATGTCTCTAGCTTTGGATTTCTTTTTGGGGAATGCTTTGTCTATTGGGGTGTCTTTGTGATTTCATACAAATTTTAGGATTTTTTGTTCCAGCTCCGTGAAAATGTTGACAGTACTTTGATAAGGGTTGCCCTGAATATATAGATTGTTTTGGATAGCATAGATATTTTAACATTTTAACATTTTTGTTAAACATTTTAACAATTTAAATTGTTAAAAATTTAACATTTTGTTAAACATTTTAACAATATTTGTTCTTCCAATCCATGAGTGTGGAATTTTTTCCCATTTCTTTGTGTCTTCCTCAATTTCTTTCCTAAGTGTTCTATAGATTCCAGAGTACAGATTTTTTTTACCTTCATTGTTAGATTTATTCATAGGAATCGTACAGATTTTGGTGAATTGTAAATGGGATTGTTTCTTGATTCTCCTTCTGTTGCTTTATTAATGGTGTATAGAAATACAACAGAATACTGTGCATTCGTTTTATATCCAGTGATTTTGCTGAAATAATGTATCAGTTCTAGCAATTTTTGGATGGAATCTTTTGGGTTCTCTATCATATCTTGGAAGAGTGAAAGTTTGACTTCTTTGCCAATTTGGATGCCTTTTATTTCTTTTTGTTGTCTGATTGCTGAGGCTGGGACTATTTTGAACAACAATAGTGAGAGTGGATATCCCTGTCGTGTTCCTGACCGTGGGGGAAAAACTCTTGATTCTTCCTTGTTGAGGATGATATTCGCTGTAGGTCTTTTGTATATGGCTTTTACGATATTGAGGTATGTTCCTTCAATTCCTATGTGGTGGAGGGTTTTTATCAGGAAAGGATACTGTGTTTTGTCAAATTCTTTTTCTGCATCTATTGAGAGGATCATATGGCTCTTGTCCTTTCTTTTATTGATGTGATGTATCATGTTGATTGATTCTCAAATGTTGAACCACTATGGCAGCCTCACTTGGTCATGGTGGATAATGCTTTTTTTTTTTTTAAAGATTTTATTTATTTATTTGACAGAGAGAGATCACAAGCAGGCAGAGAGGCAGGCAGAGAGAGAGGAGGAAGCAGGCTCCCTGCCGAGCAGAGAGCCCGATGCGGGGCTCGAACCCAGGACCCTAAGATCATGACCTGAGCCGAAGGCAGCGGCTTAACCACTGAGCCACCCAGGCGCCCCAAGGATAATGCTTTTAATGTACTCTTGGATAATATTGGCTAGTATCTTGGTGAGATCTTTGCATCCATGTTCATCAGGATATTGGTATGTAATTCTCCTTTTTAGTGGGATCTTTTGTTTTGGGACCAAGATAATGCTGACCTCATAAAATGAGCTTGGATGTTTTCATTCCATTTCGATTTTCTGAAACAGCTTCAGAAGAATAGGTATTGGGCCATCTGGGTGGCTCAGTCAGTTAAGCATCTGCCTCTGGCTCAGATCATGATCCTGGGGTCCTGGGATTGAGTCCTGTTTTGGGCTCCCTGCTCAATGGAGAGCCTACTTCTCCCTCTCCCTCTCCCTGCCACTCTGCCTACCTGTGCTCTCCTATCTCTCTGTCAAATAAATTGGTAAAATCTTAAAAAATGGAATAGGTATTAATTTTTCTTTAAATGATTGGCCGAATTCTCCTAG
This sequence comes from Mustela erminea, assembly GCF_009829155.1. Classification (NCBI taxonomy): domain Eukaryota; kingdom Metazoa; phylum Chordata; class Mammalia; order Carnivora; family Mustelidae; genus Mustela; species Mustela erminea. Next base: position 113,978,457 of record NC_045621.1, on the reverse strand, counting down.
GAAGCCCTTTGACTCTGGTCTCTTGTTTATTGGGGGATTTTTTGATTACTAACTCAACGTCTTTGCTGGTTATGGGTCTATTAAGTTTTTCTATTTCTTCCTGCTTCAGTTTTGGTTATTTATACATCTCTAGGAATGCATCCATTTCTTCCAGATTGCCTAATTTGTTGACATTTAATTTCTCATAATATTCTCTTATAATTGTATTACTGTGGTGTTGGTTGAGATCTCTCCTCTTTCATTCATAATTTTATTAATTTGGGTTCTTTCTCTTTTCTTTTTGATAAGTCTAGGTTTATCAATCTTATTCTTTCAAAGAACCAACTCCTAGTTTCATTGTTCTGTTTTTGTTTTGTTTTGTTTTGATTTCTGTATCATTGATTTCTGCTCTAATCTTTATTATTTCTCTTCTGCTGGATTTCAGTTTTATTTGCTGATATTTATCCTGTTCCTTTAGGTGTAAGGTAAGGTTGTGTACTTGAGAATTTTCTTCTTTCTTGAGGAAGCCCTGTATTGCTATATACTTTCCTCTTAAGACCACTTTTGTTGCATTCCAAAGGTTTTGGACTGTCCTATTTTCATTTTCATTTGAATCTATGTATATTTAATATTTCTTTAATTTCTTGGTTGAGCCATTCATTCTTTAGTGGGACGTTCTTTAACCTCCATGTTTATGTTTTTTCCAAATTTCTTCTCATGGTTGACTTCAAGTTTCATAGCATTGTGGTCTAAAAATATGCATAGCATTATCTCAATGTTTTCTTACCAGTTAAGACCTGATTTGTGACCCAGTATGGGGTCTATTCTGGAGAATGTTCCATGTGGACTCAAGAAGAATATATATCCTGTTGCTATAGGAGGAAATGCTACTTATCTATCTGTGAAGTCCATCTGGTCCAGTGTGTCATTCAAAGCCCTTGTTTCCTTACTGATCTGCTTAGATGATCTATCCATTGCTGTGAGTTGGGTGTTGAAATCCCCTATTATTATTGTCAATGTGTTTCTTTAATTTGGTTATTAATTGGTTTATATAATTGGCTGCTCCCAAGTTAGGAGAAAAAATATTTATAATTGTTAGATCTTCCTGTTGGATAGACATTTTAAGTATGATACAGTGTCCCTTTTCATCCATTACACAGTTTTTGGCTTAGAAATGTAATTTGTCTGATATGAGGATTATTAATTCAGCTTTCTTTTGAGGTCCATTAGCATGATAAATGCTTGTCCATCCCTCACTTTTAATATGGAGCTGTCTTTAGGTCTAAAATGAGTCTCAGTCTATGGATGGGTCTTGTTTTTTTAATCTAATCTGATATCTTTTGTCTTCCAATTGAAGCATTTAGCCCATTTACTTTACTTTTATTTTATTTTATCATTTTATAATATTTTATTTTTTCAGTGATCCAAGATACATTGTTTATGCACTATACCCAGTGCTCCATGCAATACATGCCTTCCTTAATATCCAACATCAGGCTCACCCATACCCCCAAATCCTCCCCTTCAAAATCCTCTGTTAGTTTCTCAGAGTCTCCAGTCTCTCATGCATCATCTCTCCCTCCGATTTCCCCCAACTCACTTCTCCTCTCCTTTTGCCAATGTCTTCAGTGTTATTCCTTTTGCTCCACAAGTAGGTGAAATCATATGATATTTGACTCTCTCTGCTTGACTTATTTCACTCAGCATAATCTCCTCCATTCCCATCCATGTCATACAAAAGTTGGGTATTCATCCTTTCTGATGGAGGCATAATATTCCATTGTATATGTGGACCATATCTTCTTTATCCATTAATCTTTTGAAGGGCATCTTGGTTCTTTCCAGAGTTTGTCAACTGTGGCTATTGATACTATGAACATTAGGGTACAGAAGGCCCTTCTTTTCACTATGTCTGTATCTTTGGGGTAAACACCCAGTAGTGCAATTGCAGGTCATAGGTCTATTTTTAATTTCTTAAAGAATTTCCACACTGTTTTCCAAAGTGGCTGCACCAACTTGCATCCCCATCAACAGTGTAAGAGGGTTCCCCCTTTCTCCACATCCTCTCCAACACACGTTGTTTCCTGTCTTGTTAATTTTGGCCATTCTTACTGGTGTAAGGTGGTATCTCAATGTGGTTTTGATTTGAGTCTCCCTGATGGCTAATGATGATGAACATTTTTTCATGCGTCTGTTAGCCTTTTGTATGTCTTCTTTGGAGTGGGGTCTGTTAATGTCTTCTGCCCATTTTTTTTTTTTTTTACATGATATTCTGTTTTGTGTGTGTTGAGTTTGAGGAGATCTTTATAGATCTTGGATATCAGCCCTCTGTCTGTATGTCATTTGCGAATATCTTCTGCCATTCTATGGGTTGCCTCTTTGTTTTGTTGACTGTTTTCTTTGCTGTGCAGAACCTTTTGATCTTGATGAAGTCCCCAAAGTTCATTTTTGCTTTTGTTTCCTTTGCCTTTGGAGACACGTTTTGAAAGAAGTTGCTGTGGTCGGTGTCAAAGAAGTTATGTCCTATGTTCTCCACTAGGATTTTGATAGATTTCTGCCTTACGTTGAGGTCGTTTATCCATTTTGAGCTTATCTTTGTATATGATGTAAGAGAATGGTGAAGTTTAATTCTTCTGTACAAAGCTGTCCAATTGTCCCAGCACCATTTATTGAAGACTGTCTTTTTTCCAGTGTATATTTTTTCCTGCTTTGTCAAAGATTGTTTGACCATAGAATCGAGGGTCCATATCTGGGCTCTCTACTCTGTTGCACTGGTCTGTGTGTTTGTTTTTGTGCCAGTACCATGCTGTCTTGGTAATCATGGCTTTGTAGTAGAGATTGAAATCAGGCAACATGATGTCCCCATTTTTGTTTCTCCTTTTCAACATTTTCTTAGCAATCTGGGGTCTCTTCTGGTTCCATACAAATTTTAGGATTGTTTGTTCCAGCCCTTTGAAAAATGCCAATGGAATTTTGATCAGGATAGCATTGAAAGTATAGATTTCTCTAGGCAATATAGACATTTAAACAATGTTTATTCTTCTGATCCATGAGCATGGAATGGTCTTCCATCTTTTTGCATCTTCTTCAATTTCTTTCATGAGTGTTCTGTAGTTCCCTGAGTACAGATCCTTTACCTCTTTGGTTAGGTTTATTCCCAGGTATCTTACGGCACTTGGTGCTATAGTAAATGGAATCGATTCTCTAATTTCCCTTTCTGTTTTTTCATTTTTAGTGTATAAGAAAGCAACTGATTTTTGTACATTGATTTTTGTATCCTGTCACATTACTGAATTGCTGTATGAGTAGTTTGGGGGTGGAGTCTTTTGGGTTTTCCATATAAAGTGTCATGTCATCTGCAAAGAGAGAGGGTTTGACTTCTTTGCCAATTTGAATACCTTTTATTTCCTTTTGTTGTGTGATTGCTGCTGCTAGGACTTCTAGTCTTGAACAAGAGTGGTGAGAGTGGGCATCCTTGTCATGTTCCTGATCTCAGTGGGAAGGCTTTCACCTTTTCCCCATTGAGGATGATATTCACTGTGGGTTTTTCATTGATAGATTTTATGAAGTTGAGGAATGTTCCTTCTATCCCTATACCATGAACAGTTTTAATCAGGAATGGATGCTGTATCTTGTAAAATGCTTCTTCTACATCAGTTGAGAGGACCATGTTGTTTCTCTCCCTTTTCTTGTTGATTTGTTCTATCACACTGATTGATTTGTGAATGTTGAACCATCCTTGAAACCCAGGGATAAATCCCATCTGGTCATGGTGGATAATCTTTTTAATGTACTGTTGGATCCTATTAGCTAGAATCTTGTTGAGAATCTTGGCATCCATATTCATCATGATATTGGTCTGAAATTCTCCTCTTTGGTGGGGTCTTTGCCCGGTTTGGTTTGCTGGCTTCATAGAAAAAGTCTGGAAGTTTTTGTTCTGTTCCTAGTCTTTGAAACATCTTCAGGAGACTAGGTATTATTTCTTTTTTGAATGTTTGGTAGAATTCCCCAAGGGATCTGTCAGGTCCTGGCCTCTTTTTTTTGGGAGGTTGTTGATCACTGTTTCAATCTCATTGCTAGATATTGGTCTATTCAGGTTGTCAATTTCTTCCTGATTCAGTCTTGGAAGTTCATAGGGTTCCAGGAACATTTCTGGAAATGTATCCATTTCTTCTAGGTTGCTTAACTTATTGGAATATAACTGTTGATAATAATTGCTGATGATTCTTTCTATTTTCTTGGTGTTAGTCGTGATCTCTTCCCTTTCACTCATAATTTTATTAATTTGGGTTCTCTCTCTTTTCTTTTGGATTAGTTTGGCCAGTGATTTATCGATCTTATTGATTCTTTCAAAGAACTAGCTTCTCATTTCATTGATGTGTCCTAGTGTATATCTAGTCTCTATATCATTGATCTCCACTCTAATCTTGATTATTTCCCTTCTTGTGTGTGGGGTTAGCTTAATTTGTTGTTGATTCTCCAGTTCTTTAAGGTGTTAGGAAAGCTGGTGTATTTGGGATTTTTCAGTTTTTTTTTTTTTTTAAGTGAGGCTTGGATGGCAATGATCCAAACTTTTGCCATATCCTATAGGATTTGGACCAATGCATCTTCATTCTCTTTGGTTTCCATGAATTGTTTAATTTCCTGGTTGATCTAAGCATTCTTAAGCAGGATGTTCTTTGGCTCCAAGTGTTTGAATTCCTTCCAAACATTTTCTTGTGGTTGAGTTCCAGTTTCAAAGCATTGTGATCTGAAAATATGCAGGGAATAATCTTTGTCTTTTGGTATCAGTTGATTCCTGATTTGTGACTCATTATGTGGTCTATTCTGGAGAAAGTTCTATGTGTGCTTGAGAAGAATGAGTATTGTGTTATTTTAGGGTGAAAAGTTCTATATATATCTATGAGGTCCATCTGGTCCAATGTGTCATTCAAAGCTCTTGTTTCTTTATTTATCTTCTGCTTGGGTGATTTGTCTATTACTGAGAGTGGTGTGTTAAGATCCCCTACAGTTAATGTGTTCATATCAATATGACTCTTTATCTTGATTAACAGTTGTCTTATGTAGTTGGCTGCTCCCTTATTGGGGACATAAATACTTACAATTGTTAGATCTTCTTGGTGGATAGACCCTTTAAGAATGATGTCCATCTTCATCTGTGACTACAGTCTTTAGTTTAGAATATAATCTATCTTATGTGAGAATATCTACCCCAGCTTTCTTTTGAGGTCCATTGGCATGAAAGATGCTTCTCCATCCCTTCACTTTCAGTCTGGATGTATCTTTAGGTTCCAAATGTGTCTCTTGGAGACAGACATATGGATGGGTCCTGTTGTTTTATCCATTCTGCAACCCCGTGCCATTTTATGGGAACATTTAGGCAGTTCACCTTGAGAGTGATTATTGAGAGATACGTTTTTATTGACATCATGTTGCCTGTGAAGTTGTTGTTTCTATAGATTGTCTCTGTAAATTTCTATTCTATGTCACTTTCGGTTTCTTTCTTTTATAAACCCCCCCTTAATATTTCTTGTAGAGCTGTTTTGGTGGTCACATACTTTTTAAACCTTGCCAGTCTTGGACGCCCTTTATCTTCCCATCCATTTTGAATATCAGCCTTGCTGGATAATGTATTCTTGGCTTCATGTTATTCTCATTTAGTGCCCTGAGTACATCTTGCCAGTCCTTTCTGGCTTTCCAGTTTTCTGTGAACAGGTCTGACATTATTCTGATGGACCTTCATCTGTATGTAAGGAATCTCTTTCCCCTGGCTGTCCTCAGAAGCTCTTGTCTAAAATTATGATTCGTGAGTTTCACAATCCAGTGTTGAGGTTTTTCTAGATTCCTTGATCTTGGTGGTTGTTCTTTCTGCCTCTAGGGCATGAACGCTGGTTCCATTTCCCAGATTGGGAAAATTTTCATTCAGAATTTGTTCATTTATATCTTCTAGTCTTTTGTGTTTCTTGACCCCTTTAGGAATCCCAATAATTCTGACGTTGAAATGTTTCATGGCATCATTTTCCTAATTCTGTTTTCATGGCTTCTAAGCTGTTTGTTCCAGGCCTCATCCTGATCTTTTTCCTCTATCAGTTTTCCTTATAGATCACTAATTCTATCTTCTTCCTATGTTACCTTAGATGTTAGAGTATTTAGATTAAATTGGATCTCATTGATAGCATTTTTAACTTTTGCCAGGTCAGCTCTCCCTTCTGTCCTTAGAAATTCTATGTTGTCACTAATCATCTTCTCCAACCTAATCATTGTCTGAATAATTGTTACCCTGAATTCCCTTTCCAAGATACTGTTTATGTCCTTATCCAATAGTTATGTGGCAGAAGGCACAGTCTCTGAATTTTTTCTCTGTTGGGTATGCCTCCTCCTAGTTATTTTGGTAAGAGGTGGAAGAGTGGATGTATAGCTGAAAATATCAACCACGATCGAGGCCAGGTGCATCCTGGAAAGTCTTGGAGCAATTGGAGGTCACCACCAAAAAGTAAGAAAAAAGAAAAAAGGGAGAGAGAAAGAGAAAGAGAGAGAAAAAAAGAGAAAACCTAGCCAAAATGAGCCCCCAAAGTAAGATTTGTAAGGTATATAAATAAAAATGGAGAAACAAAAGGACCAACAAAAGTAAATGACAACAACAAAAAAATCTAGCCAAAATGAACCCCAAGAATAAGATTTATATAATACCAGAAGAAAAATAAATACACAGAAATACTGACAGAAGAAAAAGATGGTGACGATGGTTATAAATCTTCAATGTGGGCGAAGAAGTGTATTTTGGTTCTTCCTGGGTGTATCTTGATATCTTTGTTAAGTTTCTCAACTTTCCAGAGATGAGGGGAGATTAAAATTGGTTTATATATAGGGGTAGTATTGAATAGGGAAAAAGGGTTACCTTGATTCTTATATCTGCATGTATATTAAAAAAAAAAAAAAGAAAAACAGGTACATGTATGAAAAAAGTTCAAGTAAAAGCTTTTTATGGAATATGTTGTATTAAACCTCTAGTTGTATGGGAAGTAGGTTAAAAATAATTAAAAGACCCAGAGTCCTGGGAATGAATTAAAAAAAAAAAGTCATATCTATTAAATATACAGGGTTTAGGGCAATACCTGGGGTTAATATATTGTTTCCCCTAATGTTGGGGTTTTACAGTTTTATGGGGATCCTGTGGTGGTTGGCCTCCTGTTCTCTTCGCTTGACTTTTGGGGGAGGGGCCTGCTGCATTGTTCTCCTGTCAGTCTTGCTTGCCTTGAGTTGTCCTGCCCCCATCAAGGGTCAGGGCTCTGCAGAAACTATTTTTTCAGGCTTTTGTTCTCTAGAGGTTTTTGTTCTTTGGTGGCTTTTTGCAGCTTTTTGGAGGTTTAGAGGAAAGCAAACTGCACCAAGACCTCCACCTCAGAGAGAAGATTCAGACTCCTCCCATCTGGGTGGTTCAGAACACATGGACCCCTGTCTGCAAACTTTGCTGAACAGTGCAACCTCCCACAGGTGCTGTGCATCCCAGTCACTGTCTTAGTGGTTGCGTGAGGCACTGCTTGTCTCTGCACCCCTGTGCCACTAAAACTGTGAGAGATATTGGTTCAGGGAGCCTGCTTCCAGTGGTTGTCTTTACCAGGACTGCTGTCAGGAGTCAAAGCCCATGTTGGGTGCACTCACACCCAGCGGAGCTGCAGGTCGTGTACAGCTGCTGCTATGGGATCCCGACCAGAGATCGTGCTGGGTTCTCTCAGGCACAGGCTGGGAATGTTCAGACTTTGGTCGGTGTCTGAAGGCAATTGTCCTAGTGTGAGCCAGCTGACAACCACACCAAGCTCTCTCAGGTATGTGCAGAAGTGTGCTCAGACCCTGTGATCCCACAAGGCATGCAGATCTGGGAAGGCTGTGGACCTAGAAAGCATCAGCTGGCACCCATAGCAGACTCTCATGCATGGGCAGGAGTGGGCCCAGCTGAGCACTGGTGCAGCGGCAGAAAGCCGGGGGCTCAGAGACCACAGACTGGAGGCTCTGCTGCACTATCTCTGGCATGGGTGGTTGCTGATGATGGTTGTCCTGGGTCCACAGGCTTAAGCCTGTGCCCATGAACGCTTGATTCCACCAGTTACCCTTAAGATCTTTTGTTGTTTTTGAGTGCTTTTAACCAGACTACAAGTTAATGCTGGTCCCCAGCTACAGGGAAATTTTGTATTGGGTATTACTTTCTATAGATTTTTATAAAGATTTTATTTATTTATTTGACAGACAGAGATCGCAAGTAGGCAGAGAGGCAGGCAGAGAGAGAGGAGGAAGCAGGCTCCCTGCTGAGCAGAGAGCCCAATGCAGGGCTTGATCCCAGGACCCTGGGATCATGAGCTGAGCAGAAGGCAGAGGCCTTAACCCACTGAGCCTCTCAGGCGCCCTGGAGTATTACTTTCTAATGGGTCACTTCTAGTTGCTCCCTCTCCCTTCTGTTTTTCCAATGATATCAGTCTCAGTGCTCCTACTCCACTTTACCTCTCCATTGATATCTTCTGCTCCCATAGCGAACTAGAAGTGTATAATCTTACATCTCAGGCTAAGTGTTCTGGTAGATATTTAGCTCAGTTTAGGGGACTTGTTGAAACTTTTAACCAGACTGCAAGTTAATGCTGGTCTCCAACCACAGGGAACTTTTGTATTGGGGTATTACTTTCTAATAGGTCACTTCTAGTTGCTCCCTTGCCCTTCTGTTTTTCCAATGATATCAGTGTAAGTGCTCCTACTCCACTTTACCTCTCCACTGATGTCTTCTGCCCCCGTAGAGATCTAGAAGTGTATTATCTTACATCTCAGGCCAAGTGTTCTGGTAGATATTTAGCTCACTTTAGGGGACTGGTTGAAACAGGGTCTCCTACTTCTCCATCATTTTGCCCCTCCCCGCCCATTTACATTAGAGTAACTATTGAAAGATATGAGTTTAGTTCCAATGTGTTACCTCTAAAGACTTTTTCTGTAGACTGGCTCTATTTCTTTCTGGTGTGTGTTACTTTTGGGTTTTCTCTTCACTTACAGAATTCCCTCTAGTATTTCTTGTAGGGCTGGCTTAGTGATCACATATCCTTTTAGTTTATGTTTTTCCTGGAAGCTCTTGATCTCTCCTTCCATTCTGAATGGCAGCCTTGGTGAATTAAGTATTGTTGGCTGCATGTATTTAGTACCCTGAATATATCATGCCAACCATTTCTGGTCTGCCAGGTCTCTGTGGCTAGGTCTGCCACCAGTCTAATGTTTCTACCATTGTAGGTTAAGGAGCTCTTGCCTCAAGCTGCTTTCAGGATTTTCTCTTTATCTCTGAAATTTGCAAACTTCACTATTATATGCCAGGGTGTTGATCTATTTTTACTGATTTTGAGGGATGTTCTCTCTACCTCTTGGGATTGTATACCTGTTTCCTCTCCCAGATTCGGGAAGTTCTCAGCTGTGATATTCTCAAATATACCGTCTTTCCCTCTCTCTCTCTTCTTTCTCTGGGACCCCAATAATTCTAATATTGTTTCACATTATGGTATCACTGATTTCTCAAAACCTCCCCTCATGGTCCATTTGGTGTTTTTCTCTCTTTTCTTCATTTTCCTTCCTTTACATCTTCTTGTCTTCTATGTCACTGACTTACTCTACTGCCTCATTACCCTAGCTTTTAGAGCATCCAATTTAGACTGCATCTCAATTAAAACATTTTTAATTTTGGCCTGATTAGATTTTATTTCTGCTCGATGAGATTTTCTAGTGTCTCTTATGTTTTTTTCCAAGCCTTGCTGGTAACTTTATAATCATTATCCTGAATTCTAGTTCTGACATTTTACTATGTCCATATTGATTAGATCTGTGGTAGATTATTATATCTGGTCTTTCCTTTTCTGTGAATTCTTCCTTCTAGGCATTTTGCACAGATAAGAATGGATGACCAAGAGAACAAGATAAAAAAATATCAACCATGACACAAGTGAAATATATACTAGACAAATCAAAAGAGGACAAAATACAGAAAAAAAAAAAGAAAAGAAAAGAAAGGGAAAAAAGAGAGAATATAATTTCCCAGATGGACAAAACAGGGTGAAACACTGAGTCCTGGGTGTATTTTGATTTGTGTGTTAGAAAACACTAAATTTAAAAATTGTAAAGAAAGCAAAACTTTACACACACACACACACACACACACACACACACACACATATATTATATATGTATTTGTGTGTGTGCGCACACATGTGTATATATATATATGAAGTTTATAATTTATATATATAGTTTATATACACAATGTTTAAATATATGTGTATACACACACACACACACACACACACACACACACATTGAAAGGAAGCCAAAAGTGAAGAATATATACATAAAATGTGAATGTAAAAATGAGAGTTAGAAAAAGGACTTAGAGCACCTGGGTGGCTCAGTTGTTTAAGTGACTGCTTTCAGTTCAGGTCATGCTGCTGGAGTCCCAGGATCAAATCCTGTATTGGGCTCCCTGCTCAGTGGGGATTCTGCTTCTCCCTCTGACCCTCCCCCATCTTGCACTCTCTCTCAAATAAACAGAAAAGAAAAACTAAAAAAGGACTCAAAAACAATGAGTTGATAAAATAAGAAAGAGTTGAAAAAGAAAAAATAAAGAAAAGCAAGATTTTAAACTGAAAGATAAAAGAATCATAAGAAAACCCATCAAGTTATATGTACTATTTCCTCCTACTGCTGGAGTTTTGCAGCTCTGTGTGCTCCATAAAGTTGGTATTTGTCTGTTCTTCTAGCTGGTCTTCTGGGGGAGGGGACTGCTGTGCTGATTTTCGGGTTTCTGCCTGGGTGGAGTTGTACCACCCCCTTGCCAGGAGTCCAGACTCAGTGTAAGCTGCTTTTTGTTGTTCTATGTCACTTTTGTTCCCTGAAGCCTTTCCACATCACATTAGTGGATAAAAATAAAAATGGCCACACCCTGATCTCTAGCCCCTGGGCTGAAAGATCCCCCAGCCCCCTCTCTCTTCAGTAAATCCTCAGGGAAGAGAAGTCTTCACTTTTGTGTGCATCTAACTCTGTAGACTCCTGTGGTGTGCACCCACATGGATCCTCTCAGTCATGGTGGAGGCTGACCAAGCTGAGACCCCATCCTGGTTTCCCTGCCCTAATGCTTGGGATCTCTGCTGACTCAGGCACTCCCCTTCTTTCTGTGTCCCTGGGGATCCTGAGACCACACTGTTCCACCTAGCATTCTGACCCTCTTTGCCACCTGAGCACTTTTCATTCAGGGAAGTCTCTCATAGGAGCAGACTTCTAAAAGTTCCAACTTTGCCCTCTGCTTCTGAATCACTTTTTTGATAGCTTGCTTTCAGAGGCTCCCTTCCCCCATCACTTATCTTCTGATATATCCCCTCAGATTCACTTCTCTGCACCCCCTACCTTGCAAGAAGTGGTTGCTTTTCTATTTGTAGAATTGAGCTGTTCTTTTCTTACATCTCAGGTTGAATTTATGGTTGTTCTGAATGCTTTAATAGTCATCTAGCTAAGTTCAAGGGACCAGATGAAATGAGGACACTACTCTTCTGCTATCTTGCCTCCATCTCCTATAATTGTTTTAAATTCTAGTTCAGATGTCTTTATACCCATATTGATTAAATCCTGGCAGTGAGTACTGCCTCCTGTTCCTTCTTTTGAGGTGAATTTTTCCATTTTGTAATTTTGTCCAGAAAAGAATGAAAGACAAAACAACAACAACAACAACAGAAAACAAAAACCCACCACAAAAAAAACAGCTAGATCTTTCATGTGTTTTGGTCTGCTTGTTATAAGATACTAGATCCCAAAATAAGAAAGAAAAAAAATGTAATAAAATGGAAAGACTGTGGGTTTGTGTCTGATCATTGTCTCTACCACAGTCTTCATGGGTTGGTGCCTATAGAGCAAACATCTTCTTCAGTTCGTTCATCAATTGCCTCCACATGGCAGGCTTTTTAGGCAGGTCAGTTTTCCTTCCTGTCCACCGTATCCTCCTAGCTGTCCCCACCAAGTGGGAAATTGGCCATAGGGCTCTCTTCATTAACTTACACGGACTGCCCTGGCTCATGTTTCCTCCAGGATCCAGAAAGTGGTTAAGGTAGGTGTTTCAAATGCTTTCTTCAAGAGTACAAAACAAGTCCTTGTGCTGAGCTAGGGTCAGCTGTGTCTGTGCACATGAAACTTCCATGCTGAGTGTGGCATGACCACTTTAGGCACAGCTGCTGGCTGTTGGCTCTCTGCTCCTCTGTAAGGTTCTCTCTAACTCTTCCTGTCCCATTTCCTGGTTGCCCAGGCTCAACACTCTCTTCAGTGGAGGAAGTGCCTGTTTTTCTTTTAACTGGGTATCTGAATTATGGCCTCTCAAAGAAGGCAAGATACAAATGATGGATACCCTTGTTGGCCATGCAGTGAGGGACCGTCACCCCAGGTGTTGGCTGGGGAGCCTGTCTGCTAGCCCATAAAGGGGATTGAGAGACACTTCAGGGATATGAAATTGTCTACAGCGAAAATAGATAAATTAACTGATGTTTATGCTTGTGCTCATTTAAGCTCTAAAGATGACTTGTGCAAGAAGCAGCCACCTAAATTGTGGAAGAGGAGGAATTAAGATTAATTGAAACAGTAAATCAACATTCTGTGTGTGTGGGAGAATATATTTCCAGCGCATTTTTCGCCAGCTCACCAAAGCAGCACCGTTTAGCATGCTGATTTACAAATGGGAACGGAAATGACTAGGATATCAGACTGCCTCACTGGGCTACCAAATTAGAGGATCCCTCTGAGAAAGTCACTCTGGCATTTGAGTGTAAAGTCAGGCCATCTGTGTTAGGTGAAGTCCCACTTTCCCCAGTTCTATAGGTGAGAAGCTACTCTGGCCAGTAGGACATGCACGCCAGTGGCAAATGAAGGACTCCCCCAAATATTATTTCACTGAGATAAGTCCTTGATGATAGATAGATATTAACATTTGCTGTGCAGGCATTCCCCACTGTGTTTTTTACCCTAAGAACTTAAGTTGATCTAACGCACTTAATCTGTGTGCTTACCGCCTGTTCCATCTCACTAGAGTGTAAGCCCCATGATGAGGGCCAAGTGTTTGTCTGCTCCATGTCTTGCCCTGTCACCTGCCCTTGACACACCTGGAACATCAGAGGTGCTGCAGGAGCATTTGTTGACTGAATGACGGAGCCTAGCCTTGCTGTGGGGACCTGCCCTGTCTGTTACTGTGCGCTGCCCAGCACACTCTGCTCTCACTGCAGAGCCCACATGCCTGGGTCAGGGCCAGTTTCATGATGTTACTCCACAGACATTAAGGAATACATCTTGCTGGGAGCATTCACGGCTGAGAAGAGAAGAGAAGGCACGTGTTTCCTGATCCCCCTATCTTTCCACTGTGGTAGGTGCTAAGGCCAGGATGCTGATTTGTTCCAGTGGAGGAAGCCCTGCCTTGCTGATATTCCTTCTGTGGGACAAGTGTGACAGCAGCGTTCTTGGTGGGCATAAGCAGACATGTCTGGCTCTGAGTGGTCTGGCTTTGGGAGGCCAGCTGTTTGTAGGAGCTGCCCAGCACCTGAAGACTGTGGTCTGGCAAGAAGATGAGCTTGGCCTATCCTCTACCACTGGGATTGCTCCCACCTGGCTCATTGTTCGGGAAACCTGGAGAGAGCCCTAGGGTTATTTTTGGAAAATCTTGTTTGTTGCACCACATTTTATGCTGCAGAACAGGCACAGAGGATTGGATAATTTGATCAAGGTCATATGCCTGCCAACGTGGCAGATGTAAAGCCAGATTTGACTCCTAGGACCATTTTCATCCTACTGGCCCATTCTGCCCAGACTCCTCCAAGCTGCTAAGCAATCTGGGGAAGGACCCTGAACATCAGCACTGGGTTACCTCTGGAGGCCCTTGTGCCTGTGGTCTGGACTCACAGGTGGTCAAGTCTCCTTCAGGAGGCAGGGAGAAATGGAAGGCAGTGGCTTTGTCAGGGTCTGCCAAGGGCCCAGCATTCCTCATGCACCCTCTTGCTCCTGGTGTCCTTACAGCTGAGGTTCAGGCATGCGGCCTCTTGCCTGGACTCATACAGTGAGAGATGGTGGGCCAGGGTTGGTCTCACACCACTGTCTTGAGTATCCTTTGCATAGGACCTGCCCTGCATCACTTCCATGGTCCTCTGGCAGTTCCCAGGGATGCTGCAGCTGCCAAGAGTTTTCATGGCACTTGATCTCATGTGCTGGTACTTCTGCTATTAGAGGCGGAGCTTGGCTCACCTCCTGCTACCTGGGGATGCGTTATGGTTCCAGCAGGGCCACTTTTTACTTGGCCTCCCCCCTGGACAGTGTCCAGGTGAGGCCACCACATGCACCTGTCTAGTTGTGACTGGCCTTTGGGATTTGAGGGGCATTGTCTCAGCCAGCTTTGACACCTCCAGGAACCAGGTCTTCTGGCATGGGAACAGGACCATGAACCAGTTCTTCCACTGAAGAAACCAGCCCTTAGTACAGAGGTAGGGTCCAAATGTTAATGGAGAAAGGCACAGCAGCACTTATATAAATGTATGGCATACATCTGGGTCATATCGACACAGAGATGGGTGCCTTGAAACCAAACACATGCTTAGGTTTTGTGCATGCCATTTGCCTCATGTGTGTGCGCATGGTTAGACACACACCCACACAGGCAGACAGACATGCAGAGAAGTGGGGTTGCAAAGAAATAATCTTATTTGACTCCCATATACGTTGACCTCTGATTCCTTTTCTGTGGAAATAAATCATACTTTAATGAATGATTGAGCCAAATGTGGCTGAACTCAGATCACAGGAGTGGTGTTAGCTGGGGAGACATCCCAGTGTCAGAGAGGAGGAATGGCATTTGCTGAGTTCCCACAGAGTTCTGGGGATTGCAGTAGGGACATTACCTGATTTACTACTAAGTCAGGATGTGGGTGGGTGTTATTGTACTTTCCTTGAATGCATAGGTGGGGCCATGAGAAGTGGGTGACTGCCGGACTCGCAGCAGCACAGAACTGGAGGCCAGATCCCCCCATCATGGCCCTGACCTGTGCAGGGTCCTGTACAGGGAGGTTCTGGCTGTTGACCCTGGGACACAACATGTGGTGAGCCATGGAGAGGTGTCAGCCCTTCCTGGCCCAGCTGCCTCACCTGAGAGGAAGTCAGATCTGCTTGGGGAGATCTATCTTTGCTGGAATACCTCTGCTGGGACTTTCACGTGGCCGTTCTTTTTTTGCTCAGTCCTGCCATAGAGCAAATCCAGTTGCTGCTTTCCTGGCAGCCTTCAGATCTTCCTGCACCCTAGGCTCAGCCCTGTGCAACCAGACGAGACCCTCGGCACATGGGATAGATGTCCCCAGGTAGGAGACATGACAAGCTCGGGGCACCTGTAGGGCTGCAGGGAAGGAGCCCTGCCCACAACACTGTTCCTCCATCCTTTAGCTGCAGGGTGTGCCTCTTCCCGTGTACTGGAAAGATCCAAGACGCCTTCCAGAGAGGCACTTCCAACATGGGTGATACCAAACAAGTGAACAAGACATGTAGGTGCAGAGAAAATAAGATGGATCCAGCATGAGAGGGTCCACACACAAAGCACATACCACAGGTCCTATCTAGGAACTTTCCTCTGGCAAAAAAAAAAAAAAAAAAAAAAAAAAAGGAAAATGCCTGGAATTTATTTGCAACCAAGGGGTTCTTGCAGGCTGTTTCAGCAGTTGCTCCTGGAGTGTGGGATCATGAGCTGACATTTCGCCAGGGTCCGGCATGAGATAGCAGAACTTTGCATTTCCTGGCCTCACAGAGTCACAGAGACTGCCGGCAAGGCCCTGGCTCCATTACCTTTGCTCATTTACCCTTCCTCTTTGTATGGGGTTTGTTAAGCAGCTGTTTGTCTGGGTAACTGGGGCTAAGCCTGGAGGAGACTCCCGGAGGTCAGGCGAGGCCCTGGCCATGGTTGGTCCCTGCGTCACCAGGAATAGGAGCCCCTGATGTTAAGACCTTGCCACACTGGCAGCACAGCCTCTACTGTCCCTCTGATCACCTGTTCCTCTTCTCACAGGTTGGGGTTGTAATGACGAGGGGTGGGAGAGAGCAAGAAGATGAACTGAATTCATAGATTATGAAGAAATTGTGATGGGGGTTGGCATTTCTGTTTTAATAATCCTCAGTCAGAATGTACCTCTCTGAGCCAGGCATGGGATTTCTGGTCTGTGTCTGTGGTGCTAGCAGGCCTCAGTGACATGGACTGGACAGGGGCTGGGCAGTGACAGATATCTGAGGTGTGCTGGGTCCCGCAGGAGCAGGTCTGCAGAGAGGGTGATCTTGGTGCTGGCCACAGTGTCCAGGGAGTAAAAGTCTGGCAGTGCTCCTGTGAGTCCCCGTGGATGGTACTGCCCCTGCAGTATCCCAGGAGAGAATAAGCCTGCCTTTCCTGGAACAGGCCTTATCATGCTGCACATTGCACGGAGCCCAGACAGTTCTGCCCAGAGGGTTCTGTAGGCTCCACAGAAGAGCCTTCCTCTGCAGAGTTCTGCCTTGGTACTGGGCCTTACTGGTCCCCATACAAGCAGGGAGGGGGCAGGGAAAGCAGATGGGGCTGGCTTCTGAGCCCCCATGCCCATTTTATGCAGACCCAAACAATTTATCCTGTTTCATATGCATTTTGAAAAGAAGTCCACATATGAAAGTGCCTGGGAGCACTGAGGACCTCACAGCAAGGCTGCCAACTTGTTCTTTGGCAGAATGTTGTGAATGTCACTTCTCCCACATGGCTTCTGTGCACCACGGGGACAGCAAACAAGCATCACGGCATCTGCAGAAGGACCTGGAGTGCAGAAGTCTGGTGCTCTCAGTCTGTGCTGGCCTTATCTGACTTCTCATCTTCCCACCCCCTCGTTTCCCATAGCCCCACAGAGGAATGGACTGACAGAGTTAGGGAGACCCCTCTTGGGGCAGGCACAACATAAGGGTGTAGACAGCCACAGGTTGGGATTAGAGGACTGTAAGGAACCTCTGTTAGAGGACCTTTGAGGTTCCATCTGTGGATAAATGTGGAAAAAATTGTTTCATGAGTTTGATGATCATGTCAGAATCATTTTTCTGGGTTGCCAAATGTGTTCACATTCATAGCTTAATATAAAATATAGGCATCAGGAGACAGGCCCTTTTATATTTGTGAATATTTTTGTATCACCTTGTGACAGACTAATAAATATTGTTGAAGGAGGGCCGCTTGACTCTGAAACATTCTTGCTACCGTGGTAAATGGCCTGTCCCCGGTAAGTATGGACAGCAGTGTGCAGGGTGTCTGTAAAGGTAGGGTGAGCTCTCATCTTCAGGTGGGTGGGCAGGGGTGCTCCCTGGGGGTGGGGGTTGGGATGCTCAGTGGAGATGGAGGGTCCAGGCTGTTCCAATGTCCAGCCAGAGCAACTGGATGGCCAGAGGTGTGCTCTGAAGGGTGGGGGCCCAAGGATCACCAGGAGGCTGCTAGGCACCTTTTGTCCATGTTATCCCCAGGATATTCTCCAGGGTACCTTGCAGTACAGGGCTATTCCTGTCTTCATCTGACAGAGGAAGCAAGGGATGGAAAGTTCTGTGTCAGGCCCTGGTGCTCCAGTGTGAGAGGCAAATCAGAGTTTAGCCAATGCCAGGCTGACCCTTGGGTCTCAGTGCCATTCAAGAGACTGCTGGTGTCCAGGGAGCAGAGAAACAGGCTGCTGCCTCAGCCCCAAAGGGTAAGTCTCCACAGGGCACTGAGCTGCATTGTAAGGCCTCCATGCCTGGACACAGAGCTCCAAGCCAGAGCCACAGCTGTAAGCTTTTTTTTTTTTTTTAATTTTTTATTTTTTATAAACATATATTTTTATCCCCAGGGGTACAGGTCTGTGAATCACCAGGTTTACACAATTCACAGCACTCACCAAAGCACATACCCTCCCCAAAGTCCATAATTCCACCCCCTTCTCCCAACCCCCCTCCCCACAGCAACCCTCAGTTTGTTTTGTGAGATTAAGAGTCACTTATGGTTTGTCTCCCTCCCAATTCCATCTTGTTTCCTTGATTCTTCTTCTACCCACTTAAGCCCCCATGTTGCATCACCACTTCCTCATATCAGGGAGATCATATGATAGTTGTCTTTCTCTGCTTGACTTATTTCGCTAAGCATGATACGCTCTAGTTCCATCCACGTCGTTGCAAATGGCAAGATTTCATTTCTTTTGATGACTGCATAGTATTCCATTGTGTATATATACCACTTCTTCTTTATCCATTCATCTGTTGATGGACATCTAGGTTCTTTCCATAGTTTGGCTATTGTGGACATTGCTGCTATAAACATTCGGGTGCACATGCCCCTTTGGATCACTACGTTTGTATCTTTAGGGCAAATACTCAGTAGTGCAATTGCTGGGTCATAGGGCAGTTCTATTTTCAACATTTTGAGGAACCTCCATGCTGTTTTCCAGAGTGGCTGCACCAGCTTGCATTCCCACCAACAGTGTAGGAGGGTTCCCCTTTCTCCACATCCTCGCCAGCATCAGTCATTTCCTGACTTATTGATTTTAGCCATTCTGACTGGTGTGAGGTGATATCTCATTGTGGTTTTGATTTGTATTTCCCTGATGCCGAGTGATATGGAGCACTTTTTCATGTGTCTGTTGGCCATCTGGATGTCTTCTTTGCAGAAATGTCTGTTCATGTCCTCTGCCCATTTCTTGATTGGATTATTTGTTCTTTGGGTGTTGAGTTTGCTAAGTTCTTTATAGATTCTGGACACTAGTCCTTTATCTGATATGTCGTTTGCAAATATCTTCTCCCATTCTGTAAGTTGTCTTTTGATTGTGTTAACTGTTTCCTTTGCTGTGCAAAAGCTTTTGATCTTGATGAATCCCAATAGTTCATTTTTGCCCTTGCTTCCCTTGCCTTTGGCGTTGTTCCTAGGAAGATGTTGCTGCGGCTGAGGTCGAAGAGGTTGCTGCCTGTGTCCTCCTCAAGGATTTTGATGGACTCCTTTCACACATTGAGGTCCTTCATCCATTTTGAGTCTATTTTCATGTGTGGTGTAAGGAAATGGTCCAATTTCATTTTTCTGCATGTGGCTGTCCAATTTTCCCAGCACCATTTATTGAAGAGGCTGTCTTTTCCATTGGACATTCTTTCCTGCTTTGTCGAAGATTAGTTGACTTTAGAGTTGAGGGTCTATTTCTGGGCTCTCTATTCTGTTCCATTGATCTATGTGTCTGTTTTTGTGCCAGTACCATGCTGTCTTGATGATGACAGCTTTGTAATAGAGCTTGAAATCCGGAATTGTGATGCCACCAACTTTGGCTTTCTTTTTCAATATCCCTTTGGCTATTAGAGGTCTTTTCTGGTTCCATATAAATTTTAGAATTATTTATTACATTCCTTTGAAAAAGATGGATGGTACTTTGATAGGAATTGCATTAAATGTTTAGATAGCTTTAGGTAACATAGACATTTTCACAATATTTATTCTTCTAATCCAGGAGCATGGAACATTTTTCCATTTCTCTGTGTCTTCCTCAATTTCTTTCTTGAGTACTTTATAGTTTTCTGAGTATAGATTCTGTGCCTCTTTGGTTAGGTTTATTCCTAGGTATCTTATGGTTTTGGGTGCAATTGTAATTGGGATTGACTCCTTAATTTCTCTTTCTTCTGTCTTGTTGTTGGTGTAGAGAAATGCAACTGATTTCTGTGCATTGATTTTATATCCTGACACTTTACTGAATTCCTGTATAAGTTCTAGCAGTTTTGGAGTGGAGTCTTTTGGGTTTTCCACATGTAGTATCATATCATCTGCGAAGAGTGATAATTTGACTTCTTCTTTGCCGATTTGGATGCCTTTAATTTCCTTTTGTTGTCTGATTGCTGAAGCTAGGACCTCTAGTACTATGTTGAAAAGCAGTGGTGATAATGGACATCCCTGCCGTGTTCCTGACCTTAGCGGAAAAGCTTTCAGTTTTTCTCCATTGAGAATGATATTTGCGGTGGGTTTTTCATAGATGGCTTTGATGATATTGAGGTATGTGCCCTCTATCCCTACACTTTGAAGAGTTTTGATCAGGAAGGGATGCTGTACTTTGTCAAATGCTTTTTCAGCATCTATTGAGAGTATCATATGGTTCTTGTTTGTTCTTTTATTGATGTGTTGTATCACATTGACTGATTTGCGGATGTTGAACCAACCTTGCAGCCCTGGAATAAATCCCACTTGGTCGTGGTGAATAATCTTTTTAATTTACTGTTGAATCCTATTGGCTAGTATTTTGTTGAGTATTTTCGCATCTGTGTTTATCAAAGATATTGGTCTATAGCTCTCTTTTTTGATGGGATCCTTGTCTGGTTTTGGGATCAAGGTGATGCTGGCCTCATAAAATGAGTTTGGAAGTTTTCCTTCCATTGTTATTTTTTGGAACAGTTTCAGGAGAATAGGAATTAGTTCTTCTTTAAATGTTTGGTAGAATTCCCCCGGGAAGCCGTCTGGCCCTGGGCTTTTGTTTGTTTGGAGATTTTTAATGACTGTTTCAATCTCCTTACTGGTTATGGGTCTGTTCAGGCTTTCTATTTCTTCCTGGTTCAGTTGTGGTAGTTTATATGTTTCTAGGAATGCATCCATTTCTTCCAGATTGTCAAATTTGTTGGCGTAGAGTTGCTCATAGTATGTTCTTATAATAGCTTGTATTTCTTTGGTGTTAGTTGTGATCTCTCCTCTTTCGTCCATGATTTTATTTATTTGGGTCCTTTCTCTTTTCTTTTTGATAAGTCTGGCCAGGGGTTTATCAATTTTATTCATTCTTTCAAAGAACCAGCTCCTAGTTTCGTTGATTTGTTCTATTGTTTTTTTGGTTTCTATTTCATTGATTTCTGCTCTGATCTTTATGATTTCTCTTCTCCTGCTGGGCTTAGGGTTTCTTTCTTGTTCTTTCTCCAGCCCATTTAAGTGTAGGGTTAGGTTGTGTACCTGAGACCTTTCTTGTTTCTTGAGAAAGGCTTGTACTGCTATATATTTTCCTCTCAAGACTGCCTTTGTTGTGTCCCACAGATTTTGAACCGTTGTATTTTCATTATCATTTGTTTCCATGATTTTTTTCAATTCTTCTTTAATTTCCTGGTTGACCCATTCATTCTTTAGAAGGATGCTGTTTAGTCTCCATGTATTTGGGTTCTTTCCAAACTTCCTCTTGTGGTTGAGTTCTAGCTTCAGAGCATTGTGGTCTGAAAATATACAGGGAATGATCCCAATCTTTTGATACCGGTTGAGTGCTGATTTAGGACCGAGGATGTGATCTATTCTGGAGAAAGTTCCATGTGCACTAGAGAAGAATGTGTATTCTGTTGCTTTGGGATGAAAAGTTCTGAATATATCTGTGATGTCCATCTGGTCCAGTGTGTCGTTTAAGGCCTTTATTTCCTTGTTGATCTTTTGCTTGGATGATCTGTCCATTTCAGTGAGGGGAGTGTTAAAGTTCCCTACTATGATTGTACTGTTGTTGATGTGTTTCTTTGATTTTGTTATTAATTGGTTTATATAGTTGGCTGCTCCCACGTTGGGGGCATAGATATTTAAAATTGTTAGATCTTCTTGTTGGACAGACCCTTTGAGTATGATATAGTGTCCTTCCTCATCTCTTATTATAGTCTTGGCTTAAAATCTAATTGATCTGATATAAGGATTGCCACTCCTGCTTTCTTCTGATGTCCATTAGCATGGTAAATTCTTTTCCACCCCCTCACTTTAAATCTGAAGGTGTCTTCGGGCTTAAAATGAGTTTCTTGGAGGCAACATATAGATGGGTTTTATTTTTTTATCCATTCTGATACCCTGTGTCTTTTGACAGGGGCATTTAGCCCATTAACATTCAGGGTAACTATTGAGAGATATGAATTTAGTGCCATTGTATTGCCTGTAAGGTGACTGTTACTGTATATGGTCTCTGTTCCTTTCTGATCTATCACTTGTAGGCTCTCTCTTTGCTTAGAGGACCCCTTTCAATATTTCCTGTAGAGCTGGTTTGGTGTTTGCAAATTCTTTCAGTTTTTGTTTGTCCTGGAAGCTTTTAATCTCTCCTTCTATTTTCAATGATAGCCTGGCTGGGTATAGTATTCTTGGCTGCATGTTTTTCTCGTTTAGTGCTCTGAAAATATCATGCCAGCTCTTTCTGGCCTGCCAGGTCTCTGTGGATAAGTCAGCTGCCAATCTAATATTTTTACCATTGTATGTTACAGACTTCTTTTCCCGGGCTGCTTTCAGGATTTTCTCTTTGTCACTGAGACTTGTAAATTTTACTATTAGGTGTGGGCCTATTCTTATTGATTTTGAGGGGCGTTCTCTGAACCTCCTGAATTTTGATGCTTGTTCCCTTTTCCATATTGGGGAAATTCTCCCCAATAATTCTCTCCAGTATACCTTCTGCTCCCCTCTCTCTTTCTTCTTCTTCTGGAATCCCAATTATTCTAATGTTGTTTCGTCTTATGGTGTCACTTATCTCTCGAATTCTCCCCTCGTGGTCCAGTAGCTGTTTGTCCCTCTTTTGCCCAGCTTCTTTATTCTCTGTCATTTGGTCTTCTATATCACTAATTCTTTCTTCTGCCTCATTTATGCTAGCAGTGAGAGCCTCGATTTTTGATTGCACCTCATTAATAGCTTTTTTGATTTCAACTTGGTTAGATTTTAGTTCTTTTATTTCTCCAGAAAGGGCTTTTATATCTCCCGAGAGGGTTTCTCTAATATCTTCCATGCCTTTTTCGAGCCCGGCTAGAACCTTGAGAATTGTCATTCTGAACTCCAGATCTGACATATTACCAATGTCTGTATTGATTAGGTCCCTAGCCTTTGGTACTGCTTCTTGTTCTTTTTTTTTTTCTTTGTGATGAATTTTTCCGTCTTGTCATTTTATCCAGATAAGAGTATATGAAGGGGCAAGTAAAATACTAAAAGGGTGGCAACAACCCCAGGAAAATATGCTTTAACCAAATCAGAAGAGATCCCAAATCGTGAGGGGGGAGAACGGGAATAAAAAGAGGTTCAAAAAGGGAGAAGAAAAAAAAAAGAAAAGAATTAAAAAATAGAAAACGAATAAAGAAAAATATAAAAAAGAAAAAATATATATATTAGATAAACTAGTTAAAAAACGTTAAAAAAGAAAAGGGTAAAAGTTAAAAGAAAAATTTACCAGAAGGCGAGAAAAAAAACAAAATTGAAAAAGAAAAAAAATTAACTTAACTGCAAGCCTAAAAAAAATCACAGGGAGAAAGCCATGAGTTCCGTGCTTTGCTTTCTCCTCCTCTGGAATTCTGCTGCTCTCCTTGGTATTGAAACCGCACTCCTTGGTAGGTGAACTTGGTCTCGGCTGGATTTCTTGTTGATCTTCTGGGGGAGGGGCCTGGTGTAGTGATTCTCAAGTGTCTTTGCCCCAGGCGGAATTGCACCGCCCTTACCAGGGGCCAGGCTGAGTAATCCGCTCGGGTTTGCTTTCAGGAGCTTTTGTTCCCTGAGCGTTTTCCGTAGAGTTCCAGAGGACGGGAATACAAATGGAGACCTCCTGGTCTGCCGCCCAGAGGAGCCGAGAGCCCGGGACCCCACTCCTCTGTGCACCCTCAGAGAACAGCGCCCAGTAACTCCCGTCTGCCTGACCTCCTGCCGCGCTCCGAGCTCACCGAGCCTGCAACCGGTTCAAGGTAACACCGAGCTGTGATCTTACTGTCGGCTCTGCCTCTGTAGCCGGCTTTCCCGTTCCAGTACCCGCAAGCTCTGCGACACTCAGACACCCCCGATTCTTCTGTGACCCTGCGGGACCTGAGGCCACGCTGACCCCGCGTGGGCTTCGCCCCGGTTTAGCCTCTGGAGCGATGTCCCTCAGTGGAACAGACTTTTAAAAGTCCTGATTTTGTGCTCCGTTACTCCGCCGCTTGCCGGGAGCCGGCCCCTCCCCCCGGGGTCTATCTTCCCGTCGCTTTGGATTCACTTTTCCGCCAGTCCTACCTTTCAGAAAGTGGTTGTTTTTCTGTTTCCAGAATTGCTGTTCTTCTTCTCTTCGATCTGCCGATGGATTTGCAGGTGTTTGCAATTTTTAGATAAGCTATCTAGCTAATCTCCTGGTAGCTGAAGTAGTCTCAGCCTGCTACTTCTCTGCCATCTTGACTCCTCCCCCCAGCTGTAAGCTTTTGTAGCTGTGGTCACCTGTGCTCTTCTCATGGAGTTACTGGAGGAAACAGTTGATTCATGCACATTTAGACCATAACTGGCAAATGGGAATCTTTCACTGTGGTCACCAGATACTGCTGCTGTTGTTAGTGGGTAGCAAGTGGACCCTGCTGTATTCTGGTGTCCTCTGTGGCCTTGCAGACCCTGAAGGGTCTGACTCACTCAGGCTCACTTGGGCCCATCTTTTCTGTTCTGATTGTCATCTGGCGTCTGACCAATATCTGCACACTTATGCAGGGTGGGCTGGAGCTTCACATCCATGATTTCATCTAATTTCCCCAGAAACCCACAAAGCAGGCTCTGTTATTCCTTTTCCACATGAATAAACTAAAGATCAGAGAGATTGGGGAGCTTTCTTAAGTCACAGAATTTTAATGTATGTCCTATTTTTCCTTAAAAGCTGTATAGTTACTGTATTTTATTGTAGTGTACTGTACCATATTGCCTTGCATGGCCTCCCATGCTCACGGTATGAGCTAGGAACTTTTTGAATTGATACGACCTGAAGTCCCATTCCATGAATGTCAAAGTAGTATATCAGTGACTGTCTGGACTATTGGGTGCAGAATGAAGGGCAAACTTTAGGGCACACAATAAGCACACCATGGTGTTCTGGAATTTTCCTTGGTGTTAGAGACTGATTTTGGAGGTCTCAAGGTGCCAGGTCCTGCCATGACTAGCTCACATGTGCCTGGAGGAAATAAGCAGTACCAGGTGATTATGAGAAAAGAAAATGATTTTGTGATTATTGACCTCACCATGTCCTGCTGGGCTATCCTCTGTTAGATAGAATCTAATAGCTCTCTGAGGGAATGGCGTGGATGGGGTTGATTAACATCCCTTGGCCTGTGACATGTATACATCTGCATTTACCTGGGTACTGTTGCAAAAGTGGGGTCCAAGAGCAGTGACGATTTGTGGGATGCTGCCAGTTACATGTCTGGTGGCAGGGAAGCCAAACCCTCCTAGGAGGAGGGTTGGGCTCTTCAGGAGATGGTGGCTCTTCTCTTCGGTGCATGCCTCTTCATGGGACCACCCCTGAGGACAGGCCTTGGTACCCTTCACCCCTCTCTTTCCTGCCTAGTCCTTTTTGCCTTGCAGCAAAGATTTTTGCTTCTGTGTTCAAAATTCTGGATTCTAGACCCAGCTATGCCTTGTCCACTGCCCCACCATTGGGCTGGCCAGAGAATTCTGTCTCCTCCTTGGACCCAGCATCCCTCTCCTACCCTGTTTGGAAGAACCCTTGGAATGATACCTGACAGCCCTGCCCTGGCTGCCCTAACTCCCTGGCCTTACGTGGACTCCCTAGAGGCTCCACTGGATCTGCTTCTTGTTGCCTCCCCACCTGTTTCCTGTTGTCACCCCAGGCCCATCTCACTGCTCCAGCCACTCTGACCTTTTCTCTGTCACTCACATGTGTAGGTGTACAAGCCCTGTCCTCAGGGCCTTTGTTCTTCTCCCCCACCCCCTGCCTCAGAAGACCCCTCACATTCTAACACTATTATTCAATTTCCTGCTCAATATTACCTTGTGAAGCTCTGATCTACGAAAACCTCTGTCACTTTTCTCCCCTGCTTTTTAAAATTACTACCAGGCAGGAAATGATTTCCTTGTTTACCATCTGTCTTTTCAGCCACCTGACACTTCCTGCTTTGCCCGCTGTGGCTTAGCCCAGCATCAGGGGTTGTGCAGAGGCCACTGCTGTTGGAGAAACAGAGACACGAGCCCAGACCCCTGACAGCAGAGCAGACACAGGAAGCTCTGGAATTCTTGGGGACTTGGGACAGGCCCATCTCTCAAGGAAGGTCTTTGGTATTGAGCCCTCAGGAATTTACTCTGGGTCAACTCTCCATGGGCCCTGGATGTACCTGGTATCCCCAAAGGGTCAGAGTGATGGTGGGGCTCAGAGAGATGCAGGGCTTGCCCGAGTTCTTCACTTATGCCACTTTTCCCTCTATCAGGCCCTGGTAGAGTTACAACAGTATGGGGCAACTTGCTGCACTCCCAGGTTCAGCTCCTGCTGGCTGGGTCCTCATGGTATCTCACTTATTTATTCAGTGAATGCTTGCTAATAACACAGGGCCAATGGCTGGGAATACAGATGTGACACTATTGTCAGGAAGGGTGGACAGGAATTAGCAGAGCAAAGAGAGGAAGGAGAATAAAGCTGAGAGGGAGAGACATTCCCTCTTCATTGCTCATCACCATGCTCTAGCTCAAACCCAAGACTCATGGGAAGACATGTACCCTGAGTGCGGGTGAGCTCATCCTCACTCTAATGGCATTGTGTGGAGGTAGTGTCAATGCACATCTTAACTACAGAAAAAGTTCCTGGAGAAGAAAGTTATTGGGGGGTAAAGATTGAATAGTGCTCTAGTTAGCTATGGCTGCATGACAAATACTCCCCAAATGTAACTTAAAACAATCAGTTTTTCAGAAAATTCTTTATTTAAATTCAATTTAGTTAAGATACACTTTATTATTACTTTCAGGGGTAGAATTTAGTGATTCATCAGTTGCATGTAACTCTCATTACATTAAGTGCCCTCCTTAATGTCCAATCACCCACCCAACTCCCCTCCAGCAACCCTGTTTGTTTCGTATAGTTAGACATGTTTCCTTTTTTCTGCTTTGGGGATAGTGAAATCATAAGGATAAACCCTCCCTCAGACTGGACTCTAAGAAAAAGTGGTATGGAGCTGAACACCAATTGGCATATTGACTAAGTGAGAAATAAATCTTTGTTGAGTCAAAAAAAAAAAAAGAGTCTCTTATGGTTTGCCTCCCTTTAATTTTCATCTTATTTTATTTTTCCCTTCATTCCCCTATGTTTATCTGTTTTATTTCTTAAATTCCACATATAAGTGAAATCATATGGTATTTGTCTTTCTCCGATTAACTTCTTTTGCTTAGCATAATGCCCTATAGCCATCCACATCATTGCAAATGGCAAGAATTCATTCTATTTGATGGCTGAGTAATATTCCATTATACATACCACATCTTCTTTATCCATTCATCTGTTGAAGGAAGGGTTCTTTCTGTAGTTTGGTTATTGTGGACATTGCTGTTATAAACATTGGGGTGTGTGTACCCTTTCAAATCACTATGTTTGTTTCCTTTGGGTAAATACCAAGTAATGAAATTGGTCATAAGGTAACTCTATTTTTAACTTGCTGAGGAATGTTCATACTGTTTTCCAGTGTGGCTGCTCCAGCTTGTGTTCCTACCAACAGGAAAGAGGATCCTCCTTTCCGTGAGAATCCGAGAATCTGAGAATCCGTGTAAGAGGATTCTCTGCATGCTTGCCAACATCTGCTATTTTCTTAGTTCATTTTAGCCATTCTGCCTGCTGTGAGGTGGCATCTCACTGTGGTTTTGATTTTTATTTTCCTGATGCCAAATGACATTGAGCATTTTTCCTTGTGTCTGTGGGTCATTTGTATGTCTTCTTTGGAGAAATATCTGTTCGTGTCTTCTGCCCATTTCTTGACTGGATTCATGTTTTTTGTGTGTTGAGTTTGATAAGTTCTTTTGGGATATTGGATACTAGCTCTTTATCTGATAAGACATTTGAAAATATCTTCTCCCATTCCATAGGTTGCCTTTTAGCTTTATTGACTGTTTACCTTTGCTGTGAAGAAGGTTTTTATCTTGATGAAATTCCAATAGTTCATTTTCGCTTTTGTTTCCTCTGCCTTTGGAGACGTGTCTACAAGAAGTTGCTGGGGTTAAGGTCAAAGAGGTTGCTCCCTGTGTTCTACTCAAGGATTTTGATGGAGTCCTTTTTCACATTGAGGTCTTTTGTCCATTTTGAGTTTTTTTTTTTTAAGATTTTATTTATTTATTTGACAGAGAGAGATCACAAATAGGTGGAGAGGCAGGCAGAGAGAGAGAGAGAGAGGGAAGCAGCTCCCCGCTGAGCAGAGAGCCTGATGCGGGCTCGATCCCAGGACCCTAATATCATGACCTGAGTTGAGGGCAGAGGCTTAACCCACTGAGCTATCCAGGTGCCCCTTGAGTTTATTTTTCAGTGTGGTGTAAAAAAGCCCTTAATATACTCTTAAGCTCTCACATTCTTACACACATGGACTCATACTCACTCTCACATACTCTCACACTTGCCTGAAGAAAACCCCTTCCATTCAGGGGTGGAAGCACATCTGCTCTCTACTTCCTCATGTACAGGATGCAGCTGTACATTGGGAGCACCTGGGAGCTTCTTTTTAGAACTTTAGCAACTTTTTAGAATTAATATTCTCAAGTATACAAAATGTACCCACCACCTGGCTTCAAAAATTGTTAAGATTTTGTCACTTTTGATTAACAATAATTATTTTTTCCCAAGTATTTGACAATTTACCTCTACCCACCCCATGTTTCTCTCCATTACGCCTCCCATTATGGATTCAGATTTTAAATTATTGTTTGCTTTATAATACATTATAATCATTATTCTTTTTGATGTTCATATTACTCCAACTTTATCTGGCAGAAGCCCCTTCAAGGTACCTTCTGAGCCCTTTTGACTAAAGCATTTCCTTTGCTTTGGCCAGAAAAGGCATGGCAGTATCACCTGTCATTTCCCTGGCTCAGCTCCAGAGTCAGTCATTTCTCATTTCTCCAAGAAGTCCTGGTTTCTGTGGGTGAGGGGGTATTTAGAAACCAAAAACTGCACTCTGGGTGTGATCATTCCTGCCGGAATATCAGTTTCTAGGCCCTTTCAGAGGGTAGAGGTGGTAAACATTATTTTTTTTATATATTTAATTTATTTGTCAAAGAGAGAGAGAGAGAGACTGAGTAAGCAGGGGGAGGGGCATGAGGAGGGAGAAGCAAGCTTCCTGCTGAACAGGGAGCATGATGTGGGACTTGATCCCAGGACTACGGGATCATGACTTGAGCCAAAGGCAGACACTTAAACAACTGAGCTACCCAGGCATCCCAGGAAACTTGAATCGTGGGTTTGTATTAATATTTTATTTAAAAAATATTTAATTAATTTATTTATTTGAGAGAGAGAGTGAGCAAGCACAAATGAGTGGGGGGAGGAGCAGAGGGGGAAGGAGGGAAAGAAACTCAAGCAGACTGCGTTGAGTGTGGGCTTGAATCCATGACCCTGAGATCATGACTTGAGTCAAAACCAGGAGTTGGATGCCTAACCAACTGAGCCACCCATGTGCCCCTGTATTAGTATTTTAAATTCCATTTTCATATTGCATATTTTTTGACTTTATTTTATATTTGCATCTTTTTTCTCTTACAGTGAAAAATTTGATTTCTAACTGTATTAGCTGTTTTAACACAAATGTCTCCCTTTGTTTCACACTTTAGTCTTGGCCCTGTTTGCCTCAAAAAGCCCATGCTGTTCATTGACTGCCCATTGCTCACTCTGCCACTGGGGCCCCCTAGAGGACGGAGAATGCCATCTCCCTCCAACCCAGAGCCTGTGGCCTGCCCAAGTTGAGGCCACAGGATTTTGCTGC
This sequence comes from Mustela erminea, assembly GCF_009829155.1. Lineage (NCBI taxonomy): Eukaryota > Metazoa > Chordata > Mammalia > Carnivora > Mustelidae > Mustela > Mustela erminea. The sequence goes on along the minus strand of NC_045621.1, from coordinate 113,948,745 downwards.
TCACTGTGAGAAAAGTGGCAAGACTGGAGATGCGGAACATCATGAAAGTCGAACCGTGGAGGACTTACAAAGTCTCTAGTCTGTGGTCTTCTGTCAAAGACACTGGCTATTGTTCTGAATCACAATCTAAGGTGTCTGCAGAAGTGAGAAGATCACATCTATGTGCTCTTGTCATTCTTTAAATTACTAAAACTTGTATCATTCTTCAGTAGCTCATATTACTTTTTATGCTGACACTTTGAAAAACCTACAGGATTGTCATAAGCCTTGGAGTAGTGAGGCCAATGTGCAGCTGAGAGGAGGGTGACCCATGTGGGGGAGTTTCCAGGAACTGAGAATCGTTTCTGTTCCTTCTACAACCTGTTGACAAGTGATTAGCTCACTTATTCTCTAATTTGAGATGTACCTAGGATGTGATGTTTCTATAATGTTCCTTAATGTTCATCTGATCACATGAGCACTCCCTCACTGTAGTCTGTTGAGTACATGGAGCCACCGTGCATACCCAGTGGTGGTCAAAGCAAGACACCACCCTCATAGTTGGAGGCATCTTCATGCAATCAGCTGCTGATGATACAAAGTAACTGGAACTGGAATAGAGAGAGCCACCTGGGCTGCAGGGGCACAAAGGAAGGCAGTCTGGAGGGTCAGGACTGCTTTATGCTTACACTAATTTAGAGGATGAGCAGAAGCTGGCAAGGAGGGAAGGGAGGGGACTAGTGGAGGGGACAGTAGAAGGGAATGCTATGGAGCAAAGACAGCATGGTCTCTGCAGGAGTGATGCTGTCTGGGCTTCTGGTGTGATGCTGAGTCAGATTTGGGGGAGTGCCTGAGTGGGTTGGTGGCCCCTCACTTCTACTGCATGGGTCATGCCAGCCACCCTTCCCCCCACCTGCCACTGAGTCCTATTGTTGTAAAACTCCAGAGCAAGGAACAGGATGAGCAAGTCTCAGGCAGGTGACAACCGGCTTAAGATGTACAAGGAGCTGACAAAGGGCTGAACACATATCAACACTCAACAGACATTCCAGCCGTGACTAGCAGGGCCAAGCCTCTTTGGGATGAAACAGTGAGGCTGATGTGGTTGGCGAGTTTAAACTTTAACTGAGTTTGTATTTGCTAGGGTCATAGGGTCCAGCTAAGGGAGGAGTCACAGAGACCAGCTTGTCCTTCCAGACCTGGAACACAGTGGTTATTATGGTAGACAGGGGCTGAAAGCTCTGCCCTTTCCACTACAAAACATGTTGAGTTCCAGCTGCTGGCCTCCGAGGTTTTTGTCAGGTGGGTGCAGTCAGTAGCACCCATATGTTTCTGACAAATCATCTGCCTCCCCTCTGAACCCTGACAGGTCCTAGAGAGAATGCAGTCCTGGCCAAGTGTGAAGCACAGTTTTATCTGCCAGACTAAAGTAAATCACTCTTTATTGGCTACCTGGAAGACTCTGGGTTGTATTTGTGCCAGGTTTGGTGGTAGAGCCAGTCAGGAGAGATATTTCTTATTTTCACTGGATTCCAGAGACAGAATTTGGTTTAAACAGGAAGCTGGTATTGGATGAGGAGAGCTGTGCAAATCAGTGAGAAAAATAAGACTGCTTAAGAAATGAGTTGGCACGACTGTACAGGTATCTGGGGGAAAGTAAGTTTTGGACAAACCAAGGCATTAAAAATAAAATATAAAACCATAAAGATAACTAGAAGAAACTTGAGAGTTATTTTTTTTGTAATCTTATTTTAAGGAAAGCTTTTCTAAGCATGAAAACCACAAAACCATAAATAAAAAGTGATATATTCAACTATAAGACAGTTAAAAAATGTTCTATATTGAAAACTAGAAATAAACAATATCAAGAGGCAAACACAGACTAAGGTAGATATTTTCATAGAAAGTACTCATATCCTTACAAGAAGGGTTCCTACAATAACCCAAAGAAAAGTAGCAAAGGCTATAAGGACACAGAAAAAAACTTTGCTGGAGAGCAAAAGCAAATAGCTCTTAAACTGCCACCAACAACAATAAAATTTCAACCTTATTTTTCCCTTCTAATGAGAGAAATATAATTAAAAGTCTAATGAACTACCATTTCCAACTACTAGATGGTCAAGGAGCATAGTCCCTGTTGGTAAGCTTGTGGGTGATGGGCATTTTCATACATTGGTGAAGGGAGTATAAAATTGATACTGTGTCTATGGAAGGCACTTGGCTATATCTGTCAAGGTGGAAAGTGCATATAAATTATTTTACAGCCATACAATCAGTCATAGGAGTTGCATTTGTCCCAGATGTGCACCGCTATGCTGTTAGCAGTTGCAATACATTAAGATCTCATGATCTATCAATAAGGTACCAATTAAGTATATTCTGATATATTCAAGTACAGAATATAACTAAAAGTGCAAGGAAGCTCCCTAATTATGGATGTGTATTGCCAAAGTGAAAAATGTCAGATGAGGACAGAGTGCTGTGTGTCATTGTGGAGTGAAATCTGGGCAAATATGCACATGGCCTTGTGTCTGGATGGAGGCCAAGGACATAAGGGTTGGGGAGAAGGAGGTTGGGGATAATTTCACTCTAAGGCTTTTGGATCTTTTAAAAATTAATCATTGATTAATTAATTGTTAATTAATAAGCAACAATATATTATAGATATTTATTCATATAAAATATAATAATAAATTGCTTGTTAGTAGTTAATTGTAATTATTTAAATGACAATTAATTAAACCATTAATGATAATAAATAAAAAATCTTTTAAAATATTTCTTTATTTTAGAGGAGGTGGGGCAGAAGAGGAAGGAAGGGAAAATCTGAGACTCTGAGCTGAGCATGGATCCTGACATGGAGCTTGATCCCCTCAGTTTGTGATCCTGAGATCACAAACTGAGCCAAAATAAAGAGTCAGACACTTAACCAGTTGAGCCACCCAGGTGCTCTGAAGTCTTTTATATCTTTTTAAAAAATTAACATATAATGTATTATTTGTTTCAGGAATATAGGTCTGTGATTCTTACAGAATTCACAGCAATCACCATAGCACATACCCTCCCAGTGTCCATCACCCACAGCACATGCCTCCCACTCCTCTCCCTCCCAGCAACCCTCAGTTTGTTTCCTGAGATTGAGAGTCTCTTATGATTTGTCTCCTCTGGTTTCATCTTGTTTCATTTTTCCCTCCCTTCCCCTATGATCTTCTGTCTTGTTTCTCAAATTCCTTGTGTCAGTGAGTACAATGATAATTGCCTTTCTCTGATCGACTTATTTCACTCAGCATAATAGCCTCTAGTTCCATCCACGTCATTGCAAATGGCAAGATTTTTTTTTTTTTTTTTTTTTTTGTGATGGCTGCCTAATGTTCCATTGTATATACATACCACATCTTCTTTGTCCATTCATCTGTGGATGGACATAGGGGTTCTTTCCATAGTTTGGCTATTGTGGACATTGCTATTGTAAACATTGGGGTGCACATGACCCTTTGGAGCACTACATTTTTATCTTGGGGGTAAATACCCAGTAATGCAATTGCTGGGTCAAAAGATAGCTTTATTTTCAACTTTAAAAAAAAATTATTTCTTTATTTTCAGCATAACAGTATTCATTATTTTTGCACCACACCCAGTGCTCCATGCAATCCGTGCCCTCCATAATACCCACCACCTGGTACCCCAACCTCCCACCCCCCGCCCCTTCAAAACCCTCAGATTGTTTTTCAGAGTCCATAGTCTCTCATTGTTCACCTCCCCTTCCAATTTCCCCCAACTCCCTTCTCCTCTCTAACTTCTGATGTCCTCCATGCTATTTGTTATGCTCCACAAATAAGTGAAATCATATGATAATTGACTTTCTCTGCTTGACTTATTTCACTCAGCATAATCTCTTCCAGTCCCGGCCATGTTGCTACAAAAGTTGGGTATTCATCCTTTCTGATGGAGGCATAATACTCCATAGTGTATATGGACCACATCTTCCTTATCCATTCGTCCATTGAAGGGCATCTTGGTTCTTTCTGCAGTTTGGCGACTGTGGCCATTGCTGCTATAAACATTGGGGTACAGATGACCCTTCTTTTCACTACATCTGTATCTTTGGGGTAAATACCCAGTAGTGCAATTGCAGGGTCATAGGGAAGTTCTATTTTTAATTTCTTGAGGAATCTCCACACTGTTCTCCAAAGATGCTGCACCAACTTGCATTCCCACCAACAGTGTAAGAGGGTTCCTCTTTTCTTCACATCCTCTCCAACACATGTTGTTTCCTGTCTTGCTAATTTTGGCCATTCTAACTGGTGTAAGGTGATATCTCAATGTGGTTTTAATGTGAATCTCCCTGAGGGCTAGTGATGATGAACATTTTTTCATGTGTCTGATAGCCATTTGTATGTCTTCATCGGAGAAGTCTCTGTTCATATCTTCTGCCCATTTTTGTTACATGATTGCCTGTCCTCTGTGCGTTGAGTTTGAGGAGTTCATTATAGAGCCTGGATATCAACCTTCTGTCTGTACTGTCATTTGCAAATATCTTCTCCCATTCCGTGGGTTGCCTCTTTCTTTTCTTGACTGTAGGAATAGTCTTCTGTAATTTTTTAAAAAAAAATTTACTTATTTATTTGAGAGAGAGAGAGGGAGAGAGAAAGAGAGAAAGAGAGAGAGGAAATGCATTCATACAAGCAGGGGCAGGGATTGGCAGAGGGAATGGAAAAAAGAATCTCAAGTGACTCCCCACTGAATAAGGAACACAATAAGAGGCTCAATCCCAAGACACTAAGATCATGACCTGTGCTAAAAGGAAGAGTTGGACTCTTTCTTAAAAATTTTTTATTTTTTAAAATTTATTTTCAGTGTTCTAGAATTCATTGTTTATGCAACACACCCAGTGCTCCATGTAATATGTGCTCTCCATAATACCCACCCAGGCTCATCCAACCACCTCCCCTCCTCCCCTCCAAAGTCCTCAGTTTGTTTCTCAGAGTCCACAGTCTCTCATGGTTCATATCCTTCTCCAATTTCCCCCAACTTCCTTCTCCTCTCCATCTCCCCATGTCCTCAATATATTTCCTTATGCTCCACAAAAAAGCAAAGCCATATGATACTTGACTCTCTCTGCTTGACTTATTTCACTCAGCATTATCTCTTCCAGTCCTGTCCATGTTGATACAAAAGTTGGGTATTCTTCCTTTCGGATGGAGGCATTATACTCCATAGTATATATGGACCATATGGAAGATATGGACCATATCCTCTTTATCCATTTGTTCATTGAAGGGCATCTTGGTTCTTTCCACAGTTTGGTGACTGTGGTCATTGCTGCTATGAACATTGGGGTACAGATGGCCCTTTTTTTCACTACATCTGTATCTTTGAGGGAAATACCCAGTAGTGCAATTGTAGGGTCATAGGGAAGCTCTATTTTTAATTTCTTAAGGAATCTCCACACAGTTTTCCAAAGTGGCTGCACCAACTTGCATTCCCACCAACAGTATAAGAGGTTTCCCCCTTTCTCCACATTCTCTCCAGAACTTGTTGTTTACTGTTATGCTAATTTTGACCATTCTAACTGGTATAAGGTGGTATCTCAATGTGGTTTTTTTTTTTAATTAATTTATTTATTTTCAGAAAAAACAGTATTCATTATTTTTTCACCATCAATGTGGTTTTGATTTGAAACTCCCTGATGGCTAGTGATGATAAACATTTTTTCATGTGTTTGCTAGCCATTTGTATGTCTTCTTTGGAGAAGTGTCTGTTCATAGCTTCTTCCCATTTTTTGACGTGATTATCTGTTTTGTGTGTGTTGAGTTTGATCTTTCTAGATCTTGGATATCAGCCCTCTGTCAGTACTGTCATTTGCAAATATCTTCTCCATTCTGTGGGTTGCCTCTTTGTTTTGTTGACTGTATCCTTTGCTGTGCAGAAGCTTTTGATCTTGATGAAGTCCCTACAGTTCATTTTTGCTTTTGTTTCCTTTGCCTTTGGAGACATATCTTTTTATTTTTTAAATTAACTAATTTATTTTTTTAATAAATTAATTTATTTATTTACAGAAAAACAGTATTCATTATTTTTTCACCACATCCAGTGCAATCTGTGCCCTCTATAATACCCACCACCTGGTACCCCAACCTCCCACCCCCAGCCCCTTCAAACTCCTCAGATTGTTTTTCAGAGTCCATAGTCTCTCATGATTCACCTCCCCTTCCAATTTTCCTCAACTCCCTTCTCCTATCTTTCTCCCCATGTCCTCCATGTTATTTGTTATGCTCCAAAATAAGTGAAATCATATGATAATTGACTCTCTCTGCTTGACTTATTTCACTCAGCATAATCTCTTCGAGTCCCGTCCATGTTTCTACAAAAGTTGGGTATTCATACTTTCTGATGGAAGCATAAAACTCCATAGTGTATATGGACCACATCTTCCTTATCCATTCATCCGTTGAAGGGCATCTTGGTTCTTTCCATAGTTTGGCGACCGTGGCCATTGCTCCTAAGAACATTGGGGTACAGATGGCCCTTCTTTTCATGACATCTGTATCTTTGGGGTAAATACCCAGGAGTGCAAGGCAGGGTCATAGGGAAGTTCTATTTTTAATTTCTTGAGGAATCTCCACACTGTTCTCCAAAGAGGCTGCACCAACTTGCATTCCCACCAACAGTGTAAGAGGGTTCCCCTTTCTCCACATCCTCTCCAACACATGTTGTTTCCTGTTTTGTTAATTTTGGCCATTCTAACTGGTGTAAGGTGATATCTCAATGTGGTTTTAATTTGAATCTTCCTGAGGGCTAGTGATGATGAACATTTTTTCATGTGTCTGATAGCCATTTGTATGTCTTGATTGGAGAAGTCTCTGTTCATATCTTCTGCCCATTTTTTAATATGATTGCCTGTTTCGTGTGTGTTGAGTTTGAGGAGTTCATTACAGATCCTGGGTATCAACCTTTTGTCTGTACTGCCTCTATATTCCTGTTCAATGCTATTCTTAGGATTTTTTCTCTTTTATACAACCCCCCTTAATATTTCCTGCAGTGTCGGCTTGGTGGTTGCATATTCTTTTAAGCCTTGCTTGTCATGGAAACTCTTTATCTCTCCATCCATTTTGAATGTCAATCTTGCTGGATAAAGTATTCTTGTATGCATGTTCTTCTATTTAGTGCCCTCAATATATCTTGCCAGCCCTTTCTGGCTTGCCAGGTCTCTGTGGACAGGTCTGATGTTATTCTGGTGGGCTTTCCTCTGTACATAAGTAGCTTCTTTGTCCTAGCTGCTTTCAAGAGTTCTGCATACTATTATAATTCTTCATTCTTACTATTAGGTGTCTTGAGGTCTTTCAAGAATCTATAATCTTGGGGGGAAACCGTTTTGCCTGTAGTACGTGAACGCTCATTCCATTCATGAGATTTGAAAAATTTTCATGGAAAACTTGTTCCACTATATCTTCTAGACTTCTTTCTTTCTCTTCCCCTTCTGGGATTCCAATAATTCTGACTTTGGAACGTTTTATGGCATCATTTATTTCCCTGATTCTGTTTTTGTGGCTTCTAAGCTCTTTGTTCCAGGCTTCCTCCTGATCCTTTCTCTCTATATATTTGTCCTCCAGATTATGAATTCTATCTTCTGTCTCAGTTACCCTAGCTTTTAGAGAATTTAGATTAGATTAGAAGTCATTGAGAGCATTGTGAACATCATCCCTGGTGGCTTTCAGTTCTGCCCTAATCAGTTCTTTTTGGTCATCCATGGCTTTCTCCAACCTAGCTATTCCTGGGAAATTGTTAGCTTGAATTCCCTTTCCGACATATTGTCTATGTCGAGAGCCATTAGCTCTGTTGCAGAAGGCCCATCCTCTGTATTTTTTTTCTGTTGGGCATTCCTCCTCCTAGTCATTTTGGTGAGAGATGACCGAACAGATGTAGCTGGATGTATCGACCGTGGTGCAGTCAAAATACACCCTGGAATGCTTCTGAGCAATCAGGATTTCCCACGCAAAAGAGAGAAAAAAGAAAAGAAAAAGAAAAAAGGGAGAGAGAGACAGGAAAAAAAGGGAAGATAAAAGAGAATGCTCAGCCCAAATGGGACCCAAGGTAAGATTGATGAAGTATACAAACAAAAAGAGACAAACAAAAAGATGGATAAAAGTATATGACAAGAGAAAATTGTATATATATATATATATATATATATATATATATATATATATATATATATATGAAAAAAAAAAAGGAAGAACCTCGTCAAAAAGTACCCCAAGTATAAGATTTATATACTATCAGGACAAACACAAATATACAGAAACACTGGTGGAAGAAAAAGATGGGAGAGTGGTTATAAATCCTCATTGTGGGTGACAAAGTTTATGTATTTTTTTTAAATGCGGACTGGTTTATGGGAAATTTTCATACACATAGTTTTATTAAAAAAATAAAGATGTATGCACAATATTCAAGAGTATTTGATGCAACAAAGACAATCCCAAAAAATGCAATTTCCAATAGAATGAAAGAGGGAAATAGAAATTTGTCTATTTTTGACTTCTCAAGGAAAGAGGATTTGAGAAGCTATTTGAATCACAATAAAAAAAAATCACAATAAAAAAAAAGTGGGTTCAATTTTTTTTAGATGAAGCCATAAGAATAAGCCCAAACAAGCATTTAGTGTGTTTGTAAAGAAGTCTGAAAAGCAGAGGAGGTTTTACTGAATGAAGTTGGGAAAGCCAACTCCGTTGGATACAACATCTTGCCTGGGAGCGAGATTTAAAGCAGTTGCATCTTACTGTAAATTCTGTGGTCAAGTGAGGTCCTTGCAATGAAGATTTTCATATTTGTTCTAATCTAGAGTTTGCAGGGAGAACTCAGAGAATAAGCAAGGGGGGGCAAGCTTTCTCCATGTTGTGTTTATGGACTATTGTTCTAACGCGGGCAGTCTGCTCCCAGAGTTACAGACATAACTGCCCACATGACAGACCCTTACATTAGTGTATATGTACACAAGGGATAGAGATGTTCAAAGGATTTTTCCAACTGTGTGGAAATTTGATATTAGGGCCCACCGAGCCATGGCAAGATGTACTTTTTTTCCCCCCGTGCTTGACAAAGAAACTCAGGCCCAGTGTCTTGTTTTCAAAGATAATTTCAATTCACACGTTCGCATCTTGCTGTGTAGAAAGTTCGTCATGCATATGGTCAAATAACACCAAATGTTTTTCTACTCTTACTGGGATCAGGGCAACCAAATGGGGCCTGAATATACATTTTGTAGATAGATGGGGTGTTTGTCATTGAAATGGGATATTATGCACTCTTTCTAAGTTCCACAGGAGAAAAATCTTCTTATAGGTTTGAAGTCAACAATCTCATTGAAGCCACTGTATTGTTACCAGAGTAATGTGTTATATGTACAACTGGTCAACCCTTTTGTAGCCCCTCCTTCCAGACAATCCATTAGCCTTACACAAGTGACATTTACCTAGCTGACTTCTGCTCAACTTGAGATTTTAGCTTAAATGTCACCACCCACCATTTACTGTTGATTTAAGGATTTGGGTTTTGCAAAAATAAGGATGTGCTTTACAACATATACTCCTACTATACTTGATTATTTCACTCCCCTGAATTATGTGTTTCTGTAGTGCTACTAATTTATTTTTTTTTTTCCTGGTTGGTTTTCTGGGGGAGGGGCCTGCCACTTGAGTTTTCAGTCAATGATATTCCCTGAGTTAAGTCTTCCCGTCCCCCTCAAGGGGGTGGACTCTGAGGAAACCAGTTTTTCAGGCTTTTGTTCTCTGGAGGTTTTTATAAACATAAAATTTTGTTTTCTCTTGCCTTGACAGCTTTTGATGGTTTTTGGAGGTTTTGAGGAAAGCAAACTGCACCCCAACCTCCCTCTCAGAGAGATGCCTCAGTCTGCTCCCCTATGGGTGCTTCAGAGCACATAATTTCCCCCTCAGATGTTGGCAGAGCAGGTTCCGAGTCGTGATCCCTGGGGGCGCAGGATCTCCTGCTTGTACACAAAACCACGGCAGTGGCAGCTGTCTGGGCAGCTCCAGACTGCCAGAGAGTTTCCAAGCATGGATCACACAGTGAGATTTTGCCGCTGGCCTGGGCTGGGAGTGCCTGGTCTTTCCAGGTCTGAGAGCACTGGGCTGGCACCTGTGCGCACCTCTCTCAGGGGAGGGTGTGGGACGCATGTGTCTCAGGTTCTGATAGCACGGTACAGAGTTCTGCTGTCTGGCGAGGCTCCCAGACCCTCACGGGAGCCAGACCGCACGCGTTCTCAGGCATGCTGGTTGCTCAGAGACCAAGACCTGGTTTTTCTGCCACACTCTCTCTAGTTCTGCTCCAGGGGTGGCTGTTCCTGGGTCCAGGGACTTAAGCCCCTGTCCCTACTATCCCAATTCCCACAATTTCTTTGCTCTTTTTGAGTGCTTTCAACCAGTCTCCAAGTTAATGCTGGTCCCCAGATGCAGGGCACTCTCATATTGGGGTATTACTTTCCAATCAGTCGCCTCTGGTGGCTCCCTCCCCCTTTTGTTTATCTTCTGATATCAGTCCGAAGTTCTCACTCCCGCTTTACCTGCCCACTGGTGTCTTCTGCCCCTGTAGAGATCCAGACATGTATAATTCTGATCTCAGGCTGATTTCATGGGTGATTGGAGTTCTTTGGTAGATAATCAGCTTACTTTAGGGTACAGGTTGAAATGGCACCTCCTTCTACTTCCCCACCATCTTCTCTCTCCTCTGGGTTCTTTCTTTTTTTATAGAACTCCCCTTAATATTTCTTGTCATGCTGGCTTGGTGGTCAAATACTCTTTTAAAACTTGCCCGTCTTGGAAGCTCTTTATCTCTCCAACCATTTTGAATGTCAGCCTTGCAGAATAAAGTATTCTTGGCTGCATGTTCTTTTCATTTTGTGCCTTGATTACATCTTGTCGTCCCTTTCTGACTTGCCAGGTTTCTGTGGACAGGTCTGATGTTATTCTGATGGGCCTTCCTCCGTATGTAAGGAATCTCTTCCTCCTAGCTGCTTTCAAAAGCTCCTGTCTAAAATTATGACTCATTAGTTTCACAGTCACGTGTCTCAAGGTCTTTCTAGATTCTATGATCTTTGGGAGGAGTACTTTCTGCCTCTAGGACATGAACGCTGGTTCCACTCCTCAGATTGGGAAAATATTCATGGAGATTTGTTCAACTGTATCTTCTAGTCTTCTTTCTTTCTCCTCCCTCTCAGGGATTCCAATTATTCTGATGTTGGCACATTTCATGATGTCATTTATTTTCCTAATTCTGTTTTCATAGCCTCTAAGCTGTTCGTTTTTTCTTTATCAGTTTTTCCTCTAGATTATTAATTCTATTTTCTGCCTCAGTTACCCTAGCTGTTAGAGAATTTAGATTAGATGGGAACTCATTGATAGCATTTTTAACTTCTTCTCTGGTGGCTTTCATTTCTGTCCTAATCTAAATTCCATGTTGTCATTAATGGTTTTCTCTAACCTAGGCATTGCCTAGGTAATTGTTACCCTGTATTCCCTTTCTGACATACTATTTATGTCTGTATCCAACAGTTCTGATGGAGAGGGCAGGGTCTCTGAATTTTTCCTCTGTTGGGTATTCCTCCTCCTAGTCTTTTTGGTGAGAGATGGCTGAGGGGATGTGTTGCTGAATGTATCAATTGTAATCCAGGCAATATGCACCCTGGAACACTTCTGAGCAAACAGGACTCCCCACCAAAAAGAAGGAAAAATGAAAAAAAGAGAGAGAAAGTGTGAGTAGGAAAAAAAAAAAATAAGAAGACCCAGCCAGAATGGGCCCCAAAGGTCAGATTTATAAATTATACAAAGAAAAATGGACCAAAAAAGACCGACAAAAATAAATGACAAGTTAAAAAAAAAAAAAAAGAACACAGCCAAAATGAACCCAAGGTATAAGATTTATATACTACCAGAAGAAAAACAAATACACAGAAACACTGACAAAAGAAAAAGATGGGAAGGTGGTTATAAATCCTCAGTGTGTATGAGGAAGTTTACTTTGATACTTCCTGGGTGTATCTTGATATCTTTGTTGAAGGCCTTAACTTTCCTGAGATAAAGGGAGATTAAAACTGGTTTATATATAGGGGTGGTATTCACTGGGGAAAGAGGATTACCTTGAAGCTTATCCCTATATGAATATTAAAAAAAATAGAAAAGCAGAAGAAAAACACAGGCATATGTATCAAAAAAGTTCAAGTTAAAAGGTTATTATAGAATTTGTTATAGTGAACCTCTCATTGTGATGGTAAATAGGTTAAAAATTATGAAAAATTAAAAAGAACAACAATAGTGGGAAAGAATTAAAAATAAAAGTTGTATCTATGAAGTATACAGTTTTTAGGGCAATACCGGGAGATTAATATCTTCTCCCCCCCCCCCCCCCCGATACTGGGGTTTTACAGTTTTATGTGTACCCTGTGGTGGTTGTCCCCTTGGGTTTTTTTGGGCTGGCTTTCTGGGGGAGGGGCCTGGTGCACCCTTTTTCAGGAAGTCTTGATAGAGTTGACTCCTCCTGCCCCCTATCAAGGGACTGGGCTCTGAGGAAACGGGTTTTTCAGGCTTTTGTTCTTGGAGGCTCCCCCCGCACCCTTGGCACAGCTTTTGGTGGTTCTTCTGAGGTTTAGAGGAAAGCAAACTTCCCCCAGACCTCTGTCTCAGAGAGAAGTCTCAGTCTGTTCCCCTCTGGGTATTCCAGAGCCCATAGATTCCCCCTCTGCCACCTTCCACCAGCAGAGCATGTCTCCAGCCACAGTATCAGGGATTTTAGGAGCTCCCACTTGTCTCTGTACCCCGGTGCTACTAAAACTGTGAGCAACATTAGTCCAGAGAGCCTGCTTCCAGTGGCTGCCTTTGCCTCGGATGTCTGGCCAGGTCCAGACCAGGGGAGAAATCCCAACCAGAGATATTCACGTGGACCGGGCTGGGAGTGTTCAGACTCTCACCAGACCTAAAGAACACTGGCTAGCGCCCACAAGGACCTCACTCAGGGGAGGGTGCAGGATGCAACTCAGACCTCACACAGTTGCATTTGTAGAGTGCAAAAGGCTATAATTGTAGAGAGCACCATCTGGCATCCATACCAAACTCTCTCATATGTGCCACCACCCAGATGCTCTCGCGCACACCAGCAGCACAGGGACCATGGCCTGGATGCTTTGCTGCACTCTTTCTGGCTTGGTGGTGGGGTGACCATCCTGGGTCTGTGGGCTTAAGCCTGTGCCTGTAATGCCTGATTCCACCAATTTCCCCTTAAGGTCTTTTGCTCTTTTTGAGTGCTTTTTACCAGACTCCAAGTTAATTCTGGTCTCCAATCACAGGACAGTCTTGTATTGGGGTATTACTTTCTGATGGGTTGCTTTTGGTGGTGCCCTCCCCCTTTTGTTTATCTTCCAATATCAGTCCAACTTTCCCACTCCACTTTACTTGTCCACTGGCATCTTCTGCCCCCATGGAAATCTAGAAGTGTATAATCTTACCTCTCAGGCTGATTTCATGGGTGTCCAGAGTGTTCGGCTAGATAATCAGCTCACTTTAGGGGACCTGTTGAAACAGATTTTCCTATTTCTCCACCAACTTTCTCCCCTCCCAAGTGTTGGACTCTTAACTAATTGAGCCACCCAGGCACACCGTCTATGATTTTATTTTTTATTAAAAATTTTAACTTTTGATTTTAAGTTAAATCATTAAACCATTTGGAGTGAAGTACATGTCTGTTTTTCCCCATCAAAGCAAACAGTGGCCCCAAGATAATTTATCCTATGTATTATATATTGGATAATCTATGCCATCCTCAGTGAACTGCAGCCTCATTTCTATTAATTATTAACTGTGGATGAATGTTTTGCCTTTTTCTGAACTCTGTTCTTTTCCACTGGTCATTTTGATTGTCCTTTAACTTCAGTTAAAAGTGATAACTGGTAGAGCAAATGCCATTTCCAAATTCTTCATGATTTCTTTGGCTTTTCTCTTTTATAAAAATTTTGAAAGAAACTTGTTCCTTTAAAACCTTATTGTGGAAGAGAAGGAAAAATAAAGTAAGATGAAAATTGAGAGGGAAGCAAACCATAAAAGAGGCTGAAGTCTAGGAAACAAACTGAAGGTTGCTGGAGGGGAAGTGGGTGGGGGAAAGGGATAACTGGGTAATAGGTATTAAGGAGGAAACTTGATGCAATGAACACTGATTTTATGCAACTGATTAACTACTAAGTTCTGAAACTAATAAAAATGTTATTAGGATTTTGATTAGAATTTATTGAATCTATAGTTTAATTTGGAGGAAGCCAACATCTTTATAATATTGATTCTTCCAATCCATGAACATTATCAGTTTAGTTTAGTACTCTTTATTTTCTTTTAATAGCTCTATGATTTTATTCAGCCAAGTCTTGAATATCTTTTGTTAGATTTATTCCTATATACCTTACATATTTTATTGCTATTGTAAATGGCATATATTTTGGGGATTTTATCTTCTTATTTCATTTGGAACATATTCCTCTGTCTCTTCATTTGTCTCAACTCCCTGTGTTTGTTTCTGTGTATGAGATAAATCAGCTATTTCTCCCATTCTTGAAGGAGTGGCCTTGTGTAGAAGAAGAACCTTATCATTTAACTTTGCTTTAGCTCTTGGTTGTCTCTTGAATATTTGTCAATATTTAAATAGCTTGATTTTTGTTGTTGTTTGCTAAGTCTCAATTGTTGAGGATGTGCCAAGACCTGTGAGTGTTCCAGAGGGAATGATCAGTCAGCACCTTGTTTAAGGCTGGCTCAAGCTAGACTCTGAGGCAGCAGCTTTTAAAGTAAACAAATACATACAGTCCTGTAGGACCACTACTAGATTCTGCTGGCCTTCAGACCAGGCATTCTGGAGTTTACCTCAGAGACTGACTGAATTTTTGCCTCTGTTACCCCCTCAATGTGGTGATAGTTGCAAAATTTGGGGCTCCATATGAGTGTACGAGCTCCTTTCTGGGAGGTACGAGTGAGCCATAGAAGACCAAATGAACACTTAAAGATGGCATATCCCAGCCTACTTTCTTTGGGAGCCCTCTGTAGCCTCTAGGTGTGTGGTGAGCCTCAAGCTTGCCCTTTTCAGACTAAGTAAATAAGTCTTTTTCATAGGATGACTGGGAGTGTGTGTGTGTGTGTGTGTGTGTGTGTGTGTGTGTGTGTGTTTTAATCTGTTGTCTGTGCAGTGCCTTGTGGGTTGGCAGATTACCAAGAACTCTTTCTCTGAATATTTCAGAACCATAGGAACTCAAAACACAATCCTTCTTGACCACTGGACCCAGGCACTCAGGGAACATTCTCTGTGTAGGTGGCACACACAAGCTGGCCTAGGAAAGACCATGATGTAGTGGCATGCAGGGTAGGTATGTTCTACTGAGTGCTTTAAATAGGGGTTGCAGGGTTCCATGTTCAGGGTCAGGGGTTAGAGGAAGATGGTGCCTGCACACACTTGTGCTTAGAGGGCAGAAGGAAAACACCAACATCTTCTTCCCCAGAGAGAGGTCCAGCAAGCTGTATTTGTATATTTCTTATGTCCCGGGGAAGAGAAGAGTTCACAATCTTCTTCAACTGTTGTCTTGAAAGGATTCCCTGTAAGTCAGTTTCATTTGAAACATTTTCAACATCTGATTCTCTCTTTAATTAATGAGTTAAACCTTTGGCAATGTTTTACTTTATATGGATATGACAAACATGGTTTTTATGATTTTGAAAGCTATACTTTCACATTGTTAAAATTTTCGAGCATATATTCAAAATATTGAGATTGTTGTAATAAATTCCCTTGCACCATCCTCCAGAGACACAATAGCAACACTGCTGTGAGGGCTGTATGTATTTCTCTCAGTTAATCTGTTCATGCCCTCCGTGGAACAGGTGAAATTTTTACTCCACTTATTTATTTATTTTTTGGTTATTTTAAAATATAAATTCAATTAGCCAACATATAGTATAACATTAGTTTCAAATGTAGAGTTCAATAATTCATAAGTTGTGTATAATATCTAGTGTTCACCTAATGCCCATCATCCAATTACCCTGTCACCCTGCCCACCTCCCTTCCAGCAACAATGAGTTTATTTCCTAGGGTTACAAATCTCTCATGGTTTTACTCCCTCTCTGAAGACTTCCCATTCAGTTTTCTCTCCCTTTCCCTATGACCTGCTAAGCTGTTTCTTATGTTCCATATATGAGTGAACCCATATAATAATTGTATTTCTCTGATTGACTTATTTTCTCAGCATAATACCCTCTGATTCCATCCATGTTGACCCCTCTCTCTATTAGTCTGTTGTGGAAGAATACCTTTTCCCATGAGTCTGATCATGGGGAACTGCCCCTGTCCATGAATGAGATGGTAGAGGGGCACCCCCATCCATGAGCTAATGGTAGAAGGGTGTCCCAGTCCATGAATTGTTTGTGGAATTCTATCCTTATCCACGAATCTTACTTGGGGATCTGCTCCTGTCCAAGAGTCTGATGGTGGAGGGCTACACCTGTCTATGAATCCGATAGTGGTGGGTTGGCACTCTCTATGAGCAGTGTCATATGGCAGTCAGACAGCCCATTGAAGAATAGAGGCATGAAAGCCACGTTTCTTGTAGGTGAAGGAGCCACACTGGTGACCAGCACAGGGCTTTTAATTTGAGCTGGTGATAGATTTAGCTGCCCAATTAAGCCCAAAGCACTGCTGAAGAGAGTTGAGGAGAGAAGGGAAAAGTTAGATTTTATATATCCAAACAGGTTGTTCTTAAAGCAATCAAGAAATAAACTAAAGGCACAAAGTGAAAGGAAGCATACCATGGGAATGGAGGCTTGCAGGGACCATCAGTGAAAAGGAACTCCTGTTTCTCACAGAGCCCAATCAGACACTGCCCATAGGCAAACAGTCACTGTCTCAGAACTGGCAACTGCTCATTCCCTTGGCTTTGTTCTCCAGGGACATCATTTCCATGTTGATTCCAAGGGTTTTCACAGCATCCAGCTCGGAAGCACTGCTAAGGTGTTCAGGAGCTGCCTGTGCTTTGTGCATGTTTAGGGCCTGTAGGTGTGCACTTGTTGGTGCTTTGGTGAAAAGGCCTTGGTTAATCTTTCCACAGGGCTGTGAGGTACATCTTCTATGGGGCCAAGGCAGGGAAGAGAAGGACTACAGCTTGCATGGTGGTAAAAGAAAGATAGGATCTGAGTGCAGGTGTTTCTGTATTTGGAGCACATTTTTTTTGCTTTTAAAAATTCTGTTTATAAAATGACTCAGTTTCCTTATCTGTCAATTGAGCTCATGTGGCAACAGCCCCTTTACTGATAAAGTGCAAGTAAATCATTTGGAATGTGTAAATTTTGTTGGAAAAAGGCCATTAACACATGGCCTTCCCAGGGCTAGGCAATTATTTGTGATTCTTTCATATTACCTTGGAAAGGGGTGTCAGTTCAGAATGGGGCATCAGGAGTCTAAGTGGGGAGAGACATAGTGATGTGGAAGGGGTAGAAAGAACTGAGAATGCACTGCAGGTCTAAAAACTGTAGGTTTAAAAAGGGAAGGAAGGGAAGGATGGGGAAAAAGAGACTGGGCTGAGGATGGCTAGAAGCTTGTTTCAGGAAATTTGCCAGAGGATTTTGGACTTGGTTAAAGGACTACTTTCCAGGGATATTTCTGTGGAGACAAAGGCCCTGAAAGGGGTCACTGGGCTTGAAGAGGAGATGGGAAACACTGTGGGATTGTAGGACATTCAGGTGGAGACTGGCCTCTTGGAAACTATGTGCATTAGGGGAACTATTCCCATGCCTTTTTTTTTTTTAAAAGATTTATTTATTTATTTGACAGAAAGAGAGAAAAAGATCACAAGTATTCAGAGAGGGAGGCAGCAGTGAGGGGGAAGCAGGCTCTCCACTGAGCAGAGACCCCAGACGTGGGGCTCGATCCCAGGACCCTGATATCATGACCTGAACCAAAGGCGAAGGATTAACCCACTGATCCACCCAGGTGCCCCTCCCCTTTTCTTCTAATTCAAGGGCCCAATCATCTGTAATAATGATGATGATGATGACAATAATTAATATTTACTGTGTGCTTCCTATGAGCTGAGAACTCTAAGCATCTTCATTAGGGCATCTCCATCAATTCCCAAAATGACTGTGAGAAACAAGCACTAGTAATTACCACATTTGAAAGATAGGGTAGAGAAAAGTCAAATAACATGTCCAAGGTATGGCCATGCGGGCAGTGATAGAGACCAGAGATTCAAAACTGGTAATCCAATTCCTGGGTTGTGGGGCCATGCCACCTCTGTCCCCTCCAGTGGCCAGGTAGTGTCTACCATCTATGTCCTACAGAATAGTCTCTGGAGGGACTCCTTAAATGTGAAACCTTAGAAAGCACAACAATGAGGTGGAACAGAGATGAGTGAGAACTATCAAGGGGGACAACACAAGACTACAATGGATTTACAGTTCTTACATTCTGAACTGGACTTTATTTACTCACTGTAGTTGGCAGCTTCTAACATGGTATTCAACAACAAGTGGGCCTAGTGTAAACTCCTCCCCTTGTGTATGGGCTGGACCTAGTGATTTTCTTATAACATAGAATATGGCAGAATGATGAGGTGTCACTTTCAAGATTAAGTCACAAGAAGATTGTGCTGTTTTGTGATCTGCTGTTTCCCTCTCTCTCCCTCTCTAAGATTTTATTTATTTATTTGACAGAGAGAGATCACAAGTAGGAAGAGAGGCAGGTAGAGAGAGAGGGGGAAGCAGGCTCCCTGAGCAGGGAACATAATGTGGGGCTCGATCCCAGGACCCTGAGATCATGACCTGAGCTACTGAGCCACCCAGGCAGCCCCTCTGTCTCTCTCTTAATGTTGGATTATTTGCACTGGTGGAAGCCAGCTTCCTGGTGAGGAGTCCTATGAAGATGCCCATGGGCTCTGATAAGGAAGTGAGACCCTCAGTTCAACAGCCCATGAGGAAGTGAAGCTTGCTAACAACTGTGAGTGACCTTGAAACTCGTTCACCCCCATCCCTTCCTTCCACCACAGCTGAACATTCAGATGAGACCACAAATGAGACCAACAACTTGACTGTGACCTCATCAGAGACCTTGAGCCCGAGATGTCCAGGCCTTAATTACTGAGCTGCTGAAACCATGAGATCATATCTGCTTGTTTTAAAATGTTGTGGGATAGTTTTTTAGGCAAAATAGGGAACTAAGATACTCCCTATGAAGAACCTGCCAGTCCCCCTTAAATAAGAGCATCATAATATAATTAATTATCTTAACTAGAACTATTCTAATAATAAAATTACCCTGGGATGACAGGCGTGAACCTGAACCATCCTGGGCAAATCAGAACACAGGGAACAAAAGGAATACTCGTGGAATGTTTAGAATTCTCCTTGTATGGGTTCCTAGCATCCTTCATGTCCCACATGTACCCTCCCTGGTCTGGAGATACTAGATGCCAAAATCTTGCGTCAGGAGTATCAGAGCTAGGGCTTGGCTTTCTCTACTTTTTTATGTGTCCCCGGCATGATCTCTAAAGGCCCAGTCCTTATTATTTGATTGCCATGACAAGTTTGCTGTCCTCCAATTCTCTCCACTCACTGAATGCTGGGCCTATCTGTTAGGCTTTGGAATGAGTATGAACAGAACCTCTTTATCCGTTAGTGTTTTCAAATGAATCTGACGTCTTTGCATCTGTGCCATGGAAGTGGCATTTGAGGCAAGGAAGACCTACAACCTGCTGGGAATCCAAGCCAAGAGTGGGTGTTCCACTCCTGGAAACATGGTTCCAGTAGTCCTTCTGGTGACAGTTGAGTTTTTATGGGATCAAGGAACAGAAGCTCAGGGAAACCACCTACTAACACGATGATTTATAGTGGGAATGTTTGTGGACTGGAATTGGACCATTTAGCATGGGTTCCTCTGTGCATTTCTTATAGAACCTGATTCTTAGTTTCTTCCTCTGAACTGACCATCCATCCCAAATTCCAGAAGGAAGCATTCTGGTTGCTTTAACAAATTAACCCATTACCTATGTGTCAGGTCCTCTTGAGCTTATCATCTCAAGGGTAGCTGATAAGTTACTTATGGGCAGATGCCCATGCAGGTGAACATAACAACTACCCCTGGACAAGAAATAGCCCAGTGTTGCTTTCCTCAGCAGGGGCTGAGGTGGAGCCCATAGCTGAAATGGGACATTGGTTATGGTGGCACCTTTAAGTCTCTTCCAGAAACACCCTTAGGCCCCTTCCAGAATCATCAGTGTAACTTGGCTGCATTGTTATTTCAGTCATGTCTTGAGTGTCTTCTGCCCTGGCATGTAGACAAACTCTCACAATCACTTATGATAAGTTGTGCAGTGATAGCAATTTTTTTTTTGTCTGACTCTTGCTATTCTGAGTTCTGTGGTGACAGAAGCAAAAGTGGTCATAAGAGGCCTCACAGTGGCAATATCATGTCACCCCTGTGCTGCCAACCCACCTCAAGGGTGGTAATTGAGATGTAATCACATTTGAGTTGTTGCATAAGTCCACATGGTATGACACTTGTGGATCTGTTTATCCTCACACTGTGAAGAAGCAGGAAATCACATTTGGTTAAAAAACTCTGGGGTATGCATTACCTTTGGGCTCCATCCATCCATGAGTGGGGGCTCTTGCAGAAGCTTTTCCCTGGGAATTGCCTAAGTCCTCTTCTGAAGATGGATGCTCACTTCTTTTGGACAGTGCTTGCTGACCCACTGTTAAGTATGCATTAAAAGTAATGGAGACCATTGATTTCTGTGTCAGACATTCTAATTCCCATTTCAAAGTTTCTTTAAAAAGCCATAAAATATGAAGTTCTGATAAATCTTTTGAAGACAGGCATATAGGCAAATGCAACTTTACTTTCTCAGTTATTAGTGCTATTTTCAAATTGATTACCAACCAGGGTCCAATTCAATTTCTCTTAAATATCTATTTGAAGTAGTTAAAATTTTTCAAGAAATTTAATAGTGGGACACTTGCAACTTATTTCCATAGTCAAACAAGAGTGAATTATCTTCCTTTGGAGCACTCAATCAAGTAATTTTTAGAAAAGTATCCAAAAACCACACTGAAAATAATTTAGAAAAGTTTCAGGTAGAGAACTTAAATTCCTTTTAGAATATGAAGGGTTCAGTGGAATTGTTCTTTGAAATCATTTTCAGATAGTACCTTACTATCTAGAGAAAATTAAATTACCTTCTCAATGAAGGAGACACAGGGTAATTTAGAATCATTAAATAAGACTATTAGGAATTACTTGTCTCCCTTGCCTGTAGGTCAAAACTCTCTCTGCGTGTGTGTGTGTGTGTGTGTGTGTGTGTGTGTGTGTGTGTGTAAAACGTATTTCCCAAAACATTAAAAATAAAAAAAAATACTATTACATTTCTGAGAGCCCAAGTCATGTGTTCAAAGAAGTTGATTCCTTTCATTCTTTCTTTCTTTCTTTTTTTTTTTTGCATTACCAGGAAATGAAATGTCCACAAAATGCCTCTTTTTTCAGTGCAGAAATTTATAAAGTTGTACTACTTCTGATCTCTTGATGGAATTATTTCCAGCCAGCATTGCACATCTCATTACTTCCTAGACAAAATATATCAACCACAATTTAAGGTTTCCTGCATGCTTCTAATCATCATTAATATCCATCTGACAGTTTCCAACACTTATTGAAGGCACTAGTGCTGATGGTGGGCTGGACCAAAGAACAGCCACAGGCCAGGACTGATGCAGCTGGTCTCAATGGAGACAGGCTCTTAAACTAGCATCTGTGCCAGGTCCCAAGATGACTACAGCTACAGTTCCAGGTGAGGAAATTTTCCTACAGCAGGTGATACAGAGTCTTGGTTAGCAGCTGCTAACCACTGCCAGTGAGGCAGGTGCTGAAGGGAGGTTCAGAGCAGCAGACAACTCTGTGGAAGGGCTCCTCCTAGAAGAGATCGCTTTCAAAATATTTGATGGTTAAAGAGTGGGAAATACTTATGCTCCAGCCCTTTGTAGGTGATTTCTTAGGTTTAATGTTAAGAGAGGAAAAATTTCAAGACATCCTACTGGAAAGAAACTGGCTTGACTTTGTTTAATCCAGAATTTTCCAAACATATTTCATCATAGCCTTCCATCCCTCCCTACCCCGCAACTGCTGCACTGTGTTTTTGTATAATACCATTATTTATTTATTTATTTATTTATTTATTTATTTATTTAGTTTTTTGTTCCTTTATTTTGGAGTTTGTTTTTCCTTGCTGCTTCCTTCTCTTTCCCTGTATGTTCTTCTTCTTCTTTTTTTAATGTATTTATTTTTTTCAGTGTAACAGTATTCATTGTTTTTTGTACCACACCCAGTGCTCCATGCAATCCGTGCCCTCTCTAATACCCACCACCTGGTTCCCCCAACCTCCCACCCCCCACCCCTTCAAAACCCTCAGATTGTTTTACAGAGTCCATAGTCACTCATGGTTCATCTCCCCTTCCAATTTTCCTCAACTCCCTTCTTCTCTCCATCTCCCCTTGTCCTCCATGCTATTTGTTATGCTCCACAAATAAGTGAAATCATACGATAATTGACTTTCTCTGCTTGACTTATTTCACTCAGCATAATCTCTTCCAGTCCCGTCCATGTTGCTACAAAGTTGGGTATTCATCCGTTCTGATGGAGGCATAATACTCTATAGTGTATGAAAAATGTTGTTCACATCACAAAGAAAACTTTCAGACAGCCCCAAGGAATGAAGGAAACTTAACAAGCAGCTTTATACACAGACGGGGCTGCAGGAATTGCTCCATATGGCCTCCCCATAGCTCTGCCAGGTTCCTGCTATGCTCTCTTGCCATCTGCAGGGACAGGGCAGGAGGATGGGAGAGGTCCAGGCATGTTTTCCAGGCCAGCACTTTTGCTCATATTGGACTGAATGGACTGTGCTGCATGACTTCACCTTGTCTGGAAAGAGTCAAGGATAGTTCTCTTTCAGGTTCATTTGGTACTCCCTTAAAGGGGAAAGATTTGGGGCAGACAGTTCCCCATGCCTCAATGTTGGTTTTATGCGGTGAAAGGGCTGGGGTCTAGGAGAGTCCTGGGAAGTAGGCAGGACTGTATCGGGGGGAGCCTTGTGTAACTCAGGCTAACAAACTTCACATTTCCTATAGCAAGCAGTTGTCAAACAGGGTCTAACAGATGCCAGGTCTCTGCAGACCTGTGGCAAAAGCCTTATTTGAAATACTTAAAAAATATTTTAAATGATTAAAAACACATTCAAGTGTATCATGTATCATTTATGGTTCTTTATTCAAAAGCAAGAGGCGCTGATTATGCAAATAAACACAATGCCTGCTGTTTGCCTGTAGCAGTGATTTGAAACTTTTCTTTTAAAGCAACAAAATCCAGACTGACTGATAGAAGCCATGTTTGTTAGAATACATTGATTTTACAATTTTTATCTATTATAAAGTTGATGACTTAGGGAAAAAAAAACTGTATGATTTAGGGAAAGAATTATAAGGAAGAAGGTACAGGGAACAGGGATATTGTTACAAGGGTTCTGCAGTGGAACAAATGACTGTTACATGAGCTGTTGTAGTAACCACTGTATATTTGTCTATACCAATGTGAATATTTGTCTATACTGATACTAAATATGTGTTTGGAGTCTGTCATGCCACAGAGCAAATGAAATGAATAGAGGCTTTCTAACATTAGTAGGAACTACAATATCAAAGCGTGAACTGACTGCTGATTTTTCTAGAGTCATTGAAACTTTTTAAAAAAGATTTTATTTAAAGGTATAGATTGCTCTAGGCAGTATTGACATTTTAACAATGTTTATTCTTCCAATCCAAGAGCATGGAATGGTCTTCCATCTTTTTGTGTCTTCTTCAACTTCTTTCATGAGTGTTCTGTAGTTCCTTGAGTACAGATCCTTTACTTCTTTTGTTAGGTTTATTCCCAGGTATCTTATGGTTCTTGGTGCTATAGTAAATGGAATCGATTCTCTAATTTCCCTTTCTGTATTTTCATTGTTAGTGTATAAGAAAGCCAGTGATTTCTGTACACTGACTTTGTATCCTGCCACATTGCTGAATTGCTGTATGAGTTCCAGTAGTTTGGGGGTGGAGTCTTTTGGGTTTTCCATATAAAGAATCATGTCATCTGCAAAGAGAGAGAGTTTGACATCTTCATTGCCAATTTGGATACCTTTTATTTCTCTTTGTTGTCTGATTGCTGTTGCTAGGACTTCTAATACTTTGTTGAACAAGAGTGGTGAGAGTGGGCATCCTTGTCTTGTTCCTGATCTCAATGGGAAGGCTGCAAGCTTTTTCCCATTGAGGATGATATTTTCTGTGGGTCTTTCATAGATAGTTTTGATGAAGTTCAGGAATGTTCCCTCTATCCATATACTTTGAAGCGTTTTAATCAGGAACAGATGCTGGATTTTGTCAAATGCTTTTTCTGCATCGATTGAGAGGACCATGTGGTTCTTCTCTCTTCTCATATTAATTTGTTGTATCACATTGATTGATTTTCGAATGCTTAACCATCCTTGTAGCCCAGGGATGAATCCCACCTGTCATAGTGGATAATCTTTTTAATGTGCTGGTGGATCCTGTTTGCTAGGATCTTGTTGAGAATCTTAGCATCCATATTCATCAGTGATATTGGTCTGAATTTTTCCTTTTTGGTAGGGTCTTTGCCTAGTTTGGGGATCAGGATAATTCTGGCTTCATAGAAAGAATCTGGAAGTTTTCTTTCTGCTGTTATACTTTTAATGCCATTCTGATAAAAATTCCACTGATATTATTCAAAGAGCTGGAGCAAATAATCATAAAATTTGTATGGAATCAGAAGAGACCCCAAATAGCTAAGGAAATGTTGAAAAACAAAAATAAAATTGGAGGCATCACGCTACCTGATTTCAAGCTTTACTACAAAGCTGTGATCACCAAGACAGCATGGTACTGGTATAAAAACAGACACATAGATCAGTGGAACAGAGTAGAGAGCCCAGATATGGACCCTCAACTCTATGGGAAAATAATCTTCGACAAAGCAGGAAAAAATATACAGTGGAAAAAGGACAGTCTCTTCAATAAATGGTGCTGGGAAAACTGGGCAGCTATATGTAGAAGAATGAAACTTGACCATTCTCTTACACCGTACACAAAGATAAACTCAAAATAGATAAAAGACCTCAACGTGAGACAGGAATCCATCAGAATCCTAGAGGAGAACATAGGCAGTAATCTCTTCGATATCAGCCACAGCAACTTCTTTCAAGATATGTCTCCAAAGGAAACAAAAGTGAAAATAAACTTTTGGGACTTTATAAAAATCAAAAGCTTCTGCACAGCTAAGGAAACAGTCAAAAAAACAAAGAGGCAACCCACGGAATGCGAGAAGATATTTGCAAATGATAGTACAGACAAAAGGTTGATATCCAGGCTCTATAATGAACTCCTCAAACTCAACACACACAAAACAGATAATCATATCAAAAAATGGGCAGAAGATATGAGCAGACACTTCTCCAATCAAGACATACAAATGGCTATCAGACACATGAAAAAACGTTCATCATCACTAGCCCTCAGGGAGATTCACATTAAAACCACATTGAGATATCACCTTACTCCAGTTAGAATGGCCAAAATTAGCAAGACAGGAAACAACATGTGTTGGAGGGGATGTGGAGAAAGGGGAGCCCTCTTCCACTGTTGGTGGGAATACAAGTTGGTGCAGCCTCTTTGGAGAACAGTGTGGAGATTCCTCAAGAAATTAAAAATAGAACTTCCCTAAGACCCGGGCATTTCACTCCTGGGTATTTACCCCGAAGATACAGATGTCGTGAAAAGAAGGGCCATCTGTACCCCAATGTTTATAGCAGCAATGGCCACAGTTGCCAAACTGCGGAAAGAACCAAGATGCCCTTCAATGGACGAATGGATAAGGAAGGTGTGGTCCATATACACTATGGAGTATTATGCCTCCATCAGTAAGGATGAATACCCAACTTTTGTAGCAACATGGACGGGACTGGAAGAGATTATGCTGAGTGAAAATAAGTCAAGCAGAGAGAGTCAATTATCATATGGTTTCACTTATTTGTGGAATATAACAAATAGCATGGAGGACATGGGAGTTAGAGAGGAGAAGGGAGTTGGGGGAATTTGGAAGGGGAGGTGAACCATGAGAGACTATGGACTCTAAAAAACAATCTGAGGGGTTTGAATTGACGGGTGGGTGGGAGGCTGGGGTACCAGGTGGTGGGTATTATAGAGGGCACGGATTGCATGGAGCACGGGGTGTGGTGCAAAAATAATGAATACTGTTATGCTGGAAATAAAAAAAAAAATACAAAAAAAAAAGATACAGATGTAGTGAAAAGAAGAGCCATCTGTACCCCAATGTTTATAGCAGCAATGGCCATGGTCGCCAAACTATGGAAAGAACCAAGATGCCCTTTAATGGACAAATGGATAAGGAAAATGTGGTCCATATACACTATGGAGTATTATGCCTCCATCAGAAAGGACGAATACCCAACTTTTGTAGCAACATGGATGGGACTGGAAGAGATTATGCTGAGTGAAATAAGTCAAGCAGAGAGAGTCAATTATCATATGGTTTCACTTATTTGTGGAGCATAACATATAGCATGGAGGACATGGGGAGTTAGAGAGGAGAAGGGAGTTGGGGGAAATTGGAAGGGGAGGTGAATCACGAGAGACTATGGATTCTGAAAAACAATCTGAGGGGTTTGAAGTGGCGGGGGTGTGGGAGGTTGGGGTACCAGGTGGTGGGTATTATTGAGGGCACGGATTCCATGGAGCACTGGGTGGGGTGAAAAAATAATGAATATTGTTATGCTGAAAATAAATAAATTTAATTTAAAAAGAAAAAAAAAAGACATACAAATGGCTATCAGACACATGAAAAAACGTTCATCATCACTAGCCCTCAGGGAGATTCACATTAAAACCACATTGAGATATCACCTTACTCCAGTTAGAATGGCCAAAATTAGCAAGACAGGAAACAACATGTGTTGGAGGGGATGTGGAGAAAGGGGAGCCCTCTTCCACTGTTGGTGGGAATACAAGTTGGTGCAGCCTCTTTGGAGAACAGTGTGGAGATTCCTCAAGAAATTAAAAATAGAACTTCCCTAAGACCCGGGCATTTCACTCCTGGGTATTTACCCTGAAGATACAGATGTAGTGAAAAGAAGGGCCATCTGTACCCCAATGTTTATAGCAGCAATGGCCACAGTTGCCAAACTGCGGAAAGAACCAAGATGCCCTTCAATGGACGAATGGATAAGGAAGGTGTGGTCCATATACACTATGGAGTATTATGCCTCCATCAGTAAGGATGAATACCCAACTTTTGTAGCAACATGGACGGGACTGGAAGAGATTATGCTGAGTGAAAATAAGTCAAGCAGAGAGAGTCAATTATCATATGGTTTCACTTATTTGTGGAATATAACAAATAGCATGGAGGACATGGGAGTTAGAGAGGAGAAGGGAGTTGGGGGAATTTGGAAGGGGAGGTGAACCATGAGAGACTATGGACTCTAAAAAACAATCTGAGGGGTTTGAATTGACGGGTGGGTGGGAGGCTGGGGTACCACGTGGTGGGTAGTATAGAGGGCACGGATTGCATGGAGCACTGGGTGTGGTGAAAAAATAATGAATACTGTTATTCCAAAAATAAATAAAAAATAAATTAAAAAAATAAAAAAAAGAAACAGGGAACAGCCTAAGCCTGCATAAAGCAGTAAATACAGACTGTGGACTGCACTGGAGAAGGGATTAAAAAAAAAAAAAATTTTATTTATTTATTTGACAGACAGAGAGAGAGTCAGAGAGGGAACAGAAGTAGGGGGAATGGGAGAGGGAAAAGCAGGCTTACTGCCAAGCAGGGAGACTGATGGCGAGCTCGATCCCAGGACCCTGGGATCATGACCTGAGCCAAAGGAAGACACTTAATGACTGAGCTACCCAGGCCGCCCCCCCCCCCCCCACTGAAACTTCTTTTACAGATTTTTGTAATTCAGACCTCCTTTATGGAGGGCAAGTGGGAGATGGGGAGGTACTGCTGGTAAAGTCTTAGGGGGGATAAAATTTACAGTGTTTTGGGGCCATTCAAATCAGGTATGAGTCTGTTACCAGTGTCTAGTCTGAAGATAGAGCTGGTTGTATTTAGACATGGCAAGGAGGACAAAAACAGGGATGGATGGAAGAAATCTTAAGGAAGCACATGCTGCTAACTGAAGGGTAAAGGAGAAGGAAGAAAGAATCTAGGAAAATGCCTAGACTTTTGGATGGGAGGCTGGGCACATAGTTGTGGTTTTCATCATTAATGAAAATATAGGAAGAGGGTGCAGATTCATAGGACTCATTTTTTAATCACATTTGATTTGAGGTGGATGTGTAAATAAATGTTGAGCTCATTCTGGATGGTGACAAGTTGGATGTAAAGAACGTGAGTCAGGTGTGAAATTGTGCACAGTATATCTTGGGAGATAAAGCACCCAGATTTAGGATATTGTTTAGCTGGATGCCATGAATCCAGATGGAAGAGTTTTTTATTTTATTATTTTTGTTATGAGGGATATTAAAAATCTTTGGAAATCTGAGAGCTGCACTGACAAGTGAGGAAACAGCCAACTCTACCTGCTGACCTTGAAGTATGTGAGGTGTAGAAGGATGATCGCATGTACGTGTTGGCCTCATAAGAGAAGCAGACTTCAGAGAAAGCAGGGCAGAAGGAAATATAATATTATAGGCTAGATACAAGTTGTGGGGACACAAAATGGTATTTTATAGGACATTTTTTATTTTATTTGGAGGTAGATATCTTCATCCAGGACTTCAAAGATTAGTCCTTAAATAATTTTTCAAGTACCATGACTACACATAGTGAAAGATAGTAGGGTACAGAAGACAATACATTTCCATTAATGGATATAATTTCCATCCCACCACCTCCAGAAATTAACAGTGGACTTAGAGATCTGGATACTGAAATAATCAGACATCAAAATAAATGCAATTCTGCTTACTATGTTTAACAAATTAAGGGCAAGCTTTGGAGTATTTGCAGGGAGCAGGAAACTATAGAAGGGTATTTTAAAAATTTGAAAAAAAAAAACCCTTCTAGAAATAATCAGGATTAAAAGTTGAGGTCTATTAACCTGTTTGTTTCTGGAGTATTCTCTTTGGATCCCTTGGGCCAGCATGTAAGAAAAGCAACTAATCTGAGATAGACAGACCAAAGAGGCCACATGTAGGCACTTTTGTCACCAATCACAGCTGAACCCAGCCTTACAGTCACCCCCTTCAGGGTACCCTCTATGTGCATGAAGCTGTCTTGCACCTCCAGACCAGCTTATCCATCAGCTGAGCTTTGATGAGTCAGCAGAAAGGTCACCCAGTCAAGACCTGCCTGAATTCTGACCCATAAATCAAGATATAAATGGAAATAAATATAAGATAGTACCTCACAAAAGATGGCCAAGGTTAAAAAAAATCTTAAGTTGCTTAAATGGCCAAAACAGCACTGCACTTGGGCTCAGCGAGATATCTCACAGTGGTACCAGCAGCATCTGTGTATGAGTTTTGATGAAGTTATTTAAGTTTGATATTGATGCCACCTGTGGCTAGGTCAAATGATGGTGACTAGTATGTTAATTACTGTGATTGGTGTAATGAAAATATTGCCCCCTGAACTTGTTGAATGAGTGTTAATCTTTTGCAACAAAGCCTGGAAACCCATATATCCCACTTCCCTTTATTAAATCCCTAGAGGTTAGGGTCTCTCATGATTTGTTTCCCTCTCTCTCTTTTACCTCCCTCCCAAATGTTTATTCTTCTTGTTTCTTAAAGTCACATATGAGTGAAATCATATGGTATTTGCCTTTCTCTGACTAACTTATTTTGCATAGCATAATACATTCTAGCTTCATCTGTGTCATTGCAAATGGCAAGATTTCATTCTTTTTGATGGCTGAGTAGTAGTGCATTATATCTATATAACTATATTCTCTATCTATCTATATATATCACATCTTCTTTTTTCTTTTTTTAAGTTGCTTGAATTTTTATTATTGAGTTGTCAGAGTCGTTTATATACTCTGAATGGAAGTTACTTTTTTTCAAATATTTTTCTATTTATTTACTAGAGAGAGACAGAAAGAGTGAGAGAGTACACATGAGCAGGAGTGGGCAGGAGAGGGAGAGGAAGAAGCAGACTCCCCATTGAGCAGGAAGCCCAACACAGGGCTTGATCTCAGGACCCCAAGATCTTGACCTGAGCCAAAGGTAGATGCTTAACTGAATGAGCCACCCTGGCACACCTGAATATAAGGTGTTTGTTAGATATATTTACTGCCAGTATTTCTTCCAGTCTGTGTCTGGCCTTCTCATATTGTTAATAGAGTTTCTTGAGAAGGAGAAGTTTCTAATTTTAATGGAGTTTAATTGATTAATATTTTTCTTTCTTTTAAAAAAATGTTTTATTTAAATAAAATTTAATTAACAGATAGTGTATTATTAGTTTCAAAGGTACATTTCAGTCTTATATAATACCCGGTGCTGATTATATCACATGCCCTCCTTAATATCCATCACCCAGTCGCTCCATCCCCCCCTTCCCCTACCCTCTGGCAACCCCCAGTTTGTTTCCTATAATTGAGAGTCTCTTATGGCTTTTCTCCTTCTCTGATTGTCTTTTATTTTTCCTTCCCTTCCCCTGTGATCATCTGTTTCTTAAATTCCACATTTGAGTGAGAGCATATGATAATTGTCTTTCTCTGATTGACTTATTTCACTTAGCATAATACCTTCTAGTTCCATCCACATCATTGAAAATGGCAAGATTTCACTTTTTTGATGGCTGAGAAGTATTCCAATAATCTCCATATATTGTGTTCCTTCCAAATATTTTCTTGTGATTGAGTTCAAATTTTAAAACATTGTGGTCTGAAAATATGCATGGTATAATCTCAATCTTTTGTACTTGTTGAGACCTGATTTGTGACCCATTTGTGATCTATTTTGGACAATGCTCCATGTGCACTTGAAAAGAATATGTATTCTGCTTCTTTAGGAT
This sequence comes from Mustela erminea, assembly GCF_009829155.1. Taxonomy (NCBI): domain Eukaryota; kingdom Metazoa; phylum Chordata; class Mammalia; order Carnivora; family Mustelidae; genus Mustela; species Mustela erminea. The sequence goes on along the minus strand of NC_045621.1, from coordinate 113,917,593 downwards.
GAAATGTTCTGAATATATCTGTGAAGTACCTCTGGTCCAGTGTGTAATTCAAAGCCTTTGTTTCCTTGTTGATCTTCTGCTTAGATGATCTGTCTATTGCTGTGGGTGGGGTATTAAAGTTCCTCCGTGTTATTGTATTATTATTAGTGTGTTTCTTTAATTTTGTTATTAATTGGTTTATGTAATTGGCTGACCCCAAGTTAGGAGCATAAATATTGGATCTTCTGGTTGAAGAGACAATTTTATTGTGCTATAGTGTTTCATTTATTATTATAGTTTTTGGTTTAAAATATAGTTGAGAGAGAAGAATAAAGGAAACAAGATGGGATTGGGAGGGAGACAAACCATAAGTGACTTTTAATCTCACAAAACAAACTGAGGGTTGCTGGGGGGAGGGGGTTTGGGAGAAGGGGGTGGGATTATGGACATTGGGGAGGGTATGTGCTTTGGTGAGTGCTGTGAAGTGTGTAAACCTGGTGATTCACAGACCTGTACCCCTGGGGATAGAGTATTATGCCTCCATCAGAAAGGATGAATACCCAACTTTTGTAGCAACATGGACGGGACTGGAAGAGATTATGCTGAGTGAAATAAATCAAGCAGAGAGAGTCAATTATCATATGGTTTCACTTATTTGTGGAGCATAACAAATAGCATGGAGGACATGGGGACTTAGAGTGGAGAAGGGAGTTGGGGGAAATTGGAAGGGGAGGTGAACCATGAGAGACTATGGACTCTGAAAAACAATCTGAGGGTTTTGAAGGGACGGGGGGTGGGAGGTTGGGGTACCAGGTGGTGGGTATTATAGAGGGCACGGATTGCATGGAGCACGGGGTGTGGTGCAAAAATAATGAATACTGTTATGCTGGAAATAAATAAAAAAAATAAAAAATAAAAAAAAATAAAAGGGAAAAAAAATATAGTTTGATATAATGATTGCTACTCCAGCTTACTTTTGATTAATATTAGTATGATAAATAGTTCTCCACTCCCTTACTTTCAATCTGGTGGTGTTTTGGGGTCTAAAATGAGTCTCTTGGTCTCTTCTGGGCAACATATTGATGGGACTTATTTTTTATTCTGTTCTGATACCCTGTGTCTTTTAATTGGAACACTTAGTCCATCAACATTTAGTTATTTTCAAAAGATATGAATTTAATGTCATCGTATTACCTGTAAAGTCCCTGTTTCTATAGATTGTCTCTGTTCCTTTCTGGTCTTTGTTACTTTAGGCTTTCTCTTCACTCAAAGGATCTCCTTTAATTTTTTTTGCAGGGCCAGTTTAGTGTTTATGAATTCCTTTAGTTTTTGTTTGTCCTAGGAACTCTTTTATCTCTCCTATTCTGAATGACCATCTTGATGGACAAAGTTCTTGGATGCATATTTCCCCTGTTTAGCACATTGAATATATCATGCCAGTACTTTCTGGCCTGCCAGGTCTCTGTGGACAGGTTATCTGCCAGCCTTATGCATCTACCCTTGTAGGTTAAGGATCTCTTTTCCTGCACTGCCTTCAGGATTTTCTTCCCTTTTTAAAAATTTTTAAAATCTATTTTTAATTTTTCTTAAAGATTTTATTTATTTATTTGACCCAGAGAGAGAGAGAGAGAGAGAGAGAGAGAGAGAGTATATGAGCTGGGGAAGAGGCAATGGGAGAGAGAGAATAAGACTGCCTGCATGAAAGAGCCTGACTTGGGGCTCAATCCCAGGACCCTGAGATCATGACCTAGGCTGAAGGCAGGTGCTTAACTGACTGAGATACCAAGGAGCCCCAGGACTTTCTTTTCATCTTTGTAATTTGCAAGCTTCACTCTTATATGTCAAGGTGTTGTCCTATTTTTATTGATTTTTGAGGAGGGTTCCCTGGGCGTCCTGGACTTGAACATCTGTGTCCTTCCCCAGATTAAAGAAGTTCTCAGCCATAATTTGTTCATATAAACCTTCTGCCCCTTTATTCCACTCCTCATCTTCTCAGACCTCTATGATTTGAATATATTTTCCCTTTGTGGTATTGCTGAATTCTCAAAGTCTCCCTTTGTGATCCAGTAGTTGTTTTTCTCTCTTTTTTTCAGCTTCCCTATTTTCCATCATTTTGTCTTCTATACCACTGACTCTTCTGCCTCACTTATCCTAGCTGTTAGCACCTATGCTGCTTCTCCTGGAAGGGGGAATGGAGTCTGGCTATGGTTTGTCCACTTGTTGGTCCCTGTATGAAGAGTGGTCCTGTGACCATCCAGCAGTTCACTATTTATGGAAACATTGAGTAGAAAGCCAGTGCATAGATTTGCTGTTTTCAGTCAGTTTCCCCATTCCAGTGGCTGGGAACTCTGTTGCACTCAGACTCCCTTGTTCTTTCTGTGAACTGGGGATCCTGAGACCATGCTGTCCCACCTGAGATTCTGCCTCACTCAGGTCCAACCACCTGAGCACCTTTAAGCCAGGGATGTACCCCACTGTAGCAGACTTCTAAGAGTTCTGATTTTGTGCTCCTCTGCTTATAATACTTTGCAGTAGACTCCTTAAGCAAGTTCCCTAACCTCCTCTGTATCTTTTGATATATCACCTTGGATTCATGTCTCCACACTTCCTACCTTTCTAAAAGCAGCCACTTTTCTATTTGTAGAATTATAGCAATGCTTTTCTCAGCTTTTCCATTGATTTTACAAGTGTTCAGAATGATTTGATAAGTATCTAGCTGAATTCCAGGGACCAGATGAAATTAGGGTCCAATACTCCTCCACCCTTAACTTCTCCACTCCCACATATTCTTTATACATTCATCAGTTGGTGGGCCTTTGGGCTCTTTTGATAGTTTGGCTATTATTAATGATGGTTCTACCGACGCTAGGGTGCATGCACTCCTTCTAAGGACTGCTTTGGGTAAATACCTGCAGTGCAATTGCTGGCACTTGTTGGGAAGAGCACTGGGTGTTATATGTAAATGAAGAACCACTGAACTCTACTCTACTCCTGAAACCAATATTGAACTGTATGGCAACTAACTAGACTTGCCTTTGGAGACATGTCTTGAAAGAAGTTGCTGTGGTCAATGTTGAAGAGGTTACTGCCTATATTCTCCTCCAGGATTCTGATGGATTCCTGCCTCATGTTGAGGTCTTTTATCAATTTCAAGCTTATCTTCATGTATGGTATAAGAGAATGGTTGAATTTCATTCTTCTACACATAGCTGTCCAATTTTCCCAACACAATTTATTGAAGAGACTGTCTTTATTCCACTGTATAGTTTTTCCCGTTTTGTTGAAGATTAGTTGACCATAAAGATAAGGGTCCATAGCTGGGCTCTCTACTCTCTTCCACTGGTCTGTGTGTCTGTTTTTGTGCCAGTACCATGTTGTCTTGGTGATCACAGCTATGTAGTAAAGCTTGAAATCAGACAATGTGATGCCCCCAGTTTTGATTTTCTTTTTCAACATTTCCTTAGCAATTCGGGGTTTCTTTTGGTTCCATACAAATTTTAGGATTGTTTGTTCCAGTCCTTTGAAAAATGCCAGTGGGCATTTGATCAGAATGCCATTGAAAATATAGATTTCTCTAGGCAGTTTAGACATTTTAACAATGTTTATTCTTCCAGTCAATGAGCATGAATGATCTTCCATCTTTTTGTGTCTTCAATTTTTTTCATGAGTATTCTGTAGTTCCTCAAGGACAGATCCTTTACCTCTTTGGTTAGGTTTATTCCCAGGTATCTTATGGTTCTTGGTGCTATAGTAAATGGAATCAATTTTCTAATTTCCTTTTCTGTATTTTCATTGTTAGTGTATAAGAAAAGAACTGATTTCTATACATTGATTTTGTATCCTGTCACATTACTGAATTTCTGTATGAGTTCTAGTACTTTGGGGGTGGAGTCTTGGGTTTTCCATATAAAGTATCATGTCATCTGCAAAGAGAAAGAGTTTGACTTCTTCATTGCCAATTTGAATACTTTTTATTTCTCTTTGTTGTCTGATTGCTGTTGCTAGGACTTTTAATACTATGTTGAACAACAGTGGTGAGAGTGGGCATCCTTGTCATGTTCCTGAACTCAAAGGGAAGCTTCTGCACAGCCATAGAAACAGTCACCAGAACAAAGAGGCTACCCACGGAATGGGAGAAGATATTCACAAATGACAGTACTGACAAAGGATGATATCCAAGATCTATAAAGGACTCCTCAAACTCAATGCACACAAAACAGATAACACCAAAAAATGGGAAGAAGACATGAACAGATAGTTTTCTAAAGAAGACATACAAATGACTAACAGGCACATGAAAAAATGCTCATCATCACTGGAGATTCAAATCAAATCCACATTATGGAGACTCAAATCAAAACCACATTGAGATACCACCTTACACCAGTTAGAATGGCCAAAATTAGCACAAGAGTAAACAACAAGTTTTGGAGAGGATGTGGAGAAAGGGGGAACTCTCTTATACTGTTGGTGGGAATGCAAGTTGGTAAAGCCACTTTGGAAAACAATGTGGAAATTCCTTAAGAAATTAAAAATAGAGCTTCCCTATAACCCTACAATTGCACTACTGGGTATTTCCCTCAAAGATACAGATGTAGTGAAAAGAAGGGCCATCTGTACTCCAATGTTTATAGCAGCAATGACCACAGTCACCAAACTGTGGAAAGAACCAAGATGCCCTTCAACAGACGAATGGATAAAGAAGATATGGTCCGTATATACTATGGAATATTATGCCTCCATCAGAAAGGATGAATACCCAACTTTTGTATCAACATGGACAGGACTGGAAGAGATTATGCTGAGTGAAATAAGTCAAGCAGAGACAGTCAATTATCATATGGTTTTTTTTTTTAAACCCCATCTGGCTTAATTTGATTCTAGAAATATATGTATAAGTAAATACAGTTTATTCACTTTATTATCCTACAACCTATGTGGTATGATCAAAGCAAATACTACACTTGTTTGTTTTGCACTGTTCATCTCAGTGCCCTCTCTGGGTATTTCAGGCAGGCTTCAACACTTTTCCAGTTCCTCTGAGTCCAATATGATATAATGGCAAACAGACTGAACTCCCAAGCCAATTTAAATCTTCATTCTTCCCTTGTTTCTCCATCTCCTGGGATTGCAGCCGGGTTTGGGAACCTGGATGAGGGGCAAGCAGTGCTGGGGCCCTTTCCCTCATTAGCTAAGTCTACATCATCTCACTTGTTAGCTTTGGTTTCTGGTCCCACAGGGCTGGTATGGGGAAAGTATACAGAAGAGGCAGAGAATATTCTTTCTGGCTGCTGTGTTTGTCACCTAGCATTGGACATTGGTCATGTACAGTTGTGGACTCCATCTCATGGATACCTTGGAAATTCCATGACATCTTCTTTTCATCCCTTAATGGGGCCCTTGGTTATAAGGGACTTTCTGTCTTCCTTCTAGCCATTGTCCCTTAGGTGCATTTCCTTTTGAGATGGTCTCAGACTTGCTTTCCTCTGTGGGGCTGAGGAGACATGTGTCCTCACCACACTTTTGGCAGGATTGTGATTCCCTCCAGATGTTGTGCCTGACTTTCTGCTCTGTGTCTTAAGCCTCCTAATATCAGGCTTTGCCTTTAGACCTCTCCTGGCTGAGTCAGAGTTGTCCCCACATTCTGCATACCTGAGGGGGCCTCCACACAATGTCTGAGTGGTTCTCTTTAGTACTTCTGGTGTGAGGTGAGAAGGTGGAACACCCCTTCCCCCTCAACATAGGGCATGTGCTGTTCTTGCATATGCTTCCCTCTGCATGGAAGCAGCACCCCGCCTCTCTGCATTGCAGGGATGCCTCATGCATACTAATCACCCTTCCCATAGGGAGTCCCTGCTAGCTGTCTTGCTTTCAGCTAGGGTTCGCTGGAGGACTAACACCTGGAGAACCCATTGATAATCTAAACATGAATGTGATCTGAAAAACTTTAGGACTGTGGCACCAGCTGAGCTGTTCATGGCCTTGGGAGACTCTGAGAAAACTCACAGGAAAGGAGGGACAGCATAACCGTTTGTTACCCTTGTCATTATTGAGGTATTTTGAATATATAGAGGTGACTATGAACTTTTGTTCTTATACTCTGTAGTGGTCATGTGGCTCCCACAAACTGGAAACTTGAAGATGGAATAGAATTGTTATGTGTTTCATGCATTCAAAGAGTCCCCAAGTGTGTTCTCCAGGCCCAGGCCCCTGAAGACCTGGCCTGCCTCTTTGGAAAACTTAGTCCTTATAAATGACAAGTGTGACACTAAGGGGTTGGCAGTAGGCCTGGGTTTCTCCTTAAGAACAATTCTTTATCCTTGTCTAGGATGGTAGACATGGCTATTTGCTTTCCCAGTATCCATTCCCCTTCTTCCTTAATACCAGAATCCTGATTTTGTTTAGGGGTCGATATGCCCAGATAAAACCAATCCTTCCCTTGCCTTTGGGTATCTCCAACTTGCCAGGTGATGCAGCCTGGTTGATGAGTTAGAAGTTTGTGGTTTCCAGTGAAGTTTTCGCTTTTGTGACTAGGGATGGTTTTCCCTGCTTCCTTCATTCTTGCTCAGGAGACAAAGATGAGGCAAGAAGAGTAGCCATCCATGGGCAGAGGATGGAGAGAAAATTATGGGCAAGTGCCTACTTGCACTGCCTTTTTTTTTTTAAATTTTTTTTTCAGCATAACAGTATTCATTGTTTTTGCACCACACCCAGTGCTCCATGCAATCTGTGCCCTCTCTAACACCCACCACCTGGTTCCCCCAACCTCCCACCCTCTGCCCCTTCAAAACCCTCAGATTATTTTTCAGAGTCCATAGTCTCTCATGGTTCACCTCCCCTTCCAATTTACCCCAACTCCCTTCTCCTCTCCATCTCCCCATATCCTCCATGCTATTTGTTATGCTCCACAAATAAGTGAAACCATATGATAATTGACTCTCTCTGCTTGACTTATATCACTCAGCATAATCTCTTCCAGTCCCGTCCATGTTGCTACAAAGGTTGGGTATTCATCCTTTCTGATGGAGGCATAAAACTCCATACTGTATATGGACCACATCTTCCTTATCCATTCGTCCGTTGAAGGGTATCTTGGTTCTTTTCACAGTTTGCCGACTGTGGCCATTGCTGCTATAAACAATGGGGTACAGATGCACTGCTCTTTTGAAATTTACTGTAGTAAAGTACCCCTGTAATGTTTAAACTACTATAACTTGGGTTTTCTTTTACTTGAAGTGAATGCAGTTCTAGGTGGTATATTTGGGGGAAAGGAGTGTTTTGCATGGGTGCAAAGTGCTCCTGGAACCCAATGAGTCTTTGAGAAGGGCCTTCCTAAATTCATTGTCAGGGCACAGTGGAGGAGAGAGAAGATGAAGGATGAGGGAGCTGGCCAGAAACACATCTCCTTCACTCATTCAGCTCAGTGTCTCTGCCATCCTGAGCTCTGTGTGCATGTCTTATTCAATTCTGATGTCCTCCATGGATGGACCTGTCTTGCCTTTCTCCTTATTAAAGCCAGGATGGAACTGGGCTCACAAGGGGAATGCCTGTGGATGCATGTTCTGATTGGTGCTCCTGCAGTTACAGCCAGCCCTCTTAGGGTGGGTGGTGGAGGTTGGGGTGCTCTGTGAACCCCATGGCAGGGTTCTGGTTCAGGCATGTGCCAGGTGCCTGAAAAGGTGCATGTTAGCTGGTCCTTGGGTTCAGTAGGCGAGTAGGGGGAGCTGCAGGGGAGATGTCTTACCTTCAAACAGCAATTGATCTTGTAGGCTCACATTTTTTTTTTTTTTTAACTAGGCTCCATGCCCAACACAGAGCCCTTGTGGAACTTGAATTCATGACCCTGAGATCAATATATGAGCTAAGATCAAGAGTTAGACACTTAACTGACTGAGCCACCCAGGTGCCCTGAAGGCTTACATTTTTAGTAAAAATAGTATTACAGAGACTCCTAGGGTGCTGAGAGAGGAAAGAGGGGGAAAACTAACATTTCTTGAGTGTATTTTTCTATGAGGATTTGAGGTGTTACTAATATTGTGGTGGCAGAGATAAAGCAAGGAAGTGGGGAGGTGGAGTGTAACACCTGGAATCACACTTCTTCTGTGGCAAAAGCAGCACAGGGATCTGTGTATAATAGAGGAGTCCCTGCCCTCCCCTTATTGACTGAATAGAGAGTCATAGTGAAAATCCCATTTCCCAGACTGGCCTGTGGGGGATTCTGAGCAGTTGAATTGAATGAAAACATGAGTGTTTTAAGTATTTCTATAACTTAAAAAAAATTGAATTCATTGCAAGTTTTTTATCTTGCTTGGCTCTCTTTTGAATCCTCAGCTATGTACTTGGGTGTCTGATAGGTGTCTTTAATTCCTGGCACTGTCTGCACACCTGCCAATCCCTCCCATGGCTTTGCTAGTTTCTTCTTCCCACTGGCTAAGGCCCAAAGCCTGGAGCTGCCCTTGACTCTTCTCCTTCCTGGTTGTTGCCAGCAGTGATACATATGGCCTGATACATATCTCCACTAGAATTGAAGCTCTCAAGGACAGGGATTGTGTCTTTTTGGATCCCTGCTGGGTACTTAGTGCCTGGCACAGATTGGTTGCTCAGTGAAAATAAGAGCAAGCAGCCATGCCTTCACCAACTGCTTTAGGTCAGAATCTCCTACCCTTGTTGCTGCCTCTCCCACTTAGCCCAGGGGCTGTTTGGTGGCATATTTGAATCACTTCTGTGTCTTGAGGTCTGGCTTCCCCTAGGGGTGCAGGAAACATTTTTTGAGCTAAGCTGAACAGCTCGGTGCAGTGGGATCAAAATGGGTGAGTCTTGATGAGAAGAAATGGGGCAAGTTTGGATCTGGTTCAGGCCCATGACTAGATCTCAGCAGGTGACATATCCTGATTTGATTCCCCAAAAGCAAACTCTGAGACAAGATTCCAGGGCAGGGAGTTTGCTTGACAGGTGTAGGAGAGGAGAAGTGAGAGCAAGGCAGAGAGCAGTGCAGCTAGCTACCACAGGTGGGAGGTAGAATCTCTGGGCTGGTGCAAACACACAGTTGCCAGGGGCAGGGACTGGGAGTATCTACACACCAACCCTGCAGGGTGTGTGAGCGCCTGGGGTTGGTGGCTCAAGGGGGAGCAGAGTGAGCACAACATGGAGCCCCATGGACTGCAGTTGACATGGCTGATACATCTGTGCAATGGATCTGGGGTGTGAGTGGTTGTGACAGAGCTGCTATCACTCCTAGGGGAGACCCTGGGGGAGGATGCTCTGGCTCAGGAGAGGGAGGGACAAAGTGGGGAGCACCTCAACAAACTGCTGGCATCATTTTACATAATGCTCAAGAAATACTTTGAATAATGTTGTGGGAGTAGCTTTGAGCATGGAAAAAGGACATCCTGGGACTCTGCTTTATTGAAAGAGCTTAGCTTTGGAACTAGACCCAGGTTAAAATCCTACTTCTGATAAGTGCCAGCTGCCAGATCTTAAGCAAAGATGGGGATGGAGAGAACTCCATTGCAGGGTGGTTACAAATACTGCCTAATGCAACGTAAGAAAGTCACCAGGGTGGTTGTAAACATTACATGTGATAAGGAAGGCATGGACAGTACGCCTGGGGTGTAATGGATGCTCAAGGTATGCAATACACACTCTCCCCACTCTTCCAGTCCCATGCCACCTTAATCTCATTCTGTTTTATTAGTTAAGATAAAGTCAGTTGCTATAATCCATGTGCCTTAGCTTCTTGGTGGTTTGACTAAGTATCTAACATTTTATTTCTTGGTCACATAAAATCCAGTCAGTCCATGGAAGTCAGGGATGGGGATTGCTTTGTGCTCTGATCCGCAGACCCAAGCTGGATGTCTGAGTGGAGCCAAGGCCACTCTCAAATCCTGGTTCCTGGGATGCCCTTGGCATTAACATCTGGCTGCAGATAGTGGAAAAGAGAGAAAGTAGAAGATATGCATGGAGTTATGTAGCACATATCGCCTCTACTCATATTCCCTGTCACACGGCATGAGCTACTAAGGTGGCTAAGAAATGTGGCCCTTATTTTGTGACCAGGAAGGAAGGGGGCAGTTCATTAGCTTCCATCACAGTGTTGCTGTGAGATCTGAGTAATAAAATGCATGAAAGAACTTGACTGTCCCAAGAATAAGGTGTCCTGACTTCTGTGAGCCAGATTTTCCTCCTGCTCATGCTCCTGTCAAGACAGAACATCTATCTTTCCTCTTTCTGCTGATTCAAAGAGGCCACATTTCTCAGGATGCAGTCCAAACTCCCAGGTTGTATGAAATGAGATTGTCTTCTCAATGGTAAATAATGCGATGTCTAGAGATTTCAGCAAGGTATTATTTGCACCCTGTGTGATTGCTCCTGTGGTAGGGACCTGCTGCAGACTGCATCCTGTACTCAGGCTAGGAGCGAGCTGGACACTGACAAAACTATAGGGTTTTATTTCTCATCATACATTTAGATGCTGACTCAGACTTTATGATGAAAATCAGATTTTTGGACACTCCAGTTTATAAGAGCTTACTCATAAAGAGGACTTTGCCTGTAAATCTTAACATTTAGATATGAAAGTTGTTTCCTTCCTAGTGATTTCAGTCTGCTCTGATATCTCTAGAGACACACACTGGAGTCCTACCTTTAATCTTTTCTTTATTTTGTTTTTCATATTTTAATTTAATTAATTTATTTTTTAAATTTTATTTATTTATTTATTTATTTATTTATTTATTATTTTCAGCATAACAGTATTCATTATTTTTGCACCACACCCAGTGCTCCATGCAATCTGTGCCCTCTATAATACCCACCACCTGGTACCCTACCTCCCATCCCCCACCCCTTCAAAACCCTCAGATTGTTTTTCAGAGTCCATAGTCTCTTTTCAAATTAAATTTCCTCCCTTTAGGCAACCAGATAAAAGAATGATTTGAAGAAATGGAACAATTTGGATTCATGTATTTTTGATATGTGGGTTAAATATCATTAAAGTGAAAGTTCCACACTACCTAAATCATGTATTTGAGAATTATTTTTCATGATTTCTAGAAACATAACTCTTCTCTAAACATGGACTAAATCCCATGAACATACCATTCTGCCTAAATTGTAACTAAACCCAAGATGAAAGGGATTATCCTGGAATAGCCTATCCATATTGTTTTCTCTGCTTACTGTAGAAGATCAGCTTAGTGGGACAAACTAATGCTAATGTAGCAGGTATCTGAACATTTAGAAGTCTCAGATGTGTCTGAAAATGATTTTTCTTCAAGAAAATACATGCTGCTTCATGAAAGGTCAATGTCTTTATGTCTGGAAACACATGGGTTGCATTTTTTACTTCTTGTCTGACTGGGTTGATTAGGTGCCTCCATTTTCTCTGGCCAAATCCAGTTTATGTCAGTTCTCTTGATGTCATTAACAGAGACTCTGTACACTCTCAAAATTGCCCTGTGTGGATGATATATTTCATGATCACTCTACATCTGACTGATGTCATATTAGTAGGCATAAAGTGAACTTTAAGGAACAATACTGTTTATCTTTCTGGAAGACTAAAGTCATTCTGAGCAACACTGACTTTATTAAAAGACTTTATTAAAAGACTTTCAGAGACCTTGATCTGTGACAACATGAATTTTATGCATAAAGAGTGCTCAACAAGATCAGAGAGACTAACTGAAAGGATATGAATCATAAATACACGGAATCTAGTATCAGTCCTGGACACCAACAGTCCCACCTAATGGTTCTCTGGACCAGTGCAGACCTGGCTCATTCCAAATGCATTCTATTAGGACTAGGTGGAGCTCACAGTCATGCCACTTAAGCTGTGTCTTTCCTTTATCTTTAATTGTTTTTTGCAGAAGACTAATGGCACCTCTCTTGTTAGCCTCAAGCTTTCTGCTGTCTAGCTAGGTGTCATGCCTATAAACTTTAGTGCCATGCTGGCCTCCAGTGTCTTCTACCTGGTTCTGTCTGGGTGACTATTTCTATGGTTTTCAACACTGTGTGGAGGATCTGCTTGCTGTCTGGTTGGTATGGGGATGAAGGTGGATGTGGGTCCTTCCTCAGGGCTAGAACAGGAACAGCTGGATCAAGGTGCCATTGTTGGAATTCCATCCCCACTAGCTTCTAGCTTTCCGACTTCAGGCAGGCTTCATAACCTCATTGTGCCTAACTTGTCAAGTGCTGAACAACAATTGCTATTTCCCAGGGGTGTCAGAAAGATTAGACAGGTGCTTTAGGAACTGTCAAGCATTGAGACTCAAGGAGTCACCCACATGCCTACCACTGAGGCTACTGCATTTAACTGCCCAGCCCTTGGAGGAGGGGTCTCCATTTTTTCAGACCGGAACATTAAATTTGGAGAGACAGAGAGACTTGGCTGGGTGCTGGAAAGTCTTACAAGGTCACTAATCAGGGCCTATAACACTAGGCATAGAGAGGTGTCCCAGGTCTGGGAGGAAGGCAGGCCCCACAAATACATGGGTAGAGTACTGGCTTGTTCTCCTCAGGAGGTATTTACACAAGACACCCCCATCTGCTTTCCAACTTACACATACCCAAGCCATTTCTGACTCTGGGGTAGGATGGCCATCCAGTGAGTAGATGGCACTGTAGAACCTCATGTCTGGGAGGCATGGCTGAGCAGGAGTGGCCTTGGGCTTCCCTGCCACTTTGTAGGGCCCCTGGCAGGCTCTCTCTTGCATTTGCCTCTACTTACACATCTTCCTTCACCTGGGGCCTTAGTGCTAGCTTCCCTGGCCCACCCCGACCTATTGTGTGCATGGCCATTCCTGTCCAGACTCCCCCATCCCTTCCTGATGACTGTCATGGCAATATACATTCCCTGATAGCCCTATGGAACTATTATCTGCTTGTGTCAAGAAGCTGTGACTATTGTTCTGTCTACCCTGTGCCCTGACAAGACCTGCTCCACTCCCTATTTATTAGAAGAATGGATTATGTCACTGTAGCCTCTGATATATCTGAAATATGTAGGAGAAGAGCCCAAACCTGCCATGATTATGAAGATAACTAATCTAACATAAAGGCCATGCCTGCAACATGTAGGTTCACAACAAATATCCAGTTACTATTATTCCTGTAGTTCAGGAGAGACACAGTGGCACCACAAGGGGCTCCCTGACTTTCAAACTTCCTCTTACTTGTGCTCACCCATTATGTGTGCCATAGCCTTCTATGGTTGTGTGGTTGGTGCATAGGAGGTGGGAGTGTGGTTAGAGGGTACTGATCTGGGCTTATAAGGCTTCCAACTCATGTGGAGGCTTTTCTTCAGTGCAAACTCTAATCATTCATAATGAAGCATCTGCTGGATATATTTCTTGTTCTTTCAAAGCTCCTGAGCTATTGTTGAAAAGAACAAACTTGACCATGAATGACAACTAAATTGAGGACATAAACTGAGTAATGGATGAGGCTAACAGTAGTTTTTTTTTTTTAGAAGAGTTTAAATAACTATTGCCAATTATACAAGATTGCTGTTAAGCCAGGCAACATTAAAGACTGAGAGTTAGTGAGTCTGCTGGAGCACAGTCAGTGTGCTGTGGTGGGAAGTTTGGTGTGTCTCTGGGATTAGACACTTGAGCTCCATTCCTGTATCCTTCCAGCTCTCAGTTTCCTCATGGGGAACTGTGCCATCACTGTACAGGAGGAGGAAATGACAAATGTATAGAATGCAGTGCCTGGCATAGTTTTGAGCAAGAATCACCAGAAACTTATATTTGCAGAACTTAAAGGTATCCAGGTATTTTCACCTTTATTAACTGCATCACTTCTTTTGACTTTGTAAGACTCCTGTAAGAGATTTAGGGCAAGAAATCTCATGCCTATTTTTACAGTGAGGGTGAGTAGGAAGTTAAGTATTCTTGGACACAAGATCAAACCCTGCAGGAAGTTAAGTATTCTTGGAGACAAGATCAAACCCTGCAGGAAAGATGAAACTGGAAGTTTTCATCTGACTTTGAATCCTGTTATCTTTTTTAAAAGAATCATTAAAGAGGAGAGGGGAAGATGGCGGGGAAGTAGGAGGAGGTGCCCTTTCAACCTGTACCCTAAAGTGAGCTGATTACCTTCCAAAGAACTCTGATCACCCATGAAATCAGCCTGTGATCAGAATTATACACGTCTGGATCTCTAAGGGAACAGAAGATGTCAGTGGGCAGGTAAAGTGGAGTGGGAATGTCAGACTGATATCAGAAGATAAACAAAAGGCAGAGGGAGCCACCAGAGGCAACCCATTGGAAAGTAATATCCCAATACGAGAGTGCCCTGCGTCTGGGGACCAGCATTAACTCAGAGTCTGGTAGAAAGCACTCAGGAAGAGCAAAGGATCACGGGGGGGGGGTAAATTGTGGGGATCAGGGCGGTTTAGGGACAGGGGCTTAAGTCCCCAGACCCAGGACAACCATCCCTGGTGCAGAGCCAGAGAGAGCACGGCGGAGAAATCAGGTCTTGGTCCCTGAGCCACAAGTGCGCCTGAGAGCTTGTGGGGTCCGGCTCCTGTGAGGGGCTGGGAGCCTCGCGGGCTGGCAGAAGCACAGCCTTTTTGCAGTCCCTATGCGAGTGCTGTGCCATGCTGTCAGAGTTTGAGTCGCGTGCCATGCCCTCCCATGAGAGAGGTGCACACAGGCGCCAGCCCAGCGTTCTTGGACCCAAAAAACCAGGCACTCCCAGCCCGGGCCAGCGGGAAAATCTCAGTATGTGATCGCTGCTTGGAACCTCTCTGGCAGTCTGGAGCTGCCCAGACAGCCGCTGCTGCCATGGTACAAACAAAAAATCCCTTGTCCCCAGGGACCACAACTTGGAACCTGCTCTGCCAGCAGCCAAGGGGGAATTTATTCTCTCTACAGCCAGACTGAAGCTTCTCTCAGAGAGGGAGCTCAGGGTGCAGTTTGCTTTCCTTTAAACCTACAAAAACAATCAAAAGCGGTCAAGGTGAGAGGAAAAAAAAAAGTGAATAAACATAAAACCCTCCAGAGAACAAAAGCCTGAAAAAACCAATTTCCTCAGAGCACAGCCCCTTGAAGGGGGCAGGAGGACTTAACTCAGAGAAAATTATTGACTGAAAACCCATGTGTCAGACCCCTCCCCTGGAAAACCAACCAGGAAAAAAAAAAAAAAAAAAAAAAAAGACTACAAGAGAACAACCACCACTACTTCATAGGACAACTTTTATTTTTAATTCATTCCCACCATTCTGGCTCATTTTTTAAAATATAGATAATTTTATAACATATTTACCATCACAGTGAGATGTCCAGTACATCAAATTCCATAATAACCTTCTAACCTGAACTTTTTGATACATACACCTGTGTTTTTCTTTTGCATTTCTATTTTTTAAATTTCTTTTTTTTTAAATTTTAGTTTAGTTTAGTCTAGTTTATTCCTTTTTTATTTTTATTTTCTAATATTCATATAGGGTTAAACTTCAAGGTAATCCCCTTTCCCCAATCAATGTTAGCCTTATAGGTATTTACCTTATAGGTAAACCAATTTTTAATTCCCCTTTATCTTAGGAAAGTTGAGTCCTTTAACAAAGATATCAAGATACATCCAGAAAGAGTCAAAACAACCTTCCTCACCACCCACACTGAGAATTTACAACCACTCTCCCATCTTTTTCTTCCACCAGTGTTTCTGTGTTTTTTTGTTTGTCCTGATAGTATATAAATCTTACACTTGGGGTTCTTTTTGATGAGGTTCTTCCTTTATTTGTGTGTATATATATATATATATATATATACACACACAATTTTTTTTCTCTTGTCATATACTTTTATCAGTCTTTTTGTTTGTCTGTTTTAGTTTGTATGCTCCATAAATCTAACCTTGGGGCCGGAACCTTTTCTTTTATCTTTCCTTTCTTTCCTGTCTCTGTCTCTCTCTTTTTAAATTTTTCTTTTCTTTTTTCTCTCATGTGGGTGGGGAATCCTGATTGCCAAGAAGCATTCCAGGGAGCACATTGACTGCACCACGGTTGATACATCCAGCTACATCTGTTCAGCCATCTCTCACCAAAATGACTAGGAGGGGGAATGTCCAACAGAAGAAAAATACAGAGGATGGGCCTTCTACAACAGAGTGAATGGCTATCAACATAGACAATATGTTGGAAAGAATTCAGGCTAATAATTATCCAGGCAATAGCTACATTGGAGAAAGCCATGGATGACCAAACGGAATTGATTAGGGCCAAACTGAAAGCGACCAGAGATGATCACAATTCTGGGCAGAGCTAAAAGCTACCAGGGATGAGGTTCACAATGCTCTCAGTGACTTCCAATCTAATCTGAATTCTCTCAAAGCTAGGGTAACTGAGACAGAAGATAGAATTAGGGATCTGGAGGACAAACAGAGAGAAAGGATCAGGAGGAAGCCTGGAACAAACAGCTTAGAGGCCACGAAAACAGAATCAGGGAAATAAATGATGCCATGCAATGTTCCAATGTCAGAATTATTGGAATCCCTGAGGGGAGGAGAAAGAAGTCTAAAAGATATAGTGGAACAAGTTCTTCATGAAAATTGTCCCAATATCACGAATGGAACCAGCATTCATGTACTAGAGGTCGACCAGTCTCCACCTAAGATCATAGATTCCAGAAAAACATCAAGGCACCTGATAGACAAATTGAGAAATCATAATTGTAGATATAATCTCTTGAAAGCCACTAGGAAAAAGAGGCTCCTTACTTACAGAGGAAAGCTCAACAGAATAACATTAGACCTGTCCACAGAGACCTGGCAAGCCAGAAAGGGCTGGCAAGATATATTCAGGTCACTAAATGAGAAGAACATGCAGCCAAGAATACATTATCTAGCAAGACTGACATTCAAAACAGATGGAGAGATAAAGAGTTTCCAAGACCAGCAAGGCTTAAAAGACTATGTAACCACCAAGCCGACACTGCAGGAAATATTAAGGGGGGTTCTATAAAAGAGGAAAAATCCTAAGAATAGCATTGAACAGAAATATAGAGACAATCTACAGAAAGAAAGACTTCAAAGGTAACACAATGTCAATAAAAACGTATCTATCAATAATCACTCTCAATGTGAATGGCCTAAAGGAGCCCATAAAATGGCACAGGGTGGCAGATTGGATAAAACGACAGGACTGATCCATATGTTGTCTACAAGACACCCATTTTGAACCTAAAGATACACCCAGACTGAAAGTGAAGGGATGGAGAAGCATCTTTCATGCCAATGGGCCTCAAAAGAAGGCCAGGGTAGTGATTATCATATCCGACAAATTAGATTTTAAACTAAAGACTGTAGTCAGAGATACAGAAGGACACTACATAATTCTTAAAAGGAATATACACCAATATGATCTAACAATTGTAAATAACTATGCCCCCAATATGGGAGCAGCCAATTACATAAGAAAACTAAATCAAGATAAAGATTCATATTGATATGAATACATTAATAGTAGGAGATCTTAACACGCCTCTCTCAGAAACAGACAGATCATCGAAGCAGAAAATCAATAAAGAAACAAGAGCATTGAACGACACATTGGACCATATGGACCTCATAGATATATACAGAACATTCCACCCTAAAACAACAGAATACTCATTATTCTCAAGTGCACACAGAACCTTCTCAAAATAGACCACACGGGCTCTCTGCTCAGCAGGGAGCCTGCTTCCCTCTCTCTCTCTCTGCCTGCCTCTCTGTCTACTGTGATCTCTCTCTGTCAAATAAATAAATAAAATCTTTAAAAAAAAAAAAAAGAATAGACCACATACTGGGTCACAAATCAGGACTCACCTATACCAAAAGACTGAGATGATTCCCTGCACATTCTCAGATCACAATGCTTTGAAACTGAAGCTCAATCACAAGGAAAAGTTCCAAAGGAATTCACACACCTGGAAGCTAAAGACCACCTTGCTTAAGAATGCTTGGATCAACCAGGAGATCAAAGAAGAACTAAAACAATTCATGGAAACCAATGAGAATGAAGACACTTTGGTCCAAAACCTATGGGATACAGCAATGGCGGTCCTAAGGGGGAAATACATAGCCATCCAAGCCTCCCTCAAAAAAAAAAAAAAAACACTGGAAAATCCAGAACATACCAGCTGTCTCTACACCTTAAGGAACTGGAGAATCAACAACAAATCCAACCAACTCCACACATAAGAAGGGAAATAATAAAGATTAGAGCTGAGATCAATGAGGTAGAAACCAGAGATACAGTAGAACGTATCAATGAAACTAGAAGCTGGTTTTTTGAAAGAATCAATAAGATCGATAAACCATTGGCCACACTAATCCAAAAGAAAATAGAGAAAGCCCAAATTCATACAATTATGAATAAAAAGGAAAGAGCACAACTAACACCAAGGAGGTAGAAACAATCATCAGAAGTACTACTACATTTCAGTAAATCTTGAAATCAGGTAATGTGATGCCCCCAGTTTTATTCTTGTTTTTCAACATTTCCTTAGCGATTCAAGGTCTCTTCTGATTCCATACAAATTTTTGGATTATTTGCTCCAGCTCTTTGAAAAATACCGGTGGAATTTTGATCGGAATGGCATCTCTACATTATTATCAACAGTTATATGCCAATAAGCGAAGCAACCTAGATGAAATGGATGCATTCCTGGAAAACTATAAAATTCCAAATTTGAACCAGGAAGAAATTGACAACCTGAATAGACCAATATCTAGTAACGAGATTGAAGCGGTGATCAAAAACCTCCCAAAAAACAAGAGCCCAGGACCTGATGGAATCCCTGGGAAATTCTACCAAACTTTCAAAGAGGAAATAACACCTATTCTCCTGAAGCTGTTTCAAAAATTGAAGCAGAAGGAGAACTTCCAGACTCTTTCTATGAAGCCAGCATTACCCTGATCTCCAAACCAGGTGAGGACCCTACCATAAAGGAGAATTTCAGACCAATATCACTGATGAATATGGATGCTAAGATTCTCACCAAGATCGTAGCAAACAGGATTCAACAACACATTAAAAAGATTATCCACCATGACCAGGTGGGATTCATTCCTGGGCTACAAGGATGGTGCAACATTCACGAATCAATGTGATAGAACAAATTAATACGAGAAGATAGAAGAACTACATGGTCCTCTCAGTTGATGCAGAAAAAGCATTTGACAAAATCCAGCATCCGTTCCTGATTAAAACGCTTCAAAGTATAGGGATAGAGGGAACATTCCTGAACTTCATCAAAACTATCTATGAAAGACCCACAGAAAATATCATCCTCAATGGGAAAAAGCTTGCAGCCTTCCCATTGAGATCAGGAACACGACAAGGATGCCCACTCTCACCACTCTTGTTCAACATAGTATTAGAAGTCCTAGCAACAGCCATCAGACAACAAAGAGAAATAAAAGGTATCCAAATTGGTAATGAAGAAGTCAAACTCTCTCTTTGCAGATGACATGATTCTTTATATGGAAAACCCAAAAGTCTCCAACCCCAAACTATGAGAACTCATACAGCAATTCAGTAACATGGCAGGATACAAAGTCAATGTACAGAAATCAGTGGTTTCTTATACACTAACAATGAAAATACAGAAAGGGAAATTAGAGAATGGACTCCATTTACTATAGCACCAAGAACCATAAGATACCTGGGAATAAACCTAACCAAAGAGGTAAAGGATCTGTACTCGAGTAACTACAGAACACTCATGAAAGAAATTGAAGAAGACACAAAAAGATGGAAGACCATTCCATGCTCTTGGATTGGAAGAATAAACATTGTTAAAATGTCTATACTGCCTAGAGCAATCTATACTTTTAATGCCATTCCAACCAAAATTCCACCGGTATTTCTTCAAAGAGCTGGAGCAAATGATGCAAAAATTTGTATGGAATCAGAAGAGCCTTTGAATCGCTAAGGAAATGTTGAAAAACAAAAATAAAACTGGGGGCGTCATGTTACCTGATTTCAAGCTTTACTACAAAGCTGTGATCCCCAACACAGCATGGTACTGGCATAAAAATAGACACATAAACCAGTGGAAGAGAGTAGAGAGCCCAGATATGTATCCTCAACTCTATGGTCAAATAATCATTGACAAAATAAGAAAAAATATACAGTGGAGAAAAGACAGTATCTTCAATAAATGGTGCTGGGAGAACTGGAAAGTTATATGTAGAAGAATGAAACTCAACCATTCTCTTACACCATACACAAAGATACACTCAAAATGGATAAAAGACCTCATTGTGAGACAGGAATCCATCAGAATCCTAGAGGAGAACATAGGCAGTAATCTCTTTGATATCAGCCACAGCAACTTCTTTCAAGATATGTGTCCAAAGGCAAAGGAAACAAAAACAAAAATGAACTTTGGGAACTTCATCAAGATCAAAAGCTTCTGCACAGCTAAGGAAACAGTCAAGAAAACAGAGGCAACCCACGGAATGGGAGAAGATATTTGCAAATGACAGTACAGACAAAAGTTTGATATCCAGGATCTATAATGAACACCTCAAACTCAACACACACAAAACAGACAATCATATCAAAAAATGGGCAGAAGATATGAACAGACACTTCTCCAATGAAGACGTACAAATGGCTATTAGACACATGAAAAAATGTTCATCATCACTAGCCATCAGGGAGATTCAAATCAAAACCACATTGAGTTATGCTCCACAAATAAGTGAAACCATATGACAATTGACTCTCTCTTCTTGACTTATTTCACTCAGCATAATCTCTTCCAGTCCCGTCCATGTTGCTACAAAAGTTGGGTATTCATCCTTTCTGATGGAGGCATAATACTCCATAGTGTATATGGATCACATCTTCCTTATTCATTCATCCATTGAAGGGCATCTTGGTTCTTTCCACAGTTTGGTGACTGTGGCCATTGCTGCTATAAACAGATGGCCCTTCTTTTCACTACATCTGTATCTTCAGGGTAAATACCCAGGAGTGAAATGCCCGGGTCTTAGGGAAGTTCTATTTTTAATTTCTTGAGGAATCTCCACACTGTTCTCCAAAGGGGCTGCACCAACTTGTATTCCCACCAACAGTGGAAGAGGGTTCCCCTTTCTCCACATCCCCTCCCACACATGTTGTTTCCTGTTTTGTTAATTTTGGCCATTCTAACTGGTGTAAGGTCATATCTCAATGTGGTTTTCATTTGAATCTCCCTGTTGCTAGGACTTCTAATACTATGTTGAACAAGAGTGGTGAGAGTGGGCATCCTTGTCGTGTTCCTGATCTCAATGGGAAGGCTGCAAGCTTTTTCCCATTGAGGATGATATTTTCTGTGGGTCTTTCATAGATAGTTTTGATGAGGTTCAGGAATGTTCCCTCTATCCCTATACTTTGAAGCGTTTTAATCAGGAACGGATGCTGGATTTTGTCAAATGCTTTTTCTGCATCAACTGAGAGGACCATGTAGTTCTTCTATCTTCTCGTATTAATTTGTTCTATCACATTGATTCGTGAATGTTGCACCATCCTTGTAGCCCAGGAATGAATCCCACCTGGTCATGGTGGATAATCTTTTTAATGTGTTGTTGAATCCTGTTTGCTACGATCTTGGTGAGAATCTTAGCATCCATATTCATCAGTGATATTGGTCTGAAATTCTCCTTTATGGTAGGGTCCTCACCTGGTTTGGAGATCAGGGTAATGCTGGCTTCATAGAAAGAGTCTGGAAGTTCTCCTTCTGCTTCAATTTTTGAAACAGCTTCAGGAGAATAGGTGTTATTTCCTCTTTGAAAGTTTGGTAGAATTTCCCAGGGATTCCATCAGGTCCTGGGCTCTTGTTTTTTGGGAGGTTTTTGATCACCGCTTCAATCTCGTTACTAGATATTGGTCTATTCAGGTTGTCAATTTCTTCCTGGTTCAAATTTGGAATTTTATAGTTTTCCAGGAATGCATCCATTTCATCTAGGTTGCTTCGCTTATTGGCATATAACTGTTGATAATAATGTAGAGATGCCATTCCGATCAAAATTCCACCGGTATTTTTCAAAGAGCTGGAGCAAATAATCCAAAAATTTGTATGGAATCAGAAGAGACCTTGAATCGCTAAGGAAATGTTGAAAAACAAGAATAAAACTGGGGGCATCACATTACCTGATTTCAAGATTTACTGAAATGTAGTAGTACTTCTGATGATTGTTTCTACCTCCTTGGTGTTAGTTGTGCTCTTTCCTTTTTATTCATAATTGTATGAATTTGGGCTTTCTCTATTTTCTTTTGGATTAGTGTGGCCAATGGTTTATCGATCTTATTGATTCTTTCAAAAAACCAGCTTCTAGTTTCATTGATACGTTCTACTGTATCTCTGGTTTCTACCTCATTGATCTCAGCTCTAATCTTTATTATTTCCCTTCTTATGTGTGGAGTTGGTTGGATTTGTTGTTGATTCTCCAGTTCCTTAAGGTGTAGAGACAGCTGGTATGTTCTGGATTTTCCAGTGTTTTTTTTTTTTTTTTTGAGGGAGGCTTGGATGGCTATGTATTTCCCCCTTAGGACCGCCATTGCTGTATCCCATAGGTTTTGGACCAAAGTGTCTTCATTCTCATTGGTTTCCATGAATTGTTTTAGTTCTTCTTTGATCTCCTGGTTGATCCAAGCAGGGTGGTTTTTAGCTTCCAGGTGTTTGAGTTCCTTTGGAACTTTTCCTTGTGATTGAGCTTCAGTTTCAAAGCATTGTGATCTGAGAATGTGCAGGGAATCATCTCAGTCTTTTGGTATCAATTGAGTCCTGATTTGTGACACTGTATGTGGTCTATTCTGGAGAAGGTTACATGTGCACTTGAGAAGAATGAGTATTCTGTTGTTTTAGGGTGGAATGCTCTGTATATATCTATTCGAACCATCTGGTCCAATGTGTTGTTCATTGCTCTTGTTTCTTTATTTATTTTCTGCTTCGATGATCTATTTCTGAGAGAGGCATGTTAAGATCTCCTACTATTAATATATTCATATCAATATGACTATTTTGATTAACAGTTGCCTTATGTAGTTGGCTGCTCCCATATTGGGGGCATAAATATCTACAATTGTTAGATCTTCTTGATGGATAGCCCCTTTTAGAATGATTTGGTGTCCTTCTGTATCTCTGACTACATCCTTTAGGTTAAAATCTAATTTTTGTGATATGACAATCACTACCCCAGCTTTCATTGAGTTCCACTGGCAGGAAAGATGCTTCTCCATCCCTTGAGTTTCAGTCTGGATATATCTTTAGGTTCCCAATGTATCTCTTGTAGACAACATATGGACAGGTACTGTCATTTTATCCAAAGTGCAACCCTGTGCCATTTTATGGCAGCATTTATGCTGTTCACTTTGAGAGTGATTATTGAAAGATAATTTTTTATTGATATCATGTTGTCTGTGAAGTCCTCGTTTCTATAGTTTTTTCTCAGTAAATTTCTATTGTATGTCACTCTTCAGTTCTTTCTTCTTTTGTTAACCCCCCCTTAATATTTCTTTTAGGGCCAGCTTGGTGGTCCCATACTCTTTTAAACCTTGCCCTTATTGGAAGCTATTTATCTCCCCAACCATTTTGAATATCAACCTTACTGAATACAGTATTCTTGTCTGCATGTTCTACTCATTTAGTGGACCGAATATGTCTTGAGAGCCCTTTCTGACTTGCCAGGTTTCTGTGGACATGTCTGACACTTTTCTGATGGTCCTCCCTCTGTATGTAAGGAATCTCTTCCCCCTAGCTGCCCTTAATACATTTCTTCTGAATTTATAACTTGTGAATCTCACAATCACGTAACTGGAGGTCTTTATACCCTTGTAGATCTTAGTGGTTTTTTCTCTCTGCCTGTAGAACATAACCACTTGTTCCATTCCCCAAATTAGGGAAATTTTCTTCTAGGATTTGGTCAAGTATATTTTCTAGTCCTCTTTTTTTTCTCCACAGCCTCACGGATCCCAATAATTCTGACACTGGCACATTTCATAGCATCATTTATTTCCCTAATTCTGTCTTTATGGCTTCTAAGATGTTTGTTCCAATTTTTCTCCTTATCCTTCTTTTCTATGATTTTGTTTTCTAGATCACTAATTCAATCTTCTGCCTCATTTACCCTAGCTGTTAGAGTATTTAGATTAGATTGGATCTCATTGATAGCTTTTATTTTTTTAATTTTGGGGATACACTTTATTTACTTTATTTTTATATATATTTTTTCATAAAAGACTTCTTTTATTATTATGTTCAGTTAGCCAACTGTCATATTACTGAGTTCCTATATGAGTTCCAGTAGTTTGGAGTTGGAGTCTTTTGGGTTTTTCATATAAAGTATTATATCATCTATGAATAGAGAAAGTTTGACATCTTCATTGCCAATTTGAATACCTTTTATTTCTCTTTGTTGTCTAATTGCTGTTGCCAGAACTTCTAATACTATATTGAAAAAGTGTGGCACAAGTGGGCACCCTTGTCGTATTTCTGATCTCAAAGGGAAGGCTTTCACCTGTTCCCCATTGAGGAGGATATCTGCTGTGGGTTTTTCATTGATAGATTTTATGAAGGTGAGTAATGTTCCCTCTATACCTATACTGTGAAGAGTTTCAATCAGGAATGGATGCTGTATTTTGTAAAATGCTTTTTCTGCATCAATTGAGAGGACCATGTAGTTTTCCTCTCTTTTCTTATTGATTTGTCCTATCACATTGATTGACTTGCAAATGTTGAATCACCCTTGCATCCCAGGGATAAATCCCACCTGGTCATGGTGGATAATCTTTTTAATGTACTGTTGGGGATCCTATTAGCTAGGATCTTGTTGAGAATATTGGCACCAATATTCACCATGGATATTGTTCTGAAATTCTCCTCTTTGGTGGGGGCCTTACCTGGCTTGGGGATCAAGGTAATGCTGGCTCCATAAAGAGTCTGGAAGTTTTCTTTCTGTTTAAATTTTTTAAAAAACTACCTCAGGAGAATAGGTATTATTTCTTCTTTGAAAGTTTGGTAGAATTCCCCAGGGAATCCCTCAGGTTCTGGGCTCTTGTTTTTTGGGATGTTTTTGATCACTGCTTCAATCTTGTTACTAGATATTGGTCTATTCAGGTTGTCAGTTTCTTCCTGATTTAGTTTTGGAAGTTTATAGGTTTCTAGAAATGCATCTATTTTGTCTAGGTTGCTTAACTTATTAGCATATAACTGTTGATAATAACTTCTGATGATTGTTTCTATTTCCTTGGTGTTAGTCATGACTCAGTAATGCGGCAGGATACAAAATCATTGTACAGAAATCAGTTGCATTCTTATACACTAACAATGAAAATACAGAAAGGGAAATTAGAGAATTGATTCAATTTACTATAGCACCAAGCACAAGATATCTGAGAATAAAGCTAAGCAAAGAGGTAAAGGATTTGTACTCAAGGAACTACAGAAGACTCATGAGAGAAATTGAAGAGGACACAAAAAGATGGAAGACCTTTCCATGCTCATGGATCAGAAGAATAAACATTGTTAAAATGTCTATTCTGCCTAAACTAATCTATACTTTCAGTGCCCTCTCAATCAAAATTCCACAGGCATTTTTCAAAGTTCTGGAACAAACAATCCTAAAAGTTGTATGGAACCAGATGGGACCCCAAATTGCTAAGGGAATGTTGAAAAAGAAAAACAAAACTGGGGGCATTGTGTTGCCTGAATCAAGCTATACTACAAAGCTGTGATCACCAAGACAGCATGGTACTGGCACAAAAACAGACACATAGACCAGTGGAACAGAGTTTAGAGCCCAGATATGGACCCTTACCTCTGTGTCAAATAATCTTTGACAAAGCAGGACATTTTTTCCTTGCTTTTTACAGTGGAAAAAAAGATAGTCTCTTAAATAAATTGTGCTGGAAGTTGGACAGCTATGTGTAGAAGAATGAGATTCGACCATTCTCTTATATCATATACAAAGATAAACTCGAAGTAATAAAAGATCTCAACATGAGGCAGAATTCCATCAGAATCCTAGAGGAGAACATAGACAGTACCCTCTTTGACATTGGCCACAGCAACTTCTTTCAAGATATATCTCTAAAGGCAAAGGAAACAGAAGTTAAAATGAACTTTTGGGACTTCTTCAAGATTGAAAGCTTCTGCACAGTAAAGGAAACAGTCAACAACACAAAGAGGCAAGCCATGGAATGGGAGAAGATATTCACAAATGACAGTACAAAGGACTGCTTTCCAAGATCTATAAAGAATTCCTCAAACTCAACACTCAAAAAAACAGATAATCATGTCAAGAAAATGGGTAGAAGATACGAACACTTCTCCAAAGAAGACATTCAAATGATTAACAGACACATGAAAAAATGTTCATCATCATTAGCCATCAGAGAGATTAAAATGAAAACCACATTGAGACACCACCTTACACCAGTTAGAATGGCTAAAATTAACAAAGCAAGAAAGAACAAATATTGGAGAAGATGTGGAGAAATGGGAATCCTCTTACATTGTTGGTGGTAATGCAAGTTGGTACAGTCCCTTTGGAAAATAGTGTGGAGATTCTTCAAGAAATTAAAAATAGAGCTACCCTATGACCCTGCCATTGCACTACCAGGTATTTCCCTCAAAGATACAGATGTAGTGAAAGAAGGGCAATCTGAACCCCCAATGTTCATAGCAACAATTGCCACAGTGACCAAACTGTGGTAAGAATCAAGATGCCTTTCAATGCATGAATGGATAAAGAAGATGTGGTCCATATATACAATGGAATATTATGCCTCTATCAGATAGGATGAATACTGAACTTTTGTATCAACATGGATGGGACTGGAAGAGATTATGCTGAGTGAAAGAAGTCAAGCAGAGAAAGTCAATTATCATATGGCTTCACTTAATTATGGAGCATAAGGAATAACACAGATGACAGTGGAAGAAGAAGAGGAGAAGTGAGATAGGGGAAATCATAGGGGGACACAAACCATGAGATCCTATGGACTCTGAGAAACTGAGGGTTTTGGAGGGGAGAGGTATGAGGGGTTTGGTGAGCCTGGTAGTGGATATTAAGGAGGGCACATATTGCATGGAGCACTGGGTGTGGTGCATAAACAATGAATCTTGGAATGCTGAGGATATAAAATTAAATTAAAAAAAGAAATTTAGAAGGACCACAAATACAGGCAGATTAATGAACATCCTACTAAAGAAAGAATGGATAAGCCAGGAAATTAAAGGAAATAAAAAAATAATACTTGGGGGGAGGAGTCAAGATGGTGGAGAAGTAGCAGGCTGAGACTACTTCAGCTAGCTATTCGATCAGCTAGATAGCTTATCTAAAGATTGAAAACACCTGCAAATCCATCGGCAGATCGAAGAGAAGAAGAACAGCAATTCTGGAAACAGAAAAACAACCACTTTATGAAAGGTAGGACTGGTGGAGAAGTGAATCCAAAGCGACGGGAAGATAGACCCTGGGGGAGGGGCCGGCTCCCGGCAAGCGGCAGAGCAACGGAGCACAAAATCGGGACTTTTAAAAGTCTGTTCCGCTGAGGGACATTGCTCCAGAGGCTAAACCGGGGCGAAGCCCTCACGGGGTCAGCGTGGCCTCAGGTCCCGCAGGGTCACAGAAGGATCGGGGGTGTCTGAGTGTCGCAGAGCTTGCGGGTATTGGAACGGGAAATCCGGCTACAGAGACAGAGCCGACAGTAAGCTCCCAACTTGGGGGTTACCTTGAACAGGTCGCAGGCTCGGTGAACTCGGAACGTGGCCGGAGGTCAAGCAGACAGGAGTAACTGGGTGCTGTTCTCTGAGGGAACACTGAGGAGTGGGCCCCTGGGCTCTTGGCTCCTCTGGGCCGGAGACCAGGAGGCCGCCATTGTATTCCCATCCTCTGGACTCTATGGAAAGCGCTCAGGGAACAAAAGCTCCTGAAAGCAAACCCGAGCGGTTTACTCAGCCTGGCCCCTGGTAAGGGCGGTGCAATTCCGCCTGGGGCAAAGACACTTGAGAATCACTACACCAGGCCCCTCCCCCAGAAGATCAACAATAAATCCAGCCAAGACCAAGTTCACCTACCAAGGAGTACGGTTTCAATACCAAGGAGAGCAGCAGAATTCCAGAGGAGGAGAAAGCAAAGCACAGAACTCATGGCTTTCTCCCTGTGACGTTTTTAGTCTTGCAGTTAATTTAATTTTTTCTTTTTTATTTTTTTCTCGCCTTCTGCTAAAATTTTTTTTTAACTTTTAACCTTTTCTTTTTTAACGTTTTTAACTAGTTTATCTAATATAAATATTTTTTCTTTTTTAAATTTTTCTTTATCCATTTTCTTTTTTGAATTCTTTTCTGTTTTTTTTTCTTTCTTTCTTTTTGAACCTCTTTTTATCCCCTTTCTCCCCCTCACGATTTGGGATCTCTTCTGATTTGGTTAAAGCATATTTTCCTGGGGCTGTTGCCACCCTTTTAGTATTTAACTTGCTCCTTCATATACTCTTATCTGGACAAAATGACAAGGCGGAAAAAATCACCACAAAAAACAGAACAAGAGGCAGTACCAAAGGCTGGGGACCTAATCAATACAGACATTGGTAATATGTCAGATCTGGAGTTCAGAATGACAATTCTCAAGGTTCTAGCCGGGCTCAAAAAAGGCTTGGAAGATATTAGAGAAACCCTCTTGGGAGATATAAAAGCCCTTTTTGGAGAAATAAAAGAACTAAAATCTAACCAAGTTGAAATCAAAAAAGCTATTAATGAGGTGCAATCAAAAATGGAGGCTCTCACTGCTAGCATAAATGAGGCAGAAGAAAGAATTAGTGATATAGAAGACCAAATGACAGAGAATAAAGAAGCTGGGCAAAAGAGGGACAAACAGCTACTGGACCACGAGGGGAGAATTCGAGAGATAAGTGACACCATAAGACGAAACAACATTAGAATAATTGGGATTCCAAAAGAAGAAGAAAGAGAGAGGGGAGCAGAAGGTATACTGGAGAGAATTATTGGGGAGAATTTCCGCAATATGGCAAAGGGAATGAGCATCAAAATTCAGGAGGTTCAGAGAATGCCCCTCAAAATCAATAAGAATAGGCCCACACCCTGTCACCTAATAGTAAAATTCACAAGTCTCAGTGACAAAGAGAAAATCCTGAAAGCATCCCGGGAAAAGAAGTCTGTAACATACAATGGTAAAAATATTAGATTGGCAGCTGACTTATCCACAGAGACCTGGCAGGCCAGAAAGATCTCGCATGATATTTTCAGAGCACTAAACGAGAAAAACATGCAGTCAAGAATACTATATCCAGCTGGGCTATCATTGAAAATAGAAGGAGAGATTAAAAGCTTCCAGGACAAACAAAAACTGAAAGAATTTGCAAACACCAAACCAGCTCTACAGGAAATATTGAAAGGGGTCCTCTAAGCAAAGAGAGAGCCTACAAGTGGTAGATAAGAAAGGAACAGAGACCACATACAGTAACAGTCACCTTACAGGCAATACAATGGCACTAAATTCATATCTCTCAATAGTTACCCTGAATGTTAATGGGCTAAATGCCCCTGTCAAAAGACACAGGGTATCAGAATGGATAAAAAAACAAAACCCATCTATATGTTGCCTCCAAGAAACTCATTTTAAGCCCGAAGACACCACCAGATTGAAAGTGAGGGGGTGGAAAAGAATTTACCATGCTAATGGACATCAGAAGAAAGCAGGAGTGGCAATCCTTATATCAGATCAATTAGATTTTAAGCCAAAGACTATAATAAAAGATGAGGAAGGACACTATATCATACTCAAAGGGTCTGTCCAACAAG
Organism: Mustela erminea; assembly: GCF_009829155.1. Lineage (NCBI taxonomy): Eukaryota > Metazoa > Chordata > Mammalia > Carnivora > Mustelidae > Mustela > Mustela erminea. Next base: position 113,887,816 of record NC_045621.1, on the reverse strand, counting down.
AAGATCTAACAATTTTAAATATCTATGCCCCCAACGTGGGAGCAGCCAACTATATAAACCAATTAATAACAAAATCAAAGAAACACATCAACAATAATACAATCATAGTAGGGAACTTTAACACTCCCCTCACTGAAATGGACAGATCATCCAAGCAAAAGATCAGCAGGGAAATAAAGGCCTTAAACGACACACTGGACCAGATGGACATCACAGATCTATTCAGAACATTTCATGCCAAAGCAACAGAATACACATTCTTCTCTAGTGCACATGGAACATTCTCCAGAATAGATCACATCCTCGGTCCTAAAGCAGGACTCAACCAGTATCAAAAGATTGGGATCATTGCCTGCATATTTTCAGACCACAATGCTCTGAAGCTAGAACTCAACCACAAGAGGAAGTTTGGAAAGAACCCAAATACATGGAGACTAAACAGCATCCTTCTAAGGAACGAATGGGTCAACTGGGAAATTAAAGAAGAATTGAAAAAAATCATGGAAAAAAATGATAATGAAAATACAACGGTTCAAAATCTGTGGGACACAACAAAGGCAGTCCTGAGAGGAAAATATATAGCGGTACAAGCCTTTCTCAAGAAACAAGAAAGGTCTCAGGTACACAACCTAACCCTACACCTAAAGGAGCTGGAGAAAGAACAAGAAAGAAACCCTAAGCCCAGCAGGAGAAGAGAAATCATAAAGATCAGAGCAGAAATCAATGAAATAGAAACCAAAAAAAAAATAGAGAAAATCAACGAAACTAGGAGCTTGTTCTTTGAAAGAATGAATAAAATTTATAAACCCCTGGCCCGACTTATCAAAAACAAAAGAGAAAGGACCCAAATAAATAAAATCATGGATGAAAGAGGAGAGATCACAACCAACACCAAAGAAATACAAACTATTATAAGAACATACTATGAGCAACTCTACGCCAACAAATTTGACAATCTGGAAGAAATGGATGCATTCCTAGAAACATATAAACTACCACAATTGAACCAGGAAGAAATAGAAAGCCTGAACAGACCCATAACCAGTAAGGAGATTGAAACAGTCATTAAAAATCTCCAAACAAACAAAAGCCCAGGGCCAGACGGCTTCCCGGGGGAATTCTACCAAACATTTAAAGAGGAACTAATTCCTATTCTCCTGAAACTGTTCCAAAAAATAGCAATGGAAGGAAAACTTCCAAGCTCATTTTATGAGGCCAGCATCACCTTGATCCCAAAACCAGACAAGGATCCCATCAAAAAAGAGAGCTATAGACCAATATCCTTGATGAACACAGATGCGAAAATTCTCACCAAAATACTAGCCAATAGGATTCAACAGTACATTAAAAGGATTATTCACCACAACCAAGTGGGATTTATTCCAGGGCTGCAAGTTTGGTTCAACATCCGTAAATCAGTCAATGTGATACAACACATCAATAAAAGAACGAACAAGAACCATATAATACTCTCAATAGATGCTGAAAAAGCATTTGACAAAGTACAGCATCCCTTCCTGATCAAAACTCTTCAAAGTGTAGGGATAGAGGGCACATACCTCAATATCATCAAAGCTATCTATGAAAAACCCACCGCAAATATCATTCTCAATGGAGAAAAACTGAAAGCTTTTCCGCTAAGGTCAGGAACACAGCAGGGATGTCCATTATCACCACTGCTTTTCAACATAGTACTAGAAGTCCTAGCCTCAGCAATCAGACAACGAAAGGAAATTAAAGACATCCAATCGGCAAAGGAGAAGTCAAATTATCACTCTTCACAGATGATATGATACTATATGTGGAAAACCCAAAAGACTCCACTCCAAAACTGCTAGAAATTGTACAAGAATTCAGTAAAGTGTCAGGATATAAAATCAATGCACAGAAATCAGTTGCATTTCTCTACACCAACAATATGACAGAAGAAAGAGATATTAAGGAGTCAATCCCACTTACAATTGCACCCCAAACCATAAGATACCTAGGAATAAACCTAACGAAAGAGACTAAGAATCTATCCTCAGAAAACTATAAAGTACTCATGAAAGCAATTGTGGAAGACACAAAGAAATGGAAAAATGTTCCATGCTCCTGGATTGGAAGAATAAATATTGTGAAAATGTCTATGCTACCTAAAGCAATCTACACATTTAATGCCATTCCTATCAAAGCACCATCCATCTTTTTCAAAGAAATGGAACAAATAATTTTAAAATTTATATGGAACCAGAAAAGACCTCAAATAGCCAAAGGGATATTGAAAAAGAAAGCCAAAGTTGGTGGCATCACAATTCCGGACTTCAAGCTCTATTACAAAGCTGTCATCATCAAGACAGCATGGTACTGGCACAAAAACAGACACATAGATCAATGGAACAGAATAGAGAGCCCAGAAATAGACCTTCAACTCTATGGTCAACTAATCTTCGACAAAGCAGGGAAGAATGTCCAGTGGAAAAGACATCCTCTTCAGTAAATGGTGTTGGGAAAATTGGACAGCCACATGCAGAAAAATGAAATTGGACCATTTTCTTACACCACACACGAAAATAGACTCAAAATCGATGAAGGACCTCAATGTGTGAAAGGAATCCATCAAAATCCTTGAGGAGAACACAGGCAGCAACCTCTTCGACCTCAGCCGCAGCAACATCTTCCTAGGAACGTCGCCAAAGGCAAGGGAAGCAAGGGCAAAAATGAACTATTGGGATTTCATCAAGATCAAAAGCTTTTGCACAGCAAAGGAAACAGTTAACAAAATCAAAAGACAACTGACAGAATGGGAGAAGATATTTGCAAACGACATATCAGATAAAGGACTAGTGTCCAGAATCTATAAAGAACTTAGCAAACTCAACACCCAAAGAACAAATAATCCAATCAAGAAATGGGCAGAGGACATGAACAGACATTTCTGCAAAGAAGACATCCAGATGGCCAACAGACACATGAAAAAGTGCTCCATATCACTCGGCATCAGGGAAATACAAATCAAAACCACAATGAGATATCACCTCACACCAGTCAGAATGGCTAAAATCAACAAGTCAGGAAATGACAGATGCTGGCGAGGATGCGGAGAAAGGGGAACCCTCCTACACTGTTGATGGGAATGCAAGCTGGTGCAGCCACTCTGGAAAACAGCATGGAGGTTCCTCAAAATGTTGAAAATAGTACTGCCCTATGACCCAGCAATTGCACTATTGGGTATTTACCCTAAAGATACAAACGAGGTGATCCAAAGGGGCATGTGCACCCGAATGTTTATAGCAGCAATGTCCACAATAGCCAAACTATGGAAAGAACCTAGATGTCCATCAACAGAGGAATGGATAAAGAAGAAGTGGTATATATACACAATGGAATACTATCATCAAAAGAAACGAAATCTTGCCATTTGCGACAACATGGATGGAACTAGAGCGTATCATGCTTAGCGAAATAAGTCAAGCAGAGAAAGACAACTATCATATGATCTCCCTGATATGAGGAAGTGGTGATGCAACATGGGGGCTTACGTGGGTAGGAGAAGAATCAATGAAACAAGATGGGATTGGGAGGGAGACAAACCATAAGTGACTCTTAATCTCACCAAACAAACTGAGGGTTGCTGTGGGGAGGGGGGTTGGGAGAAGGGGGGTGGGGTTATGGACATTGGGGAGTGTATGTGCTTTGGTGAGTTCTGTGAATTGTGTAAACCTGGCGATTCACAGACCTGTACTCCTGTTGATACAAATATATGTTTATAAAAAATAAAAAATTATAAAAAAATTCTTGGAAGTAAATGCAAATGAAAGCACAACTATTCAGAACCTTTGGGGTGTAGTAAAGGTCATCCTAAGAGGGAAGTATATAGCAATACAGACTCTCTTCAGGAGGCAAGTGGATTCTCAAATACACAATCTACACATTCATCTAAAGGAGATGGAAAAAGAGCAGTAAATAAAGTCTAAACCCAGCAGGAGAAGAGAAATAATAAATGTCAGAGCAGAAATCAATGATGAAGAAATAAAAAAATAAAGTAGAACAGATCAAAGAAACTAGGTGTTTGTTATTTGAAAAATTAATAAGATCAATAAACCCCAGACACATCAAAAAGAAAGGACAAATGTCCCAAATAAATAAATCTTGAATGAAAGAGGAGACATCACAGCCAATACTACAGAAATATGGATAGTTTTAAGAGACTTATGAGCAATTATATGCCAACAAATTAGAAAATATGGAAGAAATGGATGGATTCCTAGAAACATACAAACTGCCTAAACAGGAAGAAATAGAAAACCTGATCAGACCATAAACAGCAAAAAAATTGAATCAGTAATCAAACATCTCCCAACAAACACAATTCCAGGGCTGGATGGCCTCCCAGGAGAATTCTACCAAACATTTAAAGAAGACTTAAAACCTATTCTTCTGACATTGTTTAAAAAAATAGAAATGGAAAGAAAACTTACAAACTCATTCGATGATGCCAGCATTACCTTGATCCCCCAAATCACACAAGACCCCACTAAAAAGGAGAATTACAGATCAGTATGCATTATGAACATTGATGCAAAAATTCTCACCATGCTCATCAGAAGATTAGCAAATAAGATATAAGACTGAATTAAAGGGATTATTCACCATGACTAAGTGTGATTTATTCCTGGGCTTCAGGGGTGGTTCAATATCCCCAAATAAATCAATGTGATAACCACATTAATAAAAGATGGAATAAAAACCATATGGCCCTCTCAATAGATGCAGAAAAAAAAATCTGACAAAATACGTCATCCTTTTTTGATAAAAACCCTCCACCATATAGAGAAAGAAGGAACACAAGTCAGTTATCATAAAACTGCATATGAATGACTCAAAGTGAACATTATCCTCAATGGGGAAAAACTGAGAGCTTTTCTTCTAAGATGAGGATCACAACAGGGATCTCTGCTCTCACCACTGTTGTTCAGCATAGTACTGGAAGTCCTATGAGGAAAATAAATAAAAGGCATCCAAATCAGCAAAGAAGTCAAACTTTGTATATGAAAAACTGGAAGACTCCACCAACAATTTGCTAGAACTTACACAGGAAATCAGGAAAGTGGCACGATATAAAATCCATGCACAGAAGTCTGTTGCTTTTCTATACACTAACAATGAGGCAAAAGAAAGAGAAATCAAGGAACATATTCCATTTATAACTTCACCCAAACCCATGAGATACCTAGGAATAAACCTAACCAAAGACAGTAAGGATACATACTCTGAAAGCAATAGAGCAATTATGAAAGAAACGGAAGAGGACAGAAAGAAATGGGGAAACATTATATGCTCATGGATTGGAAGAAAAATATTGTTAAAATGTCTATGCTACCCAAAGCACTTTACACTTTCAGGGAAATCCCTATCAAAATACCATCAACATTTTTTCACAGGGCTAGAACAAATAATTCTAAAATTTGTGTGGAACCAGAAAAGACCCCAAATAGCCAAAACAATCCTGAAAAAAGAAAAGAAATGCTGGAAACATCATGATTCTAGACTTCAAGCTGTATTACAAAACTATAGTTATCAAGACAGTTTCGTGCTGGCACAAAAACGGGCATATAGATTAATGGAACAGCACAGACAACCCAGAAATGGACCCTCAACTCTATGGTCAAGTAATCTTCAACAAAGCAGAAAAGACTATACAACAGAATAAAGGACAGTCTCTTCAACAAACGGTGCTAAGGAAACAGGACAGCTACATGCAGAAGAATGAACCTGGACCACTTTCTTACACCATACACACAGATAAACTCAAAATGGGTGAAAGACCTAACTGTGAGACAGAAATCCATCAAAATCCTAGAGAAAAACACAGGCAGAAACTTCTTTGACCTTAGCAACAGCAAGTTCTGAGCAGACACATCTCTAGAGGCAGAGGAAACAAAAGCAAAAATGAACAATTGGAACTTCATCAGGATAAAAGCTTTTGCACAGCAAAGTGTCAATGAAACTAAAAGGCAACCTACAGAATGGGAAAAGATATTTGCAAATGTCTTACAAGGTAAAAGGTTGATTTCCAAAATCTATAAAGAACTTAACAAACTCAACACCCAAAAAACAACAAATCCAGTCAGGGAATGGGCAGAATACATGAACACACATTTCTCCAATGAAGACATACAAATGGCCAACAGACATATGAAAAAAATGCTCAACATCACTTGACATCAGGGAAATACAAATCAAAACCAAGACGAGATACCACCTCACAACAGTCAGAATGGCTGAAAGGAACAAGTCAGGAAATGACAGATGTTGGTGAGGATGGGGAGAAAGAGGAACACTCTTGTACTATTGGTAGGGATGCAAACCGGTGTGGTCACTGTGAAAAATAGTACAGAGGTTCCCCAAAAAGTTAAAAATAGAGTTACTGTACAACCCAGCAATTGCACAACTATGTATTTATCCAAAGGATACAAACAGTGATTTGAAGGGGCACCTATACCCCAATGTTCATTAATGTCCACAATAACTGAACTATAGAAAAAGCCTCAGTGTCCACTGACTAACCTCTTTGGTTAGGTTTATTCCAAGGTATCTTATGGTTTTTTATTTGGGAGGGGGCGAGGTTAGGTCCATCTTTTTTTTTTTCTGATTTATTATTTTATTTTATTTTTCAATGTTCTAAAATTCATTGTTTATGCACCACACCCAGTGCTCCATGCAATACGTGCCCTCCTTAATACCCATCACCAGGCTCACCCAATGCCCCACCCATTCCCCTCCCAAACCCTCAGTTTGTTTCTCAGAGTCCACAGCCTCTCATGGTTTGTCTCCCCCTCTGATTTTCCCCAACTTTTATGGCTTTTTGGTATATATTATTTGGTATATATTGTTGATTTTTTATTACAGTAACATATTATTTGTTTCAGGGGTAAGACCTGTGATTTATCAGTCTTACACAATTCACAGCACTCACCATATCATACGTCCTCCCTAATGTCCATCAATCAGCCAGCCCATCCCTCTCACCCTCCGACCCTCCAGCATCCCTCAGTTTGTTTCCTGAGATTGAGAGTCTCTTATGTTAATTTTAAAATAAATTAATTCATATTAAAACTTTCTTAGTTTCAATTTTAATATGGCAAACATCAGCTATAACTCACACACAAAAAAATCACTTCAGGTTCCTTTTTTTTTTCTTTCTTGGTTCGTTTTCTGGGGGAGGGGCCTGCCACGTGGGTTTTCTATTCTTTTTTTTTTTTTAATTAAATTGATTTATTTATTTTCAGGAAAACAGTATTGATTATTTTTTCACCACACCTAGTGCTCCATGCAATCCATGCCCTCTATAATACCCACCACCTGGTACCCCGACCTCCCACCCCCGCCCATTCAAAACCCTCAGATTGTTTTTCAGAGTCCATAGTCTCTCATGATTCACCTCCCCTTCCAATTTACATCAACTCCCTTCTCCTCTCTAACACCCCTTGTCCTCCATGCTATTTGTTATGTTCTACAAATAAGTGAAACCATATGATAATTGACTCTCTCTGCTTGACTTATTTTCACTCAGCATAATCTCTTCCAGTCCCGTCCATGTTGCTACAAAAGTTGGGTATTCATCCTTTCTGATGGAGGCATAATACTCCAAAGTGTATATGGACCACATCTACTTTATCCATTCGTCCGTTGAAGGGCATCTTGGCTCTTTCCACAGTGTGGCGACTGTGGCCATTGCTGCTATAAACATTGGGGTGCAGATGGCCCTTCTTTTCATGACATCTGTATCTATGGGGTAAATACCCAGTATTGCAATGGCAGGGTCATAGGGAAGTTCTATTTTTAATTTCTTGAGGAATCTCCACACAGTTCTCCAAAGAGGCTGCACCAACTTGCATTCCCACCAACAGTGGAAGAGGGTTCCCCTTTCTCCACATCCCCTCCCACACATGTTGTTTTCTGTTTTGTTAATTTTGGCCATTCTAACTGGTGTAAGCTGATATCTCAATGTGGTTTTCATTTGAATCTCCCTGATGGCTAGTGATGATGAACATTTTTTCATGTGTCTGATAGCCATTTGTATGTCTTGATTGGAGAAGTGTCTGTTCATATCTTCTGCCCATTTTTTGATATGTTTGCCTGTTTCATGTGTGTTGAGTTTGAGGAGTTCACTATAGATCCTGGATATCAATCTTTTGTCTGTACTGTCATTTGCAAATATCTTCTCCGATTGTGGGGGTTGCCTCTTTGTTTTTTCGACTGTTTCCTTAGCTGTGCAGAAGCTTTTGATTTTGATGGAGTCCCAAAGGTTCATTTTCACATTAGTTTCCTTTTCCTTTGAAGAAATATCTTGAAAGAAGTTGCTGTGGCTGATATCGAAGAGATTACTGCCTATGTTCTCATCTAGGATTCTGATGGATTCCTGTCTCACATTGAGGTCTTTTATCCATTTTGAGTTTATCTTTGTGTACAGTGTAAGAGAACGGCCGAGTTTCATTTTTCTACATATAGCTGTCCAGTTTTCCCAGCACCATTTATTGAAGAGACTGTCTTTTCTCCACTGTATATTTTTTCTTATTTAGTCGATGATTATTTGACCGTAGAGTTGAGGGTTCATATCTGGGCTCTCTACTCTCTTCCACTGGTCTATGTGTCTGTTTTTATGCCAGTACCATGCTGTCTTGGTGACCACAGCTTTGTAATAAAGCTTGAAATCAGGTAACGTGATGCCCCCAGTTTTATTATTGTTTTTCAACATTTCCTTAGTGATTCGGGGTCTCTTCTGATTCCATACAAATTTTAGGATTATTTGCTTCAGCTCTTTGAAGAATACTGGTGGAATTTTGATTGGAATGGCATTAAAAGTATAGATTGCTCTAGGCAGTATAGACATTTTTTTTTTAAAGATTTTATTTATTTATTTGACAGAGAGAGATCACAGGTAGGTAGAGAGGCTGGGAGAGAGAGAGAGAGAGAGAAAGAGAGAGAGAGAGAGAAGCAGGCTCCCTGCCGAGCAGAGCGCCCGATGTGGGACTCGATCCCAGGATCCTGAGATCATTACCTGAGCCGAAGGCAGCGGCTTAACCCACTGAGCCACCCAGGCGCCCCCAGTATAGACATTTTAATAATGTTTATTCTTCCAATCCAAGAGCATGGAATGGTCTTCCATCTTTTTGTGTCTTCTTCAATTTCTTTCATGAGTGTTCTGTAGTTACTCGAGTACAGATCCTTTACCTCTTTGGTTAGGTTTATTCCCAGGTATCTTACGGTTCTTGATGCTATAGTAAATGGAATCGATTCTCCAATTTCCCTTTCTGTATTTTCATTGTTAGTGTATAAGAAAGCCACTGATTTCTGTACATTGACTTTGTATCCTGCCACGTTGCTGAATTGCTGTATGAGTTCTAGTAGTTTGGGGGTGGAGTCTTTTGGGTTTTCCATATAAAGAATCATGTCATCTGCGAAGAGAGAGAGTTTGACTTCTTCATTGCCAATTTGGATACCTTTTATTTCTCCTTGTTGTCTGATTGCTGTTGCTATGACTTCTAATACTATGTTGAACAAGAGTGGTGAGAGTGGGCATCCTTGTCGTGTTCCTGATCTCAATGGGAAGGCTGCAAGCTTTTTCCCATTGAGGATGATATTTGCTGTGGGTCTTTCATAGATAGATTTGATGAGGTTCAGGAATGTTCCCTCTATCCCTATACTTTGAAGCTTTTTAATCAGGAACGGATGCTGGATTTTGTCAAATGCTTTTTCTGCACCAATTGAGAGGACCATATTGTTTTTCTCTCTTCTCATATTAATTTGTTGTATCACATTGATTGATTTGCGAATGTTGAACCATCCTTGTAGCCCAGGGATGAATCCCACCTAATCATGGTGGATAATCTTTTTAATGTGCTGTTGGATCCTGTTTGCTAGGATCTTGTTGAGAACCTTAGCATCCATATTAATCAGTGATATTGATCTGAAATTCTCCTCTTTGGTAGGGTCTTTGCCTGGTTTGGGGATCAGGGTAATGCTGGCTTCATAGAAAGAGGAAGTTTTTCTTCTGCTTCAATTTTTTGAAACAGCTTTAGGAGAATAGGTGTTATTTCTTCTTTGAAAGTTTGGTAGATTTCCCCAGGGAATCCGTCAGGTCCTGGGCTCTTGTTTTTTGGGAGGTTTTTGATCACTGCTTCAATCTCGTTTGTAGATATCGGTCTATTCATGTTGTTGATTTCTTCCTGGTCAATTTTGGGAGTTTATAGTATTCCAGGAATGCATCCATTTCATCTAGGTTGCTTAGCTTATTGGCATATAACTGTTGATAATAACTTCTGATGATTGTTTCTACTTCCTTGGTGTTAGTTGTGATCTCTCCCTTTTCATTCATAATTTTATGAATTTGGGCTTTCTCTATTTTCTTTTGGATTAATGTGGCCAATGGTTTATCGATCTTATTGATTCTTTCAAAAAACCAGCTTCTAGTTTCATTGACATGTTCTACTGTATCTCTGGTTTCTACCTCATTGATCTCAGCTCTAATCTTTAATATTTCCCTTCTTATGTGGGGAGTTGGTTTGATTTGTTGTTGATTCTCCAGTTCTTTGAGGTGTAGAGACAGCTGGTGTATTCTGGATTTTTCTATTTTTTTGAGGGAGGCTTGGATGGCTATGTATTCCCCCCCTAGGACCACTTTTGCTGTTTTCGACCGAAGTGTCTTCATTCTCATTGGTTTCCATGAATTGTTTCAGTTCTTCTTTGATCTCCTGGTTGATCCAAGCATTCTTAAGCAAGGTGGCCTTTAGCTTCCAGGTGTATGAGTTCCTTCGGAACTTTTCCTTGTGATTAAGCTCATAAGGTTTCAAAGCATTGTGATCCTAGAATATGCAGGGAATCATTTCAGTCTTTTGGTATTGGTTGAGTCCTGATTTGTGACCCAGTATGTGGTCTATTCTGGAGAAGGTTCCGTGTGCCACGTGGATTTTCAGTCAATGATTTTCCCTGACTTAAGTCCTCCCGCCCCCCTCAATGGGGTGGTGGGCTCTGAGGAAACTTTTTTTTTTTTTTCAGGCTTTTGTTCTCTGGTGGTTTTTATGTTTGTTCACTTTTCTTTTTTTTCTCACTTTGACCGCTTTTGATGGTTTTTGTAGTTTTAGAGGAAAAACAAACTGCACCCTGATCTCCCTCTCAGAGAGAAGCCTCAGTCTGGCTGCAGAGCCCAAATAAGTTCCCCATTGGCCGCTGGCAGAGCAGGTTCCAAGTCGCAGTCCCTGGGGATTCAGGATCTTTTGCTTGTACCCAAAACCACGGCAGCAGCGGCTTTGGACACCACCAGACCGCTAGAGAGGTTCCAAGCAGCAATCGCACACTGAGATTTTCCCACTGGCACGGGCTGGGAGTGCCTGGTCTTTCTGGGTCTAAGAGCGCCCGGCTTGTGCACACCAATTTCAGGGGAAGCTGAGGTTCGCGCCCGGGTCTCAGGCTCTGAGAATGGGGCACAGGTCCGAGAGCACCAGCCTGGGCCTTCGCGCACCTCTCTGGGGGTTGGGTTTTGTGCAGGCTCTGAAACAATGGCGCGTATCAACGGGCACCAGTTGGGCCTTTATACCTCTCTCAGGGGAGTACCTCAGGCTCTATAGCAGGGCTCTCAGGTTCTGCCGTTCTGCCGCCGGGCGTGGCTCCCATCCCCTCACAGGAAATGGACCCCACGTGTTCTCGGGTGCGCTGTCCGCTTAGGGGCCAAGAGCTGGTTTCTCCGCCGCACTCTCTCTGCCTCAGGGCCAGGGGAGGCTGTCCTGGGTCCAGGGACTTAAGCCCCTGTCCCTAGCCACCCCGATTCCCACAATTCCCCCCCACCCCCAACCCGGGAGATCCTTTGCTCTTTTGGAGTGCTTTCAACTAGTCTCCAAGTTAATGCTGGTCCCCAGACACAGGGCACTCTTGCTCGTATTGGAGTATTACTTTCCAACTGGCCGCCTCTGATGGCTCCCTCCCCCTTTTGTTTATCTTCTGATATCAGTCAGCTGTTCCCACTCCGTTTTACCTGCCCACTGGCATCTTCTCCCCCTGTAGAGATCCAGAGGTGTATAATTCTGATCTCAGGCTGATTTCATGGGTGATTGCAGTTCCTTGGTAGGTAATCAGCTCACTTTGGGGTACAAGTTGAAAAGGTGCCTCCTCCTACTTCCCTGCCATCTTCACGTTGAGGTCTTTTATCCATTTTGAGTTTATGTTTGTGTATGGTATACGAGATTCGTCAAGTTTCATTCTTTTACATATAGCTGTCCAATTTTTCCAGCACCATTTATTGAGGAGACTGTCTTTTTTCCACTGCATATTTTTTCCTGTTTCGTCGAAGATTATTTGACTAGAGTTGAGGGTCCATATCTGGGCTCTCTACTCTGTCCCACTGGTCTATGTGTCTGTTTTTATGCCAATACCACATTGTCTTGGTGATCACAGCTTTGTATTAATGCTTGAAATCAGGCAACGTGATGCCGCCAGGTTTTCCTTTTCAACACTTCCTTAGCAATTCGGGGTCTCTTCTGATTCCATACAAATTTTGGGATTGTTTGTTCCAGCTCTTTGAAAAATGCTGGTGGAATTTTGATCAGAATGGCATTGAAAGTATAGATTGCTCTAGGCATTATAGACATTTTAACAATGTTTATTTTTCTGATCAATGAGCATGGAATGTTCTTCCATCTTTTTGTGTCTTCAATTTCTTTCATGAGTGTTCTGTAGTTCCTTGAGTACAGATCCTTTACCTCTTTGGTTAGATTTATTGCCAAGTATCTTATGGTTCTTGGTGCTATAGTAAATGGAATCTATTCTCTAATTTCCTTTTTTGTGTTTTCATTGTTAGTGTATAAGAAAGCAACAGATTTCTGTACATTGACTTTGTATCCTGCCACGTTGCTGAATTGCTGTATGAGTTCTATTAGTTTGGGGGTGGAGTCTTTTGGGTTTTCCATATAAAGTCATATCATCTGCGAAGAGAGAGAGTTTAACTTCTTTATTGCCAATTTGGTTACCTTTTATTTCTCTTTGTTTTCTGATTGTTGTTGCTAGAACTTCTAATACTATGTCGAACAAGAGTGGTGAGAGTGGGCATCCTTGTCATGTTCCTGATCTCAAAGTGAAGGCTGCAAGCTTTTTCACATTGAGGATGATATTTGCTATTGGTTTTTCATGGATAGATTTGATGAAGTTGAAAAATGTTCCCTCTAGCCCTGTACTTTGCAGCATATTAATCAGGAATGGATGCTGGATTTTTTCAAATGCTTTTTCTGCATCAACTGGAGGACCATGTGGTTCTTCTCTCATCTCTTATTGATTTGTCCTGTCACATTGATTGATTTGTGAATGTTGAACCATCCTTGCAACCCAGGGATGATACCCACGTGGTCATGGTGGATAATCTTTTTAATGTGCTGTTCAATCTTATTAACTAGGATCTCGTTGAGAATCTTAGCATCCATATTCATCAGGAATATTGGTTGGAATTCTCATCTTTGCTGAGTTCTTTGCCTGGTTTGGGGATCAGGGTAATGCTGGCTTCATAAAAAGAGTCTGGAAGATTTCCTGCTGTTTCAATTTTTTGAAACAGCTTCAGGAGAATAAGTATTATTTCTTCTTGGAAAGTTTGATACAACTCCCCAGGAATCCATCAGGTCCTGGGCTCTTGTTTTTTGGGAGGTATTTGGTCACCGCTTCAATCTAGTTACTGGATATTGGTCTCTTCAGGTTGTCAATTTCTTCCTGGTTCAGTTTTGGAAGTTTATAGGTTTCTAGGAATGCCTCCATTTCAACTAGGTTGCTTAACTTATTGACATACAACTGTTGATAATAATTTCTGATGATTGTTTCTATTTCCTTGATGTTAGTTGTGATCTCTCCCTTTTCATTCATAATTTTATTAATTTAGGCCTTCTTTCTTTTCTTTTGGATTAGTGTGTCTAATGGTTTATTGATCTTATTGATTCTTTCAAAAAACCAGCTTCTAGTTTCATCGATGCATTCTACTGTATCTCTTTTTTCTATCTCATTGATCTCAGCTCTAATATTGATTATTTCCCTTCTTGTGTGTGGAGTTGGCTTAACTTGTTGTTGATTCTCCAGTTCTTTAAGGTGTAGAGACAGCTGGTGTATTCTGGATTTTTCAGTTTTTCCGAGGGAGCTTGGATGGCTATGTATTTCTCCCTTAGGATTGCCTGTGCTGTATCCCATAGGTTTTGGACTGAAGTGCCTTCATTCTCATAGGTTTCCATGAATTGTTTCAGTTCTTTGTTGATTTCCTGGTTGATCCAAGCATTCTTAAGCAAGGTGGTCTTTAGTTTCCAGGTGTTTGTATTCCTTATGATTGAGCTCCAGATTCAAAGCCTTGTGATCTGAGAATATGCAGGGAATAATGTCAGTCTTTTGGTGTCAGTTGAGCACTGATTTGTGACCCAGTATTGGTCTATTCTGGAGGAGGTTCCATATGTACTCGAGAAGAATGAGTATTCTGTTGTTTTAGGGTGGAAAGTTCTGTATATATCTATGAGATCCACCTGGTCCAATGTGTCATTCAATGCTCTTGTTTCTTTATTGATTTTCTGCTTGGATGATCTATTACATCTTGTTTACTGAGAGTGGCATGTTAAGATCTCCTACTATTAATATATTCATATCAACATGAATCTTTATCTTGATTAATAGATTTCTTATGTAGTTGGCTGCTGCCATATTGGGGGCATAAATATTTACAATTGTTAGATCATCTTGGTGGATAGTCCCTTTAAGAATGATGTAGTGTCCTTCTGTATCTCTGACTACAGTCTTTAGTTTAAAATCTAATTTTTTTTAATTTTTTTAAATTTTTTATAGCATATATTTTTATCCCCAGGGGTACAGGTCTGTGAATCACCAGGTTTACACACTTCACAGCACTCACCAAAGCACACACCCTCCCCAATGTCCATAATGCGACCCCCTTCTCCCAACCCCCCTCCCCCGAGCAACCCTCAGTTTGTTTTGTGAGATTAAGAGTCACTTATGGTTTGTCTCCCTCCCAATTCCATCTTGTTTCATTGATTCTTCTTCTACCCACGTAAGCCCCCATGTTGCATCACCACTTCCTCATATCAGGGAGATCATATGATAGTTGTCTTTCTCTGCTTGACTTATTTCGCTAAGCATGATACGCTCTAGTTCCATCCATGTTGTCGCAAATGGCAAGATTTCGTTTCTTTTGATGATAGTATTCCATTGTGTATATATACCACTTCTTCTTTATCCATTCCTCTGTTGATGGACATCTAGGTTCTTTCCATAGTTTGGCTATTGTGGACATTGCTGCTATAAACATTCGGGTGCACATGCCCCTTTGGATCACCTCGTTTGTATCTTTAGGGTAAATACCCAATAGTGCAATTGCTGGGTCATAGGGCAGTACTATTTTCAACATTTTGAGGAACCTCCATGCTGTTTTCCAGAGTGGCTGCACCAGCTTGCATTCCCATCAACAGTGTAGGAGGGTTCCCCTTTCTCCGCATCCTCGCCAGCATCTGTCGTTTCCTGACTTGTTGATTTTAGCCATTCTGACTGGTGTGAGGTGATATCTCATTGTGGTTTTGATTTGTATTTCCCTGATGCCGAGTGATATGGAGCACTTTTTCATGTGTCTGTTGGCCATCTGGATGTCTTCTTTGCAGAAATGTCTGTTCATGTCCTCTGCCCATTTCTTGATTGGATTATTTGTTCTTTGGGTGTTGAGTTTGCTAAGTTCTTTATAGATTCTGGACACTAGTCCTTTATCTGATATGTCGTTTGCAAATATCTTCTCCCATTCTGTCAGTTGTCTTTTGATTTTGTTAACTGTTTCCTTTGCTGTGCAAAAGCTTTTGATCTTGATGAAATCCCAATAGTTCATTTTTGCCCTTGCTTCCCTTGCCTTTGGCGACGTTCCTAGGAAGATGTTGCTGCGGCTGAGTTCGAAGAGGTTGCTGCCTGTGTTCTCCTCAAGGATTTTGATGGATTCCTTTCACACATTGAGGTCCTTCATCGATTTTGAGTCTATTTTCGTGTGTGGTGTAAGAAAATGGTCCAATTTCATTTTTCTGCATGTGGCTGTC
The DNA here is from genome assembly GCF_009829155.1 of Mustela erminea. Taxonomy (NCBI): domain Eukaryota; kingdom Metazoa; phylum Chordata; class Mammalia; order Carnivora; family Mustelidae; genus Mustela; species Mustela erminea. Next base: position 113,871,731 of record NC_045621.1, on the reverse strand, counting down.
CAATTTTCCCAACACCATTTACTGAAGAGGATGTCTTTTCCACTGGACATTCTTCCCTGCTTTGTCGAAGATTAGTTGACCATAGAGTTGAGGGTCTATTTCTGGGCTCTCTATTCTGTTCCATTGATCTATGTGTCTGTTTTTGTGCCAGTACCATGCTGTCTTGATGATGACAGCTTTGTAATAGAGCTTGAAGTTCGGAATTGTGATGCCACCAACTTTGGCTTTCTTTTTCAATATCCCTTTGGCTATTTGAGGTCTTCTCTGGTTCCATATAAATTTTAAAATTATTTGTTCCATTTCTTTGAAAAAGATGGATGGTGCTTTGATAGGAATGGCATTAAATGTGTAGATTGCTTTAGGTAGCATAGACATTTTCACAATATTTATTCTTCCAATCCAGGAGCATGGAACATTTTTCCATTTCTTTGTGTCTTCCACAATTACTTTCAGGAGTACTTTATAGTTTTCTGAGGATAGATTCTTAGTCTCTTTCCTTAGGTTTATTCCTAGGTATCTTATGGTTTGGGGTGCAATTGTAAATGGGATTGACTCCTTAATTTCTCTTTCTTCTGTCTTATTGTTGGTGTAGAGAAATGCAACTGATTTCTGTGCATTGATTTTATATCCTGACACTTTACTGAATTTCTGTACAAGTTGTAGCAGTTTTGGAGTGGAGTCTTTTGGGTTTTCCACATATAGTATCATATCACCTGTGAAGAGTGATAATTTGACTTCTTCTTTGCCGATTGGATGTCTTTAATTTCTTTTTGTTGTCTGATTGCTGAGGGTAGGACTTCTAGTACTATGTTGAAAAGCAGTGGTGATAATGGACATCCCTGCCGTGTTCCTGACCTTAGCGGAAAAGCTTTCAGTTTTTCTCCATTGAGAATGATATTTGCGGTGGGTTTTTCATAGATGGCTTTGATGATATTGAGGTATGTGCCCTCTATCCCTACACTTTGAAGAGTTTTGATCAGGAAGGGATGCTGTACTTTGTCAAATGTTTTTTCAGCATCTATTGAGAGTATCATATGGTTCTTGTTCGTTCTTTTATTGATGTGTTGTATCACATTGACTGATTTGCGGATGTTGAACCAACCTTGCAGCCCTGGAATAAATCTCACTTGTCGTGGTGAATAATCCTTTTAATGTACTGTTGAATCCTATTGGCTAGTATTTTGGTGAGAATTTTCGCATCTGTGTTCATCAAGGATATTGGTCTATAGCTCTCTTTTTTGATGGGATCCTTGTCTGGTTTTGGGATCAAGGTGATGCTGGCCTCATAAAATGAGTTTGGAAGTTTTCCTTCCATTGCTATTTTTTGGAACAGTTTCAGGAGAATAGGAATTATTTCCTCTTTAAATGTTTGGTAGAATTCCCCCGGGAAGCTGTCTGGCCCTGGGCTTTTGTTTGTTTGGAGATTTTTAATGACTGTTTCAATCTCCTTACTGGTTATGGGTCTGTTCAGGCTTTCTATTTCTTCCTGGTTCAGTTGTGGTAGTTTATATGTTTCTAGGAATGCATCCATTTCTTCCAGATTGTCAAATTTGTTGGCGTAGAGTTGCTCATAGTATGTTCTTATAATAGTTTGTATTTCTTTGGTGTTGGTTGTGATCTCTCCTCTTTCATCCATGATTTTATTAATTTGGGTCCTTTCTCTTTTGTTTTTGATAAGTCTGGCCAGGGGTTTATCAATTTTATTCATTCTTTCAAAGAACCAGCTCCTAGTTTCGTTGATTTTCTCTATTTTTTTTTGGTTTCTATTTCATTGATTTCTGCTCTGATCTTTATGATTTCTCTTCTCCTGCTGGGCTTAGGGTTTCTTTCTTGTTCTTTCTTCAGCTCCTTTAGGTGTAGGGTTAGGTTGTGTATTTGAGACCTTTCTTGTTTCTTGAGAAAGGCTTGTACCGCTATATATTTTCCTCTCAGGACTGCCTTTGTTGTGTCCCACAGATTTTGAACCGTTGTATTTTCATTATCATTTTTTTCCATGATTTTTTTCAATTCTTCTTTAATTTCCCGGTTGACCCATTCATTCCTTAGAAGGATGCTGTTTAGTCTCCATGTATTTGGGTTCTTTCCAAACTTCCTCTTGTGGTTGAGTTCTAGCTTCAGAGCATTGTGGTCTGAAAATATGCAGGCAATGATCCCAATCTTTTGATACTGGTTGAGTCCTGCTTTAGGACCGAGGATGTGATCTATTCTGGAGAATGTTCCATGTGCACTAGAGAAGAATGTGTATTCTGTTGCTTTGGCATGAAATGTTCTGAATAGATCTGTGATGTCCATCTGGTCCAGTGTGTCGTTTAAGGCCTTTATTTCCCTGCTGATCTTTTGCTTGGATGATCTGTCCATTTCAGTGAGGGGAGTGTTAAAGTTCCCTACTATGATTGTATTATTGTTGATGTGTTTCTTTGATTTTGTTATTAATTGGTTTATATAGTTGGCTGCTCCCACGTTGGGGGCATAGATATTTAAAATTGTTAGATCTTCTTGTTGGACAGACCCTTTGAGTATGATATAGTGTCCTTCCTCATCTTTTATTATAGTCTTTGGCTTAAAATCTAATTGATCTGATATAAGGATTGCCACTCCTGCTTTCTTCTGATGTCCATTAGCATGGTAAATTCTTTTCCACCCCCTCACTTTCAATCTGGTGGTGTCTTCGGGCTTAAAATGAGTTTCTTGGAGGCAACATATAGATGGGTTTTGTTTTTTTATCCATTCTGATACCCTGTGTCTTTTGACAGGGGCATTTAGCCCATTAACATTCAGGGTAACTATTGAGAGATATGAATTTAGTGCCATTGTATTGCCTGTAAGGTGACTGTTACTGTATATGGTCTCTGTTCCTTTCTGATCTACCACTTGTAGGCTCTCTCTTTGCTTAGAGGACCCCTTTCAATATTCCTTGTAGAGCTGGTTTGATGTTTGCAAATTCTTTCAGTTTTTGTTTGTCCTGGAAGCTTTTAATCTCTCCTTCTATTTTCAATGATAGCCTAGCTGGACATAGTATTCTTGGCTGCATGTTTTTCTCGTTTAGTGCTCTGAAAATATCATGCGAGATCTTTCTGGCCTGCCAGGTCTCTGTGGATAAGTCAGCTGCCAATCTAATATTTTTACCATTGTATGTTACAGACTTCTTTTCCCGGGATGCTTTCAGGATTTTCTCTTTGTCACTGAGACTTGTAAATTTTACTATTAGGTGACGGGGTGTGGGCCTATTCTTATTGATTTTGAGGGGCGTTCTCTGAACCTCCTGAATTTTGATGCTCGTTCCCTTTGCCATATTGCGGAAATTCTCCCCAATAATTCTCTCCAGTATACCTTCTGCTCCCTTCTCTCTTTCTTCTTCTTCTGGAATCCCAATTATTCTAATGTTGTTTCGTCTTATGCTGTCACTTATCTCTCGAATTCTCCCCTCGTGGTCCAGTAGCTGTTTGTCCCTCTTTTGCCCAGCTTCTTTATTCTCTGTCATTTGGTCTTCTATATCACTAATTCTTTCTTCTGCCTCATTTATGCTAGCAGTGAGAGCCTCGATTTTTGATTGCACCTCATTAATAGCTTTTTTTATTTCAACTTGGTTAGATATTAGTTCTTTTATTTCTCCAGAAAGGGCTTTTATATCTCCCGAGAGGGTTTCTCTAATATCTTCCATGCCTTTTTCGAGCCCGGCTAGAACCTTGAGAATTCTGAACTCTAGATCTGACATATTACCAATGTCTGTATTGATTAGGTCCCTAGCCTTTGGTACTGCCTCTTGTTCTGTTTTTTGTGGTGATTTTTTCTGCCTTGTCATTTTGTCCAGATAAGAGTATATGAAGGAGCAAGTTAAATACTAAAGGGTGGCAACAACCCCAGGAAAATATGCTTTAACCAAATCAGAAGAGATCCTAAATCATGAGGACGGAGAAAGCGGATAAAAAGAGATTCAAAAAGGAAGAAGGAAAAAAAAAGAAAAGAAGAAAAGAATTAAAAAAAAAACAAATAAAGAAAAATATAAAAAAGAAACAATATATATATATTAGATAAACTAGTTTAAAAACGTTAAAAAAGAAAAGGGTAAAAGTTAAAGAAAAATTTACCAGATCGTGAGAAAAAAAAAAAAAAAAAAGAAAAAAATTAAATTAACTGCTAGACTAAAAAAAATCACAGGGAGAAAGCCATGAGTTCCGTGCTTTGCTTTCTCCTCCTCTGGAATTCTGCTGCTCTCCTTGGTATTGAAACCATACTCCTTGGTAGGTGAACTTGGTCTTGGCTGGATTTTTTGTTGATCTTCGGGGGAGGGGCCTGGTGTAGTGATTCTCAAGTGTCTTTGCCCCAGGCGGAATTGCACCGCCCTTCCCAAGGGCCAGGCTGAGTAATCCGCTTGGGTTTGCTTTCAGGAGCTTTTGTTCCCTGAGCGCTTTCCATAGAGTTCCGGAGGATGGGAATACAAATGGCCGCCTCCTGGTCTCCGGCCCGGAGGAGCCGAGAGCCCAGGGCCCTACTCCTCAGTGCGCCCTCAGAGAACAGCGCCCAGTTACTCCCGTCTGCCTGACCTCCGGCCGCGCTCCCAGCTCACCGAGCCTGTGGCTTTTTCAAGGTAACACTGAGCTGTGAGCTTACTGTCAGCTATGTCTTTATATCCGGCTTTCCCGTTCCAATACCCGCAAGCTCTGCGACACTCAGACACCCCCGATCCTTCTGTGACCCTGCGGGACCTGAGGCCACGCTGACCCCGCATGGGCTTCGCCCCGGTTTAGCCTCTGGAGTGATGTCCCTCAGTGGAACAGACTTTTAAAAGTCCTGATTTTGTGCTCCGCTGCTCCGTCGCTTGCCGGGAGCCGGCCCCTCCCCCCAGGGTCCATCTTCCCATCGCTTTGGATTCACCTCTCCGCCAGTCCTATCTTTCAGAAAGTGGTTGTTTTTCTGTTTCCAGAATTGCTGTTCTTCTCTTCGATCTGACGAAGGATTTTCAGGTGTTTGCAATCTTTAGATAAGCTATCTAGCTGATCTCCTGCTAGTGAAGTAGTCTCAGCCTGCTACTTCTCCGCCATCTTGACTCCTCCTCCTAAAATCTAATTTTTCTGATATGAGAATCACTACCCCAGTCTTCTTTTGAGGCCCATTGGCATGAAAGAAGCTTCTCCATCCCTTCACTTTCAGTCTGGATGTATCCTTAGGTTCAAAATGGGTCTCCTGTAGACAACATATGGATAATTCCTGTTGTTTTATCCAATCTGCAACCCTGTGCCATTTTATGGGCTCCTTTAGGCCATTCACATTGAGAATGATTATTGAGAGATATATTTTTGTTGACATTGTGTTATCTGTGAAGTCTTTGTTTTTATATATTGTCTCCATATATTTCTGTTCAATGATATTCTTGGATTTTTTCCCTCTTTTATAGAACCCCCTTAATATTTCTTGCAGTTCCAGGTTGGTGGTCATATACTCTTTTACATATTGCAGGTCTTGTAAGCTCTTTATCTTTCCATCCATTTTGAATGTCAGTCTGGCTAGATAAAGTATTCTTGGCTGCACATTCTTCTCATTTAGTGCTGTGAATACATCTTGCCAGCCCTTTCTGGATTGCCAGGTTTCTGTGGACAGGTCTGACATTATTCTGATGGGCTTTCCTCTCTATATAAGGAATCTCTTCCCTCTAGCTGCTTTCAAGAGCTCCTGTCTACTATTATGATTCATCATGTTCACTATCAGATGTCTCAAGGTCTTTGTAGGTTCTATGACCTTTGCGGCGTGACTTTCTGCCTCTGGTACATGAACACTGGTTCCATTTGCCAGGTTGGGAAAACTTTTGTGGAGAATTTGTTTACCTATATCTTCTAGTCTTCTTTCTTTCTCCTCCCCCTCAGGGATTCCAGTAATTCTGATGTTGGAACATTTCATGGTGTCATTTATTTCCCTAATTCTGTTTTCAAGGTTTCTAAGCTGTTTGTTCCAAACTTCCTCCTGATCCTTTTTCTATATCAGTCTGTCCTCCGGATCACTAAATTATCTTCTGTCTCAGTTACCCTAGCTTTTACAGAATTTTGATTAGTTTGGAGAATTGTTAACATCATCCCTGGTGGCTTTCACTTCTGCCCTCATGAATTCCATTTTGTCACCAAAGGCTTTCTCCAACCTAGCTATTGCCTGGATAGTTGTTAGTCTGAATTCCCTTTCTGACATACTGTTTATGTCCACATCCAAAAATTCTGATGGAGAGTGCCTAGTCTCTGAATTTTTCCTCTGTTGGGCATTCCTCCTCCTAGTCATTTTGGTGAGAGATGGCTGAATGGATCTGTAGCTGAATATATCAACCATGGTGCCAGCAAGATGTACTCTAAAACACTTCTGAGCAATGAAATGTCTCCACCAAAAAGATAGAAAAAAGAAAAAAAGAGAGATAGAGACAGGAAAAAGAAAAAAAAAAAGTGTAAGCGCAGCCTGAATGGGCCCCAAAGGTAAGACTTATGAAGTATACAAACAAAAACAGACAAAGAAAAAGACCAATGGAAATAGATGAGAAGAGAAAAAAAGATAAGTAAATAATAGAACCCCATCAAAATGACCCCCAGGTATAAGATTTATATACTACCAGAACAAAAACAAATACAAAGAAACACTGACAGAAGAAAAAGATGGGCGGGTGGTTATAAATTCTCAGTGTGGGCAAGGAAGGCTATTTTGATTCTTCCAGGATGTATCTTGATATCTTTGTTAAAGGGCTCAACTTTTCTGAGATAAAGGCAGATTAAAACTGGTTTACATATAGAGGTAGCATTATTGGGGAAAAGGTATTACCTTGAACTTATCTCTATATGAATATTTAAAAAAATAAAACATTAAAAAATTAAAAAAAATAGAAAAGCAAAAGAAAAACACAGGTATATGTATCAAAAAAGTTCAGGTTAAAAGGTTATTATGGAATTTGATGTACTGAACATCTCATTGTGATGGTAAATAAATTAAAAATTTATATTAAAAAATGAAAAGAACCAGAATAGTGGGAACTAATTAAAAATAAAAGTTGTATCTATGAAGTAGTGGTGGTTGTCCTCTTGTGTTTTGTTTGTTTTGTTTTGTTTTGTTTTGTTTTGGCTGGCTTCCCGGGGGAGGTGCCTACCACGTGGTGGTTTTTCGGGGAGTCTTGCTAGAGTTGAGTCCTCCTACCCCCATTAAGGGGCTGCACTCTGAGGAAACCTGTTTTTCAGGCTTTTGTTCTCTGGAGGCTTTTTTGTTTGTTAGTTTGTTTTTTCTCCCCTTGGCAGCTTTTTGTGGTTCTTTGGAGGTTTAGAGGGAAGCAACTTGCACCCTGACCTCTGTCTCAGAGAGAAGCCTCTGTCTTTCCCCTCTGGGTGCTCCAGAGCACATAAATTCCCCCTCTGCCACTGACAAAGCATGTCCCCATTCATGGTCTCTGAGGTCAGAGGAACTCCTTTTTGTACTTAAAAACCACGAGAAATACTAGCTGTGGCTGTCTGGGCAGGTCCAGACCGCCAGAGAGGTCCCCACCAGAGATAGCACATTGATATTTTCACACTGGCATGGTCTGAGAGTGTTCAGAGTCTCCTGGTCCTAGAGAGCACCGTCTAGCGCCTGCATGGACCTCTTTCAGGGGAGGGTGTGGAGCTTGACTCAGACCCTTGTCATAGCATGCATGCAGAGCACAAAAGGCTGTGGTTCTAGAGCGCGCCAGACTCCCTTGGGGTGCCGCCACCCAGATGCTTTCAGGCGCATTGGTGGCTCAGGGACCAACACCTGGCTTCTTTACTGCATTCTCTGATTCCCACTCACAGTGGCCATCCTGGGTCTGTGGGCTTAAGTCCCTGTCCCTAAATACCCAGTTCCAATTTCCCCTTAAGATCTTTTTCTCTTTTTGAGTGCTTTCCACCAGACTCCAAGTTAATAGCAGTCCCCAATCACAGGATACTCTCGTATTGGGGTATTGCTTTCCAATGGGTCGCTTCTGGTGGCTCCTCCCCTCTTTTGTTTATCTTCTGATATCAGTCCGATGTTTCCTCTCTGCTTTACCTGCCCACTGGCGTCTTCTGCCCCCATAGAGATCCAGAAGTGTATAATTCTAATCTCAGGCTGATTTCATGGGTGATGAGATTTCTTTGGGAGGTAATCAGCTCACTTTAGGGGACAGGTTGAAATAGCTCCTCCTACTTCTCTGCCATCTTGTCTCTTCCCCTCTTCTTCAATTTATTTCATAAAAATTCTGTAGTTTTCTGAGTACAGATTCTTTGCCTCTTTGGTTAAGTTTATTCCTAGGTATCTCATGGTTTTGGGTGCAATTGTAAATGGGATCCACTCTTTAATTTCTCTTTCTTCTGTTTTGCTATTGGTGTATAGAAATGCAACAGATTTTTGTGCATTGATTTTTATACTCTGACACGTTACTGAATTCCTGTATGAGTTCTAACAGTTTTGGAGTGGAGTCTTTTGGGTTTTCCATATAAAGTATCATATCATCTGCAAAGAGAGATAGTTTGACTTCTTCTATGCTGATTTGGATGCTTTTTATTTCTTTTTGTTGTCTGATTGCAGAGGCCAGGACTACTAGTACTATGTTGAATAGCGGTGGTGATAGTATACATCCTTGTCATGTTCCTGGCCTTAGGAGAAAAAATCTCAGTTTTTCTCCATTGAGAATGATATTCGCTGTAGGTTTTTCATAGATGGCTTTGATGACATGGAGGTATATACCCTCTACCCTTACATTTTGAAGAGTTTTGCTTATGAAAGCATGCTGTACTTTGTCAAAGTACATTTATTTCAGCAAAGTACATCTATTTCATCATCTGTTTAATATATTGTATCACATTGATTGATTTGCAGATGTTGAACAAATCTTGCAGCCCAATAATAAATCCCACTTGGTCATGGTGATTAATCCTCTTAAGGTACTTTTGGATCCTACTGGCTAGTATTTTGGTGAGAAGGCCCTGAGAGATTTCTACTACACCCAGGGTGCCTCCCATGAAGGCTACATCCTGAGAGTGCCATGCTGACTTCACTCCATGCTTGCTCCTCTGGACCAGGCCACAGTGGCCCTCACCACATCTGCCTCTGCAGTGTTTCTTTCTGGGTGCTGTCTGGATGTTGGGTGTCCCTCAGATCTATGCTCAGCAGACACAGCGACCTCTGGCTTGCAAATCTGTGGATGCTGTGTGCACCCTCTGCATCCAATGCTGCTCTGTTCCTCCTGTGCACAGCATACTTGTCTCCTTCCAGAGGAGTTCAGACATATCATCTGCAGGCCCGCCTCCTACCTGTCCCTTTCTTTGTGCCCTGAGCTCAGTGGGGCATGATTTACTTGTTTGCTGTTTCTACACAGGACCCTGTGTTCAAGGGCTGCGTTTTCTCTATAGACTCCAGAGCCAAGCCTTAGCCCTGTAATCATTGGGGCCAGTTGAACCCCTCTGAACCCGACTTCCCTCTTCCATAGGACAGCAAGAGTGCATGAATCCCAAAGCCCTTGTCAGGATTCAGGAAGGGGCATTGGCCTGCTGGCAAGCTGTGAAGGGAGCTGACTTGTTCATTTCATTTCCATCCTGCCTGGTCACTCAGGCTCACATGTGCTTTGACCCCAGCTTCCTTTTGCCCGCCCCCGACCCCCATCTAGTTCCCCAGGCAAGGGAAACCCTTTTAACCCTTTTGTGGGCACCCAAGGGCCTGACATTCAGAAACTCAACACTTCCCTTCTCATGCTACTGGGTGGGCTCCCAGGGACCTAGCTTTCACCTAGTTGTCTGACACAGCTTCACAATGCAGTGTATATGTTGTATTCACATTTAATGGGGGGTGGGGATGGGGAATTAGGGGAGCAATTTATAAAAATATTCCTTCTGGAGACCACTGGGTTGCTCGGCCTGCTGTTGGGCACTGTGAGGCACTGTCTTGGGAACATGTCTCTGGGAACATGCTCAAGAAATGGATGAGGGATGGACTGCATACCTGGATCCCTGCCCTCACTCTTGGACCCTTTCTGCAATCCCCAAAATCCTACTGTCTAGCCAAACCACTGCTTCTCAGCTTCCAAGATTCAGCTCCAAGGTCATCTGTGCTGGGAAGTGAGACCTATGAGGCTTACCCCACCTCAGTTCCTGTCTCCTGAAAGGGTAGAGGCCAAGAAGTCACTCAGGTGCAGGCAGTGACTAGATGGCCAGCTCCCCAGGGTAGGGGCATAACCCTTACTGCCCCCTTGTGCTAAGAAAGTAGACTTCCTTTAGCAAGAAGCTGGCCCATCATCATCCCACAAAAACGCCCAGCAGCAAGGGTACAGAGGGTGGCGTCTCAGAGATCCCTGAATTTGCACCAGCCTTTGCTCTTCCCTCAATGCAGACAGCTGAGGCCCTGCTGTTTGGCTGCTCCTCACTGAGGAAGAGTCACCACCCAGTGATTGTGGCCAGGCTTTGCAGTTGGAAAGGGCCTTCCTGGCTCAGTGTTTGACCTCAGCTGTGCTCTCAGTAGTTCTCTGGGGGTCTCACTGGCTACTGGTGATGCAGGACCCTGAAACCTGTCCCCTCCTGGTGTTAGAAGTATTAAATGGGGCAGTATTTGGAAGGCTCATGGGATCAGATGATGATCCCAGCCCTGCCATTGCTCTCTCCCAAAACCTCACCCCATTTAGCAAAAAAGGTGTTCTGATAGGGTCTAAACTGGTGTTATTTCTGGGGGGCCCCTAGGTGTCAGGTGCTTCCACACACTGTGTCATAATCCAGGGTGCCTTCACCAACTGGAGGGCTGTGTTCTACTCAACTACTCATGACATGGGGGTCTCCAAGTGCTATGTAGCTCTCATTTCCTGAACTCCCTGAAAGTTGGCACCTTCCTTCTAAGGATCTTCAGTTGGAAAGAAAACAAAACAAAATGCCCTAAAGTGTGTAAGAATGGTGTTGCTTAAGAAGTGAAGAAGTGTGTCTTGAACAGTGGTGTTGTCTTCCCAGAAGAGATGGAAGAATTTGACCTGTATGAATCCTTCAGCGACTTCCCCTTGCCTGTGGAAAAAAACACCTGGCCTTTTTGTGGTCCTCCAGTTCCAGTTTTTGCTTCCAGGACACATAGAGCCTGTTTAGCTGAATTTCTTGGAGGTACTGCACAGCCATTGTGCTGTGTTCATGTCCTTTGTTCATGCTAGTTCCCTTACTTAAAATGTCCTTCTTCAAACAAGATCCTATTGACCCTTAAAGCCCCAGCCCAGGGGCACCTGGGTGGCTCAGTCATTAAGCGTTTGCCTTCAGCTCAGGTCATGATCTCAGGGTCCTGAGATCAAGCCCCACATTGGGCTTCCTGCTTCGTGAGAAGCCTGCTTCTCATTCTCCCACTCCCCCTGCTTGTGTTCCCTCTCTGGCTGTGTCTCTCTCTGCCAAAAAAAAAAAAAAAAAAAAAAAAAAAAAAAACTTTAAAAAAAGAAAAAAAAAGGGACACCTGGGTGGCTCAGTTGGTTAAGCAGCTGCCTTCAGCTCAGGTCATGATCCCAGTGTCCTGGGATCGAGTCCCACATCAGGCTCCTTGTTCCACAGGGAGCCTGCTTCTCCCTCTGACTCTGCCTTCCACTCTGTCTGCCTGTGCTCGCTCTTGCTCGCTCTCTCTCTGACAAATAAATAAATAAAAATCTTAAAAAAAAAAAAAAAAAAAAGCCCTCACCCAGGTGGCTCCTTCTCCAGAAAGTCATCTGGTCTCTAAGACTCATTCTCTGCTTTTCTAGTCTCCTCTGTAATGTTTCCATTTGCCCATTGGGCATCTCCATGAAAAGGCAACTCCAACTTCATGGTCCAAATCTGAACTCCTGACCCTGTCCCCCTTCCTTCCTGTGTCTCTGTAATCTTCCCCAGTTCAGTTTACGATAACTCTGCCCTTCCAGGTTCTCAGCCAAAATCTTTGCCATTGTCCTCAACTCTTCCTTTTCTCTCATATTCACATTTGGCTCACCAGTAAATATAAAAACATCACCTTTAAAACATGACCAGAATGTGGCCACTTTTGTCTGCCTTCTCAGATGCTGCTTGGACCCAATCCACTGTCTGCCAGCTGACACTAGCCTCTTGACTGGTCTCGATGCTCCTACTTGTGCCACAAAGCATAGGATAGTCTACAGCGATTCCACTAAAGTCTGAGACATAAATGGCACCTCACAACTCTTCTTGGACACACCAAGGCATAGAGTCTCATCCCTCCAGTGCTCAGTAATCCTCCTCTACTGACCTGAAGGGAACTTAACAACCTCCACTTAGGTTTCCAAAAAAATACATTATGTTCTGTGGGATAGAAAAGAGAAAAAACATGAATGTTGTGTGTGCATTGATGACAGGGAAGGTCAGGGGCTGACTGAATGTGGTGTGGCCTTGCAGACTGATGTGGGTCTCAGTAATGGCACTGGAAGTGCCTGGAGAGGCCTATGTGGTTATGCTATTTTCCAAATAGTGAGTAAACTTCAGGGAAGGCTTGGATCAAACAGGTTATGTGGCATGGTGCGCCTGAAACATCCCTGGCATGTTGAAACCATACGCTCACCTTTGTTTGGATGTAAAGAAGATCTGGGCTGGGGCACTAAGAGCACATTCCTCCTCATGACTTCAGGGATGCTAGCATATGGTAGGGCCTGGAATATGGCAGATATTTCTAGGGCTAGGGCTTTCCTTCACAAAGCCTTCAACACCACCCCTGTTCCAGGAGCAAAGTGCAGCAATGTCCTTGATCTTTGAGACAATCAAAATATGCCCCTGCAGATTTCCGACCCCCTTTTCAAGGGCCATTTCCATCCCTGCTTTGGTAATGGCACACTTCAGAAAAACCCCAGAGCAAGTAAGAAGCCTGTGGTGAGGCCTAGTACAGACATTTAGTGCGCCCCCCACCCCCCCAACAGGACCACCTCTCTGGTGTTCATTGATTTGCCAAGAGTGCCCACTGGAGGCAGGCCTGCACTTGTTCCCTCATCAGGTGCATGCTCTGGGACACCTACTCAGCTCACTTCTTCAGGTGTCCATGCAAGTGTTGCTTTATCAACTGAAGACTCCCCCATCCTCATAAATAATGTGTTCAAGTGTGTAACACTCATCCCTCCCTGGCACTCCTTACCATTCTCTGCTTTAGTCTTTCCCATGTTACACATCATCTTTGTACTTTGTACAGGCCATACCACTTGTTTTTCTTATTTATTTGCTTATTCTTTGTTATCTCTCATTAAAGCGTGTTTCGTGAGGGTAGAGTATTTGTCTGTCAAAAGGATAGTGCCAGGCAGGCAGCAGGTGTTCAATAAATATTAGTTGAATGGATTAGGTCCACAGACAAATGGGATGAGTGGAACTCTCTGTCTCTGATCATTTCCCTGTTGGACTGGGCAATGAAAGCAGGGGGTAGCTCCATCATTGTCTTGCACCTGGTACAGAGCTGGCAACACAGGCCTTAGTAACTGACTAATGGAACTAAATCAGAAAGACTTAGGACAGGGTGCTGGCTGTGCATCCTGCATGTGAGGAGGCTGAGATCTGTCTTCTGAGCTTGGGTTCCTTATGAAATAGCTTTCAAGTCTGCCCTTGGGCAAGTTAATAATTGCTCTGTTTGTTTCAGGCATGTATGTGATCCATTGCAACTCTTTCTTCTTTTCCCCAGCCAATTTCAAGTGGTTTCACCTCAGCCTCTAGTCTTTGGGAAGGGCTATCCATTGCTGTGACTTGTTCATCAACTCTATCTCTTGGTCCATGGTGGTTCCACAATGTCTGTCCTTCTTACACGGACTGTTTTCAGCATGGCAGCAACAGAGGCTGGAGTCCTTCCACGCAGGTTGGCAGTGGGTTTCAGAGGTCAGAGAAAGTCTACATCATCACAAGGTGACAAACCTTCTCTAGATGCATTCTTCCTGGTGGTCAGGAAACCTTTCAATAAGTCATTAAACCAGGCCATAAAATGACTAAAATGTATTCTGAAATGCAATCCTCCAAAGGACAAAGGACATATAAAGAAAGGCAACAGAAAACAGTTACTGAGGGTTGAATTTTAAGGAGAAAGTCTGTTTGTCCTGTCTCTCCCTGTGTTTGGGTAGCATGCCACTTCCTCTCACATAGGGGTCCATATTTTCCCTACAGTGGGGCTTCTAGATCAGAAATCTGGTCAATCTAGCCCCCAACATGGTAGAGGTGTCTGTTCTTAGCTGATATGAATGGAACATACCTCAGACAGCCCATGGTAGTGTTCTCATTCCACTTTTAACAGAATTAAGCCATATCACTTCAGAATCATATAATTACCTACCTTCAGTATCAGCTGCATTGGTAAACCCAGCCTGCATGTTCCTGACCTAGTGTTTATTTGGGGATGAGGAATCGGGAAAAGGGAAGATTCACGTTTCCTCCATTCTTGTCCCCCCTTCCATTCTGTGCTTCTTTCCCATGTCAACACCACATCTGCTGGCCAGCACCTGGCCCTTCTCTCCAGGCAGAGGTTTTAGAGATGACTGACGTTCCCATGCAGGGGGTGTCCTGGTCACTTGGCTCAGTGGCCTGTGGTGTTGGCTCAGAGGCTAGAGACCAGAGATTGAATAGAAGTAAATTGGAGTTAGCTCTTTCCCTTACTAGTATTGTTTCTGGGCCTCACTTTCCTCCTCTGTAAAGTGAGAATGAAAATGTCCAAGTTCTTCTCTTACACCATTTGTGGGAATGCAAGTTGGTACGGTCACTTTGGAAAACAGTGTGGAGATTCCTTAAGAGATTAAAAATAGAGCTTCCCTATGACCCTGCAATTGCATTACTGGGTATTTCCCCCAAAGATACAGATGTAGTGAAAAGAAGGGCCATCTGTACTCCAATGTTCATAGCAGCAATGGCCACAGTCACCAAACTGTGGAAAGAACCAAGATGACTTCAAGGGATGAATGGATAAGGAAGATGTGGTCCATATATACAATGGAGTATTATGCTTCCATCAGAAAGGATGAATACCCAACTTTTGTATCAACATGGATGGGACTGGAAGAGATTATGTTGTGTGAAATGAGTCAAGGAGAGAGAGTCAAGTATTATATGGTTTTACTTATTTGTACAGCATAAGAAATTACACAGAGGACATGGGGAGATGGAGAAGAGGGAAAATTGGAGGGGGAGACAAACCATGAGAGACTGTGGACTCTGAAAGACAATCAGAGGGTTTTGGAGGGGCGGGGGATGGGAGATTGGGTGAGCCTGGTGGTGGGTATTATGGATGGCATGTATTGCCTGGAGCACTGGTTATGGTGCATAAACAATGAGTTCTGGAACTGAAAATAAATTTAAAAAAGCAAGGGCAAAAATGAACTATTGGGGGCGCCTGGGTGGCTCAGTGGGTTAAGCCGCTGCCTTCGGCTCAGGTCATGATCTCAGGGTCCTGGGATCGAGTCCCGCATCGGGCTCTCTGCTCAGCGTGGAGCCTGCTTCCTCCTCTCTCTCTCTGCCTGCCTCTCTGCCTACTTGTAATCTCTCTCTGTCAAAAAAAAAAAAAATGAACTATTAGGATTTCATCAAGATCAAAAGCTTTTGCACAGCAAAGGAAACAGTTAACAAAATCAAAAGACAACTGACAGAATGGGAGAAGATATTTGCAAACGACATATCAGATAAAGGACTAGTGTCCAGAATCTATAAAGAACTTAGCAAACTCAACACCCAAAGAACAAATAGTCCAATCAAGAAATGGGCAGAGGACATGAACAGACATTTCTGCAAAGAAGACATCCAGATGGCCAACAGACACATGAAAAAGTGCTCCATATCACTCGGCATCAGGGAAATACAAATCAAAACCACAATGAGATATCACCTCACACCAGTCAGAATGGCTAAAATCAACAAGTCAGGAAACGACAGATGCTGGCGAGGATGCGGAGAAAGGGGAACCCTCCTACACTGTTGGTGGGAATGCAAGCTGGTGCAGCCACTCTGGAAAACAGCATGGAGGTTCCTCAAAATGTTGAAAATAGAACTGCCCTGTGACCCAGCAATTGCACTATTGGGTATTTACCCTAAAGATACAAGCGTAGTGATCCAAAGGGGCACGTGCACCCGAATGTTTATAGCAGCAATGTCCACAATAG
Source organism: Mustela erminea (assembly GCF_009829155.1). Classification (NCBI taxonomy): domain Eukaryota; kingdom Metazoa; phylum Chordata; class Mammalia; order Carnivora; family Mustelidae; genus Mustela; species Mustela erminea. Next base: position 113,855,671 of record NC_045621.1, on the reverse strand, counting down.
CCAAACTATGGAAAGAACCTAGATGTCCATTGACAGATGAATGGATAAAGAAGAAGTGGTATATATACACAATGGAATACTATCATCAAAAGAAACGAAATCTTGCCATTTGCGACAACATGGATGGAACTAGAGCGTATCATGCTTAGCGAAATAAGTCAAGCAGAGAAAGACAACTATCATATGATCTCCCTGATATGAGGAAGTGGTGATGCAACATGGGGGCTTACGTGGGTAGAAGAAGAATCAATGAAACAAGATGGAATTGGGAGGGAGACAAACCATAAGTGACTCTTAATCTCACAAAACAAACTGAGGGTTGCTCGGGGGAGGGGGGTTGGGAGAAGGGGGTCGCATTATGGACATTGGGGAGGGTGTGTGCTTTGGTGAGTGCTGTGAAGTGTGTAAACCTGGTGATTCACAGACCTGTACCCGTGGGGATAAAAATATATGTTTATAAAAAATTAAAAAATTAAAAAAAATAAATTAAAAAATTTTAAAAAAAAGAGAACATGTCTAAGTTCTGTGAGGATGAATGAGAAATGTATAAATTGTTCTAGAAGATGGTGTTTAGAAATTCTGTAAGTGAGATTTAACCTCATGAGTTCTGGCTGTCCAGGGATCCAGTGGGTTCAGCCTGGTTTCAGTTTGATCTTGGAGCAGGAGTGAAAGTCTGTGCATGCAAACACATAAACACATATGCTCTTAACATACATTTACACAGATTCATGGACACACACTCACACACGTACAGACTCTTGCACGTGCTTATATACACATTGCATGACCTCCTATAGGGGTCTCCCTTGGTCCTCTGCTGCCAGACTCCCTTTGTCCTCAGGGCTCCCAGGTCCCCCGCTGGCCTTGCTCCTGCACCTTTCCCCCTACCTGTGCTTACTTATTTATTTATTTATTAAGCTTTGTCTGGGGAATTTTTGTACAATTGTTCTCTCTCAGGGCTTCATGGTTCAAGGTGCTCCTCTAAAATGAAAAACTCTTCGTTTTCTTCTTTACCAGAATCTCTCTTTCTCATGTGTGTCTTTCCCCCCGAGCTTTAATATAGTTGATGTATAACACTGTGTTCTCATGCCCTAAAGCTTAGCTCAAAAGCTGGGTTATCCAAGGGGCATCATCTGGGACAGCTAGGGTAATATGCTGCTTCTGTGTCCTATATATGAAGTTGCTCTGTCATCTGATTCTCTGATCGTGAGCCCATGAATGGTCTCTGGTCTCTTCATTCCCCCAAAGGCCTGCACACCCTGGAGGTCTGTTAAACAGAAAAGAGGGAGGTTCCTAGTGACAGCATCCAGATATGTCAGTCAGGGGAGCCCTAGGAGCTTGAAACAACTGCCTGGGGTCTCCTGGTTTGAGAGAAATTCTGTCATGGCTTCTCTCTGTTTACTTTAGAATTCTATATTGAATTTGAGAAGCTGTATGTTGATGTGGAGGCGTCTTTTCTATGAAACTCCTAACAAGCACCTGACTGATACTTAAAAAATATATTGAGCTATAATCTTCTGATGATAATCAAGTAGATGAGAGGAAAATCTCTGACATGCATTTACTTCTGTTTTCACTCCTGGGTACTTAAAGAAACAATCCTATTTGTCACAGTCAATGATCTGGGGCTCTTGGAGTCCTAATGTATGATTTCATAGCTTTAGTGGATAAATAGCTATAATTTTCATTAGTCCTCCTTCACTAAGTTTTATACTAAAACAGAAGAGACAAGGGTGTGGGCAAGATGTTCACCTCTAGGGGAAAGATTATAATTGCTGGCTGGAAAACAGGGTGGATACTGAACAATAGCAAAGCAGATCCAGGGAGTCTGATCAGGACTGAGCTCTAATGGCTGAAGTGGTTCTCCATGCAGCAATGGGTGAGCTTCAGGTATTTTTCTAGAAGAGCAGCTCCATTCTTAAATACTCATCCAAGAGAAGGCACCATAGATGTCCACACAAAAACTTGTGTTAGACTGTTTATAGCAGCTTTATGTATAATGACTCAAAGTGGGAAACAACCCAAATGTCCACCAGTAAGTGAATGGGTGAATGAAATCACATTCTCTTAATACATTGGGATTCTGTTCAGAAATAAAAAAAGAATGGACTATTGACCCATGGAACAGTAAAGACAAATTTCAAAGAATTATGCTGAGTGAAAGACAGTGAACTCAAATGACACTTTATCACTTAAAGACACTATCATTCTACTTATATTAAGTTCAAGAACAGGCAAATATGGGCGCCTGGGTGGCTCAGTGGGTTAGGCCGCTGCCTTCGGCTCAGGTCATGATCTCAGGGTCCTGGGATCGAGTCCCGCATTGGGCTCTCTGCTCAGCGGGGAGCCTGCTTCCTCCTCTCTCTGCCTGCCTCTCTGCCTACTTGTAATCTCTCTCTGTCAAATAAATAAATAAAAAATCTTAAAAAAAAAAAGAACAGGCAAATATGATTTGTGATAGTAGAAATCAGAGCAGTGTCCATCTTACGGGGCCAGAGGTAGATTGGGAGGGGTCATGACGGAACTTGCAGTTTACAAGTCATGCTCCATATCTTGATTTGGATCATAGCTACATGAATGTATATCAAAGGGAAATGTACACTTGAAAATCTATGCATTTAAAGTATGCCCCAAAACATGTTTAAATGAACTCAGAAAGCTGACTCTCAGAAGGTGAGATGTATAAAACAAAAACCTCCTTGGTTAATCAGACACATATGGAGCCTGGATATTTATTAAAGTTGAGTTCACCTACTGAATCTGGGGTATTTGTATAATCTCCTCCAGATCATTCCTTCCTTGGTGAATTTTGAAAAGGGTACACGTTGGTAGAGTGGGGTATAGAGCCAGGATTGGAAGAGAACTTAATTTTCATCATGCAGGAAGGGATGAGAGTCTTTCCCAGGTTGTTAGGCCACCTCTCCCTGATGCTGGGGTTGCTTGATGTTTGTCTCTCCTCTGTGCTGAAGTTGGAGAAACCAGAAACAATAAGCCCCCCTCAGTGTCCAGTCCCCCAACCCCACAGCTGACAACTGGAGCTGTCTCCTTCTCTGTGTTAGTCCATGTAACAATAGAAGCAACAATAACAATAGCAATATTAGTTTTAGTAAAAGCTCACCTGATTGTAAGTGATAGGATTTCATCTCAGCTTCAGCTACAAAGCTCTATTTATTGTAAAGCATCCAGGGACAATTCATGGGGTCCCAGGCAGGGACCTGGGCTGCATGAGGCACTGAAATGCTTTAGGAGTTAGGCCTCCTTTATTTCACTGTCTGCTCTTTCTTTCTCCTTTACAAAGATTTGTTTATTATTTGAGAGAGAGAAAGAGAGAATTTAACAGGCCTTGCTTGACTATGGTGTCTCCATCCTTGGTCTAGTAAACTATATGTAGGGGAAGAGTAAATTTATGGGCAGGGTTATCTGTAATATTAACAATATTTACAATAGCAATAGGCACCATTTATTGGGTTCGCACAGTATACTGAATTGTTTTCATGTATTATCTCACTTAATTTTCATAACAAATACACAGGACAAATATTATCCTTATTTTACAGGTGTGGAAACTGGGGATTTAGGACCATTATCCCAACAGGTAGGTAGGAAAGCTGCAATTTAAGCCCACATTTGCCCAGACATGAAAATCTTGCTTGCTTCAGGGAGGTGTCTTGTTTTTCATGTGTAGTCTGTTAAATTATCATTTCCCTAAGGTTAAAAATTACATCTTTTATGCAAATATAAAACAAACATAGGTCAAAGAACTTATTCAGCTCATTAACTAATTGGGGAACCACTAAAATGTCGAAACCAGTCTGAAGAGCATTTGAGGAGCTGGGTATTTACAGGCAATTTAATAAAGAAGCATCAGGATTATTTTCCTGGGTCAGATACCAAACTAATTCACGTCTTACAGGGCCATGATGTGTGACCTTTGGGTAAATGACTGGCCTTGGCTATTGAGGGAAATATTTTGCCCCCATAGGACTGTGTTTGGTTTTTCTGTTTTGGTCCTTCTGTGTGATGTACAGTTTAGTTCTAGGAGGTGGACTTCTTTCCCTGACATCAGGGTTGGGAGCAAAGCATTGTGTTTGTCTCCCCATGTTTATAATTGGATAAGTCTCATGGGGATGTTCGGGGTATGGTCGTGAGAAATAAAGTTTGAAAAATCCCTAGCATATGGTAGGTACCCACCCTCTGAAATCTTTTTTTTTTTTGGAAAAAAATGAATATAAATAAATGAATGAATGAAAGATCACACATACTCCCCTTCAATAAATAGGGCACTGTCATGATGTTGCTTGACCCACTCACCTGGAAGACCAACTGTTCTGAAACCTATTTCATTTTCTCACAAATTAATATGTAAATTAAATGTATTAAATAATGCAATGAAAACCATGGCTTTCCTTATATGCTGACCTGTTCTCCACCCATAGGGACACTTACTTTGGGAAGTCAAAATAAGGTGGTAGAAAATAATGTAAAAATGCCTAAGCTTTGTCACCACAGCACATTAACAACAACCACAGAATGTCCACTCCTTCCCAAATGTTGTTTGTCCTCCAAGGGGCTGCTCTCCTCTTCCTCTCTGTCTCACTCCCCACTGGTCCCTCTAGGCCACTGACCACCTGCATCTTAGAACTCTTCCTGCTCTACATTCTGATGGACATGCTTGGACTCAATGCAATGATTCCTCTTGTGTTGTCCTGCATATGTAAGATCACATTCCCTAAGAGCAAGGCCTCAGTTTTGTTTTCATTTGCATAATGTCTATCACAGTGCTGGACACATGACTGTGAGGGGTGGGGTAGAGAAAGCATGCACTTTGGACATAGACTTCTTTGGGTTAGATCCAGGTTTGGCACCCACTGGCCTGTGACCTTGGGAAGGTCACTTAATCACTGTGTATCTAAGTAGTTTCATTGCAATGTGAAAAATGGGGATAATAAAATAATTAAATTTGGCTGTTGTTATTTCTATCAGTAGAAGAAAGGAACTCAAATTTTGTTTACCAAGAGATTTGAAGTCCACAGAGGAAATGACTTTGATGTCACCTGGACTAATGGACATCTCCCCATCTGAGTGTAAGAATGTCTCTGTGGAGAATGTTTCAACAACCTAGATGAAATGTATCACATCAAAGTTGTCAAGCCAGTGGAGTTTACTTTTCACTCTATTTTTGAAGATGTGAAAGGTTTCATCTAGATTTAATTAGAATGGAATTAGACAAGTCTAGGGGATTAAGTATTTCTGTACTTGGAACAGACTTTGTAAATTCTAGGCCAAATTCCCTGTTCAACCGTGATAATGTGCTAATGCTTCAATAAAGTCACTTTTCAATAACACTGTCATCTGAGTGATCAGACTTCACTCCATATGGAAAATTTCCATGGAAAGCTTATTTGTTCTCTGAAGTCTCCCTGATTAAAACTTGAAGCCATATATTTAAATAACATATGACAAGCACCCCCCTAAAGGAAGGGAAAGGGGGCATGAAGGCAGCAAGTTCTTTGTGGCTAGGGATGTTACATTCACACTAACTAACTAAAAGGGCTCATCTATGTATTCACAAGTGGATCAGGTGGGTCATGACCACAGAACATGGTGTTCCATCTGCTCAAAAATGACTGGCTTCCCCAAACTACTGTCCCCACCATGCTCAGGTCACAGTTTGTTATTACCTCACTCCAAGAGTCTGCAGAGACTTATGGTGAACCTACAGTTGATTTAGAAATTTGGTCACTTCGGTCTTCAGAAAATGGTTTTTCTTTTTAAGTCATCCTTGAAAAAGGTGGTCATGGGGAACCTGGGTGGCTCAATTAGTTAAGCATCTACTTTCGGTCTTAGGATCCTGGGACCAAGTCCCACATCAGGCTCCTGCTCAGCTGGGAGTCTTCTTTTCTCTCTGCTCCTCTCCCAGCTCATGCTTTCTCTCTCTCTTTTAAATAAATAAAGATCTTAAAAAAAGAAAAAGAACTTTTTACGTTGAAATAATTGTAGATTCACAGGAAGTTGCAAATAAGTTTACAGAGATTCCATGCTTCTTGACCCAGTCTCTTCTACATTAACATCTTGTAAAACTATAGTAAATATCAAACCAAGAAATTGACACTGGTACAATCCACAGAGCTTAATCAGATCTCACCAGTTTTACAAGCCCTTAGTGTACATGCACATGCATGTGTATGTGTAGTTCTAAACAGTTTTATGAAATGTGTTGCTAGCTTCCTAACAACAACTACACTCAAGATACAGAACTGTTCTACCACTACAAGGCTTTCTCATGCTATCTCTTTATAACCACACATACCTCTCCTTCACTAGTCATGAACCTCTGGCAACCACTAGTCTGTTATTCATTTCTATAGTTATGTTATTTTGAGGATGTTTTATAAATGGAATCATAAAGTGTAGAACCTTTTGAGATTATCTTTCTTTTTTCCACTTTGCCTAATTCCCTTAATATCAAGTTGTTGCAGGTATCAATAGTTTGTTCCATTTTATTGCTGATTCCAATTCTGTGCTGTGAATATACCATTTTTTTGGGGGGAGGGGATATGTATACCATTCACTCATTGAAGGAAATTTGAGTAGTTCCCAGTTTTTGATTATAGTGAATAGAACTGCTGTGGACATTCCTTTGATATTTATTTTCATTTCATTGTGATAAATGTCCAAAAGTGCAACTGCTGAGTCATATGGTAATTATAAATTTAGCTTTAAAAGAAACTACTGAACTCTTTTATAGAGTGGTGTATAATTTTCCATTCACAATGGAAATATTCGAGTGGTCCAGTTTCTCAGCAAACTCACCAGCATTTGGTTTTATTACTATTTTTTATTTTAGTTATATTGTTTAAAAAATTTTTTTAATTAACATATAATGTATTATTTGCCCCAGCGATACAGGTCTGTGAATCGTTAGGCTTACACACTTCACAGCACTCACCATAACATATACCCTCCCCAGTGTCCATAACCTAACCACCCTCTCCAAACACCCCTCCACCTGGCAACCCTCAGTTCGTTTGTGAGATTAAGAGTCTCTCATGGGGTGCCTGAATGGCTCAGTGGGTCGAGTCTCTGTCTTCGGCTCAGGTTGTGATCTCAGCATCGTGGGATTGAGTCCCGCATTGGGCTTTCTGCTCAGCAGGGAGCCTGCTTACCTCTCTATTTCAGCCTGCCTCTCTACCTACTTGTGATCTCTGTCAAATAAATAAATAAATTCTTAAAAAAAAAAAAAGAGTCTCTTATGGTTTGTCTCCCTCCCAATCCCATCTTGTTTCATTTTTTACTTCCCTACTCCCTACTTTGCTTCTCAAATTACTAATATCAGGGAGATCATATGATAATTGTCTTTCTCTGATTAAATTATTTCCTCTGCATAATACCCTCTAATTCCATCCATGTCATTGCAAATGGCAAGATTTTGTTTATTTGATGGATGTATTTTATATATATCTCACATGTTCTTTATCCACTCATCTGCTGATGGACATCTAGGTTCTTACCATAGATTGGATAGATTGGCTATTGTGGACATTGCTGCTATAAACATTAGGGTGTACATACCCCTTCGGATCACTACATTCATATCTTTAGGGTAAATACCCAGTAGTGTGATTGCTTGGTTGTAGGGTAGCTCTATTTTCAACTTTTTGAGGAACCACCATGCTGTTTTCCAGAGTGGCTGCACCAGCTTACATTTCATCCAATACTGTAGAAGGCTTCCCCTTTCTCTGCATCCTCGCCAGCATGTGTTTTTTCAACTTGTTAATTTTAGCCATTCTCATGGGTGTGAGGTGGTATCTCATTGTAGTTTTGATTTGTATTTCCCTGATGCCGAGTGATGTGGAGCACTTTTTCATGTGTCTGTTGGCCATCTGGATGTCTTCTTTGCAGAAATGTCTGTTCATGTCCTCTGCCCATTTCTTGATTGGATTATTTGTCTTTGGGTGTTGAGTTTGATAAGTTCTTTATAGACTTTGAATAGTAGCCCTTTATCTAATATGTCATTTGCAAATATCTTCTCCCATTTTGTCAGTTGTCTTTTGGTTTTGTTTACTGTTTCCTTTGCTGTGCAAAAGTTTTGATCTTGATGAAATCCCAATAGTTCATTTTTGCTCTTGCTTCCCTTGCCTTTGGCGATGTTTCTAGGAAGAAGTTGCTGTAGCTGAGGTTGAACAGGTTGCTGCCTGGGTTCTCCTCAAGGATTTTGGTGGATTCCTGTCTCACATTAAGGTCTTTCATCCACTTTGGGTTTATTCTTGTGTGTGGTGTAAGGAAATGATTCAGTTTCATTTTTCTGCATGTGACTGCCAATTCTCTCAACACCATTTGTTGAAGAGACTGTCTTTTTCCTATTGGCCATCCTTTCCTGCTTTGTCAAAGATTAATACTTTAGGGTCTGTTTCTGGGCTCTCTATTCTGTTCCATTGATCTATGTGTCTGTTTTTGTGCCAGTATCATACTGTCTTGATAATGACAGCTTTGTAATAGAACTCGAAGTCTGACATTATGATGCCAGCAACTTTGGCTTTCTTTTTCAACATTCCTCTGCTATTCAAGGTCTTTTCTGGTTCCACATAAATTTTAGGATTATTTGTTCCATTTCTTTGAAAAAAAAAAACTGATGGTATTTTGATAGGGATTGCATTAAACATGTAGATTGCTTTAGGTAGCATAGACATCTTCACAATATTTGTTCTTCCAATCCAGGAGCATGGGACATTTTTCCATTTCTTTGTGTCTTCTTCAATTTCTTTCATGAATACTTTATAATTTTCTAAACAGGTTCTTTTCCTCTTTGGTTAGGTTTATTCCTAGGTATCTCATGGTTTGGGGTGTAATTGTTAATGGGATCCACTCTTTCATTTCTCTTTCTTCTGTCTTGCTGTTACTGCATAGAAACGCAACTGATTTCTGTGCATTGATTTTATATCCTGACACTTTACTGAATTCCTGTATGAGTTCTAGCAGTTTTGGAATGGAGTCTTTTGGTTTTTCCACATAAAGTATTATATCATCTGCAAAGAGTGATAGTTCAGCTTCTTCTTTACTGATTTGGATGTCTTTAAATTCTTTTTGTTGTCTGATTGCTGAGGTTAGGACTTCTAGTACTACATTGAATAGCAGTGGTGATAATGGACATCCCTGCCATGTTCCTGACCTTAGGAGAAAAGCTCTCAGTTTTTCTCCATTGAGAATGATATTTGCTATGGGTTTTTCATAAATGGCTTTGATGATATTGATGTATGTACCCTCTAAAGCTACACTTTGAAGAGTTTTGATCAAGAAAGGATGTTGTACTTTGTCAAATGCTTTGTCAACATCTACGGAGAATATCATATGGTTCTTGTTATTTCTTTTATTAATGTATTGTATTACATTGATTGGTTTGTGGGGAAGCCATCTAGTGCTGGTCTCATGGTTGTGGGGAGATTTTTGGTGACTGCTTCAATCTCCTTACTGATTATGGGTCTGTTCAGGTTTTCTATTTCTTCCTGGTTCAGTTTAGTTTCTAGGTCTCTAGGAATGCACCAATTTCTTCCAGATTGTCATATTTGCTGGCATGTAGTTGTTCATAATATATTCTTATGATTCTTTGTATTTCGTTGGTGTTAGTTTTGATCTTTCCTCTTTCATTCATGAATTTATCTATTTGGGTCCTTTCTCTTTTCTTTTTGATCAGGCTGGCCAGGGGTTTATCGATCTTATTAATTCTTTGAAATAATTAGCTTTTAGTTTCATTGATCTGTTCTACTGTTTTTGTTTGTTTGTTCCTATTTCATGGATTTCTGTTCTGATCTTTATGATTTCTCTTCTCCTGCTGGGTTTAGGCTTTCTTTGTTTTTCTTTCTTCAGCTTCTTTAGGTGTAGGGTGTGGTTGTGTTTGAGACCTTTCTTGTTTCTTGAGAAAGGCTTGTATCACTATATACTTTCCTCTCAGGACTGCCTTTGCTGTGTCCCACAGATTTTGAACTGTTGTGTTTTCATTATCATTTGTTTCCATTATTTTTTTTTCAATTCTTCTTTAATTTCCTGGTTGACCCATTCACTCTTTAGTAGGATGCTCTTTAGCCTCCATGCATTTGAGTTCCTTCCATCTTTCCTCTTGTAATTGAGTTCTAGCTTCAGAGCATTATGGTCTGAAAATATACAGGGAATGATCCCAGACTTTTGGTACTGGTTGTGACCTGATTTATGACCCAGGATGTGATCTATTCTGGAGAATGTTCCATTGAGAGAAGAATGTGTATTATGTTGCTTTGGGATGGAAAGTTCTTCATAGATCTGTGATGTCCATCTGGTCCAGTGTGTCATTTAAGGCCTTCATTTCCTTGTTGATCTTTTGCTTAGATGATCTGTCCATTTCAGTGAGGGGGTTGTTAAAGTCCCCTACTATTACTGTATTATTGTTGATGTGTTTCTTTGATTTTGTTGTTAATTGGTTATATAGTTGGCTGCTCTCAGATTAGGGGCATAGATATTTAAAATTGTTACATCTTCTTGTTGGACAGACCCTTTGAATATGATATAGTATCCTTCTTCATCTCTTATTATAGTCTTTGGCTTAAAATCTAACTGATCTGATATAAGTATTGCCACTCCTGCTTTCTTCTGATGTTCATTGGCATGGTAAATTATTTTCCACCCCCCTCAATTTAAATCTGGAGGTGTCTTTGGGTCTAAAATAAGTTTCTTGTGGAAAGCATATTTTTTAATTTATTTTTTATTTTTAGCATAACAGTATTCATTATTTTTGCACTACACCCAGTGCTCCATGCAATCTGTGCCCTCTATAATACCCACCACCTGGTACCCCAACCTCCCACCCTCCGCCCCTTCAAAACCCTCAGATTGTTTTTCAGAGACCATAGTCTCTCATGGTTCACCTCCCCTTCCAATTTCCCCCAACTCCCTTATCCTCTCTAACTCCCCATGCTATTTGTTATGCTCCACAAATAAGTGAAACCATATGATAGTTGACTCTCTCTGCTTGACTGATTTCACTCAGCATAATCTCTTCCAGTCCCGTCCATGTTGCTACAAAAGTTGGGTATTCGACCTTTCTCATGGAGGCATAATACTCCATAGTGTATATGGACCACATCTTTCTTATCCGTTGAAGAGCATTGTGGTTCTTTCATTTGTTGAAGGGTATCATGGTTCTTTCCAGAGTTTGGCAACTGTGGCCCTTGCTGCTATAAACATTGGGGTACAGATGGCCCTTCTTTTCACTACATCTGTATCTTTGGGGTCAATACCCAGGAATGCAATGGCAGGGTCATAGGGAAGTTCTATTTTTAATTTCTTGAGGAATCTCCACACTGTTCTCCAAAGAGAATGTTGCATTCCCACCAACAGTGTAAGAGGGTTCCCCTTTCTCCACATCCCCTCCAACACAGGTTGTTTCCTGTCTTGCTGATTTTGGCCATTCTAACTGGTGTAAGGCGATATCTCAATGTAGTTTTAATTTGAATCTCCTTGATGGCTAGTGATGATGAACATTTTTTCATGTGTGTAACAGCCATTTGTATGTCCTCATTGGAGAAGTGTCTGTCCATATCTTCTGCGCATTTTTTGATATGATTGTCTGTTTTGTGTGTGTTGAGTTTGAGGAGTTCATTATAGATCCTGGATATCAATCTTTTGTCTGTACTGTCATTTGCAAATATCTTCTCCCATTCTGTGGGTTGCCTCTGTATTTTCTTGACTGTTTTCTTAGCTGTGCAGAAGCTTTTGATTTTTTTTAATTTTTTTTTTCAGAATAATAGTACTCATAATTTTTGCACCACAACCACTGCTCCATGCAATCCATGCCCTCTATAATACCTACCACCTGCTTTTGAATTTGATGAAGTCCCAAAAGTTCATCTTCGCTTTTGTTTCCTTTGCCTTTGGAGACATATCTTGAAAGAAGTTGCTGTGGCTGATATCGAAGAGATTACTGCCTATGTTCTCCTCTAGGATTCTGATGGATTCCTGTCTCACATTGAGGTCTTTTATCCATTTTGAGTTTATCTTTGTGTACGGTGTAAGAGAATGGTCGATTTTCATTCTTCTACATATAGCTGCCCAGTTTCCCCAGCACCATTTATTGAAGAGACTGTCTTTTTTCCACTGTATATTTTTTTCTGTTTTGTTGAAGATTATTTGCCCATAGAGTTGAGGGTCCATAACTGGGCTCTCTACTCTGATCCACTGGTCTATGTGTCTGTTGTTATGCCAGTACCATGCTGTCTTGGTGATCACAGCTTTGTAGTAAATCTTGAAATCAGGTAAGGTGATGCCCCTTGTTTTTCTTTTGTTTTTCAACATTTCCTTAGCAATTTGATGGGTTTTGTTTTTTTAATCCATTACGATATCCTGTGTCTTTTGGTTGGGGCATTTAGCCAATTACATTCAGGGTAACTATTGAGAGATATGAATTTAGTGCTGTTGTAATACCTGTAAAGTGACTGTTACTGCATATTTTCTCTGTTCCTTTCTGGTCGACTACTTTTAGGCTCTCTCTTTGCTTAGAGGACCCCTTTCAATATTTCCTGTAGGGCTGGTTGGCTGTTTACAAATTCTTGTAGTTTTTGTTTGTCATGGAAGATTTTTACCTCTACTTCTATTTTCAATTATAGCTTACCTGGATACAGTATTCTTGGCTGCATGTTTTTCTTGTTTAGTGCTCTGAGTATATCATGCCAGTTCTTTCTGGCCTGCCAGGTCTCTGTAGATAAGTCTACTGCAATCTAATATTTTTACAATTGTGTGATACAGACTTCTTGTCCCAAGATGCTCTCAGCATTTTCTCTTTATCAATAAGACTTGTAAGTTTTACTATTAGATGATGGGGTGTGGACTTATTTTTATTGATTTAGAGGGAGACTTCTCTGTGCCTCCTGGATATTGATATTTGTTGCCTTTTGCTATATTAGGGAATATCTCCACTATTATTTTGTTCCAATGTATCTTCTTCCCCCTCTCTCTTTCTTCCTCTTCTGGAATCCCAATCATTCTAATATTATTTTGTCTTCTGGTATCACTTATTTCTCAAATTTTCCCCTCATGGTCCCATAGTTCTCTGTGTCTCTTTTACTCAGCATCTTTATTCTCCATCATTTGGTCTTCTTTTTTTTAAATTTATTTTTTATTTTCAGCATAACAGTATTCATTATTTTTGCACCACACCCAGTGCTCCATGCAATCTGTGCCCTCTATAATACCTACCACCTGGTACCCCAACCTCCCACCCTCCGCCCCTTCAAAACCCTCAGATTGTTTTTCAGAGACCATAGTCTCTCATGGTTCACCTCCCCTTCCAATTTCCCCCAACTCCCTTATCCTCTCTAACTCCCCATGTCCTCCATGCTATTTGATATGTTCCACAAATAAGTGATACCATATGATAATTGACTCTCTCTGCTTGACTTATTTCACTCAGCATAATCTCTTTCAGTCCCGTCCATGTTGCTACAAAAGTTGGGTATTCATCCTTTCTGATGGAGACATAATACTCCATAGTGTATAAGGACCACATCTTCCTCATCCATTCATCCGTTGAAGGGCATCTTGGTTCTTTCCACAGTTTGGCGACTGTGGCCTTTGCTGCTATAAACATTGGGGTACAGATGGCCCTTCTTTTCACTACGTCTGTATCTTTGGGGTCAATACCCAGGAATGCAATGGCAGGGTCATAGGGAAGTTCTATTTTTAATTTCTTGAGGAATCTCCACACTGTTCTCCAAAGAGAATGTTGCATTCCCACCAATAGTGTAAGAGGGTTCCCCTTTCTCCACATCCCCTCCAACACATGTTGTTTCCTGTCTTGCTGATTTTGGCCATTCTAACTGGTGTAAGGCGATATCTCAATGTAGTTTTAATTTGAATCTCCTTGATGGCTAGTGATGATGAACATTTTTTCATGTGTGTAATAGCCATTTGTATGTCTTCATTGGAGAAGTGTCTGTCCATATCTTCTGCGCATTTTTTGATATGATTGTCTGTTTTGTGTGTGTTGAGTTTGAGGAGTTCATTATAGATCCTGGATATCAACCTTTTGTCTGTACTGTCATTTGCAAATATCTTCTCCCATTCCGTGGGTTGCCTCTGTATTTTCTTGACTGTTTTCTTAGCTGTGCAGAAGCTTTTGATTTTTTTTAATTTTTTTTCAGAATAATAGTACTCATAATTTTTGCACCACAACCACTGCTCCATGCAATCCGTGCCCTCTATAATACCTACCACCTGCTTTTGAATTTGATGAAGTCCCAAAAGTTCATCTTCGCTTTTGTTTCCTTTGCCTTTGGAGACATATCTTGAAAGAAGTTGCTGTGGCTGATATCGAAGAGATTACTGCCTATGTTCTCCTCTAGGATTCTGATGGATTCCTGTCTCACATTGAGGTCTTTTATCCATTTTGAGTTTATCTTTGTGTACGGTGTAAGAGAATGGTCGATTTTCATTCTTCTACATATAGCTGCCCAGTTTCCCCAGCACCATTTATTGAAGAGACTGTCTTTTTTCCACTGTATATTTTTTCCTATTTTGTCAAAGATTATTTGCCCATAGAGTTGAGGGTCCATAACTGGGCTCTCTACTCTGATCCACTGGTCTATGTGTCTGTTGTTATGCCAGTACCATGCTGTCTTGGTGATCACAGCTTTGTAGTAAATCTTGAAATCAGGTAGTGTGATGCCCCCAGTTTTATTTTTGTGTTCTGTAGTTCCTCGAATACAGATCATTTACCTCTTTCGTTAGGTTTATTCCCAGGTATCTTATGGTTGGTGAGGCGTGTTAAGATCTCCTAGTATTATTGTATTCATATCAATATGATTCTTTATCTTGATTAACAATTTTCTTATGTAGTTTGCTGCTCCCATAGTGGGGGCATAGATATTTACAGTTGGTAGATCATCTTGGTGGATAGTCCCTTTAAGAATGATGTAGTGTCCTTCTGTATCTCTGACTACAGTCTTTAGTTTAAAATCTAATTTATCTGATATGAAAATTGTTACCCCAGCCTTCTTTTGAGGCCCATTGGCATGAAAGATGCTTCTCCATCTCTTCACTTTCAGTCTGGGTGTATTTTTAGGTTCAAAATGGGTCTCTTGTAGACAACATATGGATCAGTCCTGTCGTTTTATCCAATCTGCAACCCTGTGCCATTTTATGGGCGCATTTAGACCATTCACATTGAGAGTGATTATTGATAGATACGTTTTTATTGACATTGTGTTACCTTTGAAGTCTTTCTTTCTGTAGATTGTCTCTATATTTCTGTTCAATGCTATTCTTAGGATTTTTCCTCTTTTATAGAACCCCCCTTAATATTTCCTGCAGTGTCGGCTTGGTGGTTACATAGTCTTTTAAGCCTTGCTGGTCTTGGAAACTCTTTATCTCTCCATCTGTTTTGAATGTCAGTCTTGCTAGATAATGTATTCTTGGCTGCATGTTCTTCTCATTTAGTGACCTGAATATATCTTGCCAGCCCTTTCTGGCTTGCCAGGTCTCTGTGGACAGGTCTAATGTTATTCTGTTGAGCTTTCCTCTGTAAGTAAGGAGCCTCTTTTTCCTAGTGGCTTTCAAGAGATTATATCTACAATTATGATTTCTCAATTTGTCTATCAGGTGCCTTGATGTTTTTCTGGAATCTATGATCTTAGGTGGAGACTGGTCGACCTCTAGTACATGAATGCTGGTTCCATTCGTGATATTGGGACAATTTTCATGAAGAACTTGTTCCACTATATCTTTTAGACTTCTTTCTCCTCCCCTCAGGGATTCCAATAATTCTGACATTGGAACATTGCATGGCATCATTTATTTCCCTGATTCTGTTTTCGTGGCCTCTAAGCTGTTTGTTCCAGGCTTCCTCCTGATCCTTTCTCTCTATCTGTTTGTCCTCCAGATCCCTAATTATATCTTCTGTCTCAGTTACCCTAGCTTTGAGAGAATTCAGATTAGATTGGAAGTCACTGAGAGCATTGTGAACCTCATCCCTGGTAGCTTTTAGCTCTGCCCAGAATTGTGATCATCTCTGGTCGCTTTCAGTTTGGCCCTAATCAATTCCGTTTGGTCATCCATGGCTTTCTCCAATGTAGCTATTGCCTGGATAATTATTAGCCTGAATTCTTTCCAACATATTGTCTATGTTGATAGCCATTCACTCTGTTGTAGAAGGCCCATCCTCTGTATTTTTCTTCTGTTGGACATTCCTCCTCCTAGTCATTTTGGTGAGAGATGGCTGAACAGATGTAGCTGGATGTATCAACCGTGGTGCAGTCAAGGTGCTCCCTGGAATGCTTCTCAGCAATCAGGATTCCCCACCCACATGAGAGAAAAAAGAAAAGAAAAATTTAAAAAGAGAGAGAGAGAGACAGGAAAGAAAGGAAAGATAAAAGAAAAGGTTCCGGCCCCAAGGTTAGATTTATGGAGCATACAAACTAAAACAGACAAACAAAAAGACTGATAAAAGTATATGACAAGAGAAAAAATATTATATATATATATATATATATGCAAATAAAGGAAGAACCTCGTCGAAAAGAACCCCAAGTGTAAGATTTATATACTATCAGGACAAACAAAAAAACACAGAAACACTGGTGGAAGAAAAAGATGGGAGAGTGGTTGTAAATTCTCAGTGTGGGTGAGAAAGGTTGTTTTGACTCTTCCTGGATGTATCTTGATATCTTTGTTAAAGGACTCAACTTCCCTAAGATAAAGGGGAATTAGAAATTGGTTTACCTATAAGGTAAATACCTATAAGGGTAACATTGATTGGGGAAAGGGGATTACCTTGAAGTTTAACCCTATATGAATATTAGAAAATAAAAATAAAAAGGAATAAACTAGACTAAACTAAACTAAACTAAAAAAAAAACAAAATTCAAAAAATAGAAATGTAAAAAAAAAACACAGGTGTATATATCAAAATGTTCAGGTTAGAAGGTTATTATGGAATTTGATGTACTGGACAGCTCACTGTGATGGTAAATAGGTTAAAAAATATGTATATATATAAAAAAATGAATCAGAATAGTGGGGACGAGTTGAAAATATAAGTTTTCCTATGAAGTAGTGGTGGTTGTTCTCTTGCAGTCTTTTTTTTTTTTTTTTCCTTTCTTGGTTTGTTTTCTGGGGGAGGGGCCTGCCACATGGGTTTTCAGTCAATGATGTTCCCTGAGTTAAGTCCCCCCACCCACCTCTAGGGGGTGGCCTCTGAGGAAACTGTTTTTTTTCAGGCTTTTGTTCTCTGGCGGTTTTTATGTTTGTTCACTTTTTTTTTTCTCTCACCTTGACCGCTTTTGATGGTTCAGAGAAGCCTCAGTCTGGCTGCAGAGCCCAGATGAGTTCCCCCTTTGCTGCTGGCAGAGCAGGTTCAGAGTCGCTGTCCCTGGGGAAGCAGGATCTTTTGTTTGTACCCAAAACCGCGGCAGCAGGGGCAGTCTGGGAGCTCCAGACCGCCAAAGAGTTTCCAAGCAGCGATCGCACACTGAGATTTTCCCACTGGCCCAGGCTGGGAGTGCCTGGTCTTTCTGGGTTTAAGAGTGCCCGGCTTGTGCGCACCTCTTTCACGGGTGGCTATGGGTCGTGCGCACGCATCTCAGGCACTGAGAACGGGGTGCAGGTCCGAAAGCATCAGGCTGAACTTTTGTGCACCTCTGTCAGGGAAGGGATTGGGACACGCGTTTAGGCTCTGAAACAATGGCGCGGGTCAAAGAGTGCCGGCTGGGCATTTGTAACTCTCTCTGGGTAGTATGAGGGACTTGCGCTCGAATCTCAGGCTTTGTAGCAGGGCTCAAGCGTTCTGCCATCTGGCATGGCTCCCATCCCCTCACAGGAGCCAGACCCATGCATTCTCGGGCGCGCTGGCGGCTTAGGGACCAAGACCTGGTTTCTCCACCACACTCTCACTGGATCAGCGCCATGGGAGGCTGTCCTGGGACTGCGGACTTAGCCACCCCGATTCCTACACTATCCACCCCCCCTGTGATCCTTTGCTCTTTTTGAGTGCTTTCAACCAGTCTCCAAGTTAATGCTGGTCCCCAGACGCAGGGCACTCTTGCTCGTATTGGGGTATTACTTTCCAACCGGTTGCCTCTGGTGGCTCCCTCCCCCTTTTGTTTATCTTCTGATATCAGTCCGATGTTCCCACTCTGGTTTACCTGCCCACTGGTGTCTTCTGCCCCTGTAGAGATCCAGATGTATATAATTCTGATCTCAGGCTGATTTCATGTGTAATCGGAGTTCCTTGGTAGGTAATCAGCTCACTTTGGGGTACAGGTTAAAAGGGTGCCTTCTCCTACTTCTCCGCCATCTTGTCCCCCCCCCCCCCATTAGCAGTTTTCTTATGTAGTTGGCTGCTCCCATATCGGGGGCATAGATATTTACAATTGTTAGATCATCTTTGTGGATAGTCCCTTTAAGAATGATGTAGTGTCCTTCTGTATCTCTGACCACAGTCTTTAGTTTAAAATCTAATTTTTCTGATATGAGAATCTCTACCCTGGCCTTCTTTTGAGGCCCATTGGCATGAAAGATGCTTCTCCATCTCTTCACTTTCAATCTGGTTGTGTCTTTAGGTTCAAAATGGGTCTCTTGTAGACAATTTATGGGTGGGTCCTGTCATTTTATCCACTTGCAACCCTGTGTCGCTTTATGGGTGCATTTTGGCCATTCACATTGAGAGTGATTATTGTTAGACATGTTTTTATTGACATCGTGTTAACTTTGAAGTCTTTCTTTCTATAGATTGTCTCTATATTTCTGTTCAATGCCATTCTTAGGATTTTTCCTCTTTTATAGAACCCCCCCTTAATATTTCCTGCAGTGTCAGCACCAGGGGAGGCTGTCCTGGGACCCGGGACTTAAGCCCCTGTCCCTAGCCACCCCGATTCCTGAAATTTCCCCCTGCGATCCTTTCTCTTTTGGAGTGCTTTCAACCAGTCTCCAAGTTAATGCTGGTCCCTAGACACAGGGCACTCTTGTATTGGGGTATTACTTTCCAGTCAGTCGCCTCTGGTGGCTCCCTCCCCCTTTTGTTTATCTTCCGATATCAGTCCGACCTTCCCACTCGGCTTTACCTGCCCACTGGCATCTTCTGCCCCTGTAGAGATCCAGATGTGTATAATTCTGATCTCAGGCTGATTTCATGGGTGATCGGAGTTCTTTGGTAGGTAATCAGCTCACTTTAGGGTACAGGTTGAAATGGCGCCTTCTCCTACTTCCCTGCCATCTTTTCTCTCCAAATTAAAAAAAAATAATAATAATTAACTTTGCAAGACTAAAGAATCATGGGGAGAAAGTCATGAATTACATGCTTTGCTTTCCTCTCCTCTGGAATTCCACTGCTCTCCTTGATCAGTGAGCTTGGTCTTGGCTGGATATTCTGCTAATCTTCTGGGGGAGGGCCTGTTGCTGTGATTCTCAAATGTCTTTGCCTAAGGTGGAATTGTGCCATCCTTGCCAGACACCGGGCTAAGTAATCTGCTCGGGTTCGCTCTTGGGAACTTTTGTTCCCTGAATGCTTTCTGTAGAGCTCTGGAAGAGGGGAATGAAAATGAGAGGATTCTCATCTCTGTTCCAGAGAAGCTGAGGGCTCGAGGCCTTGGTCCTCAGTGCACCCTCAGAGAAAAGTGGTCAATCACTCCTGTCTCCCCGGTCTCCAGCCATGCTCCAAGCTCACCTGGTCTGTAACCAAACATTTCTGTCTCTGGCTCACAGTGCTTTTTGGAATCTCCAAACCCAGCAGATTCCTGCCTCCAGAGAAGGAAGGTGAGTCTCACTGGATCTGCCACTTGTGGGGTCTCTGCTCAAAGAGCAGTGGCCTGACTGTGCCATGGATCACAGTTCAAGGTAACCCAAGCTGAGAACTCACTCCCTGGCTCTGTCTCTGTAGTTGGCCTCCCTGCTCTGATACCTGTGAGCTCTGCTATACTCAGACACCCCTGATCCTTCTGTGACCCCATGGGACCTGAGACCACACTGTCCTTGTGAGGGCTCAACCCCTGCTTGGCCTCGGGAGTGATGTTCCTCAATGGAGTAGACTTCTAAAAATTTGGTTTTTGTGCTTCATTGCTCTACCGCTTGCTGGGAGCTGGCCCCTCCCCTTGCAGTCTATCTTCCCATTGCTTCAGATTCACTTCTCCGTATGTCCTACCTTTCAGAAAGTGGTCGATTTTCTGTTTCTAGAATTGCTGCTCTTCTTCTCCTTGATCTCCTGTTGGGTTTGTAGGTATTCAGAATGGTTTGATAATTATCTAGCTGAATTCCTGTGACCTGATGTCATCTCAGTCTGCTACTCTTCTGCCATCTTGACTCCTTTCTCTATTTTAGCTGTTCTGATAGGGAAGTAGTAATATCTAACTCTGGGTTTATTTATTTATTTATTTAAAAGTATTTTTATTTATTTATTTACTTATGTTATTGTGCTATGTTAGTTACCATACAGTACACAGTACAGTACAATACAGCATTGGGGTGGTTAGGGAGAGGGGCTTAAGTCCCTGGACCCAGGACAGCATCCCCTGGCGCTGAGCCAGAGAGAGTTCAGCGGAGAAACCAGGTCTTGGCCCCTGAGTGTCCCACGGTTCATTGTTTGCATGTAACACTCAGTGCTCCACATAATCCATGCCCTCCTTAATACCTATCAGCAGGCTCACCGTGCCCATTTCCCCTCCCTTTTAAAACCCTCAGTTTGTTTCTCAGGGTTCCCAGTTTCTCATGCTTTGTCTCACCCTGTGGTTCCCCCTCTTCATTACTCCTTTCCATCTCCTAAATCCTCCACGCTATTCCTTATGATCTAAAATTAAGTGAAACCATATGATAATTGACTTCTTGTGTTTGACTTATTTCAAGTAAGAGAAACCATATGATAATTGACTTCCTGTGCTTGACTTATTTCACTTAGCATAATCTCCTCCAGTCCCATCCATGTTGATGCAAAAGTTGGGTATTCACCCTTTCTGATGGCTGAGTAATATTCCATTGTATATATGGACCACGTCTTCTTTACCCATTCATCTGTTGAATGGCATCTTGGCTCTTTCCACTGTTTGGCTCTTGTGGACATTGCTGCTATGAATATTGGGGTGCACATGGTCCTTCTTTTCACTACATCTGTGTCTTCGTGGTAAATACCCAGTAATGCACTGTGGTTTTAATTTCAATTTCCTAATGGTTGATGATGTTGAACATCTCTTCATGTGATTTTTTTTTTTTTTGACATTTGGATATCCTCTTCAGTGAAATACTAGTTCATGTCTTTTCTTACCTTCTTTTGCTTGTAAAGATTTATTTATTTGTCAGAGATAATGGGAGTGCAAGTGGGGAGAGGGGCAGAGGGAATCTCAAGCAGACTACCCAACAAACATGGAGTCCCATGTGGGGCTTGATGCAGGGTTGATCCCACAAACCTGAGATTATGAATTCAGCTGAAACCAAGAGTTGCATGCTTAAATGAGCCACCCAGGCACTTGTCTTTTGTGATTTTCTAACTAAATTGTTTGTTTGTTTTTTACTGTTGTTTTTTGAGAATTCACTATATATTCCGAATACAAGTCCTTTGTTGGGTACGTGGTTTGCAAATATTTTTTGCAACCTAATTTGTAGGTTGCATTTCAACCTTTAGTAGTATCTTTCATGGAGTAAAAGTTTTTAATTTTGGTGAGATCTTATTTACTGATTTTTTGTTTTGTGGATTATGCTTTTGGATTCAAATCTAGGATCACTTTGCCTAATCTTAGGTCTTGTAGATTTTATTTTGTTTTTTTTTCCTAGAAGTTTTAAAGATTTTTATTTTACATTTAAGTCCATTTTGAGTTAATTTTTATATAAGGTGCGGTTAATTTTTGTGTAAGGTGTGAGACTTACATTGAAGTTCACTTTTTGGCCTCCCGCACCATTTATTGGAAAGGCTCTTCTTCTTTCTCCTTTGACTTGCCTTTGTGCTTTTCTAAATAATTCATTTGAGGTGTTTTCTTTTCTTTTGACCAGTATGTTTATCCCCTTCTAATACTACACTTTCTTGATTTCTATAGTTTTACATTGATCCCTAATTATAGAAGAGTGATTCTTCCCACTTTCTTTTCTTTATTTCTCCTTCTCCTCTTTCTTTTCACCTATTTATATGCATTTTAGAGTAAACTCATCTATATCTACAAAACACCTTGCAGGAATTTTGATAGGGATGGCATTAAATCTACAGACCAATGTGGGGACTATTAGTATCTGTACTATGTTGAGTCTTCTGATCATTGAACACAGTATTAGAAATTTTTTTTCATTGATTTATTTCATCAGCATTTTATAATTTTCAGCATATTAATCATGTACATGTTTTGTTAAACTCATACCAAGGGTCTTTTCATTTTTGAAAGTGTGAGATAAACTGCATTATTTTTTGGTCAAGAAATATTTGGTTCCATAACTTCATTTCCCTGTTTCTCAATATTTTATTTTTAAAGTTAGAGAATATGGTGTGAGTATGTTAATTTAATTTATAACACCCTTGATTTGGTGTAAAAATTATCTAGGTGAATTGAGTAATTTTCTAACTGAACCTTGAACTTTGAGTGTGAAGGTGCCTGTGTATGTGTGTGTGTTCTGAAAATATGCAGTTTTAATACATTGTCTTGATTCTGTTTTTAGTGACAAAATATAACAAACCCCAGTATATTAGAACATGTGAAGTTTCTGTTCACTGATTGAGGAAAGTAAAAGCAAATCAAAGCCTGTGCTATACAGCTTTTCTAGTTTGCCTACACGATGTAAGCTGAGCCTTATTTCCAGGTGGGACACTCACATTTAGGAGCATCTTTCTCACCTTCATGAGCCATGTGACAAGGAGGTATTTAAGGATTTTTTGTGCACACATCCATCCCTCAAACACAGTGTAAGGATTGTTGTAATTTCTGGACTCCACTGTGGTGCCAGGCTGTGCTGTCCTGCAGCTGTTTGGTTGTGATGCATGGCTCTGCTCTTGAGGGGAGTGGGAAAAGGCTTCTCCCCACAAAAAGCCAAATGTCCTCTGTGTGCCAGGATGTAGCAGAAGCCTTGGAAAGGGAAAGCCCAAGGTGACATTAAAGAGTTCAGAAGAGGGAGAGGGAGGGCACAGTGTCACCAGAGCCCTGAAAAGAATGGGCAGCATTCTTGCCCACTGGTGAGCACTCAGGATTTTAGGATTGGGCTGTGAATGCTCCCAGGAGCCAGAGCTGGAAACAATGTGGGGACTCCAGCAGTGAAGACTGTAGATCAGCAACAGTGCCACCAAGTCACTGTTCCTGCAGAGGAGGAGGTTGAGACGGAATCAGCCCACTTAACATTTGGTAGCACCTAATAAGCAATTAAAGGCCTTTCAGTCCCTTATTTGTCAGATGGCGTGCTAGGAGATTAGTACCCATCATTTCATTAGTCTTAGGTGGTAGTTCCTCTTATTACCAGGAATTTGTGAAAATAGAAGCTTTAGAAGGGTAGTAAAACTTGCCCCTAAATCTTCAGGCAGAAGGTGGGGAGCCACATAATCTATGTGGGTGGCCACAGAGATGACCTATGTGGGACCTCATTATAGAGGGTGTGTGCATGGGGTGGGGTGAATGGGAGGCATAGCCCTCATTCAGTCATTTTCTTGTCAGTTTCATCAAGGCCTCCACTGAGCAGGCCCCCTGGGATTTGCCTCCAGATGGAAGCAGGCCAGGTGGAAACTGCCTCTATTCCACAATAAATATTGTCTATCTGTGGTTACCAGACCCAAAATATAGGACAGTGTCTTTCCAGAATGGTGGTTTTTGTGTTATGTGCCTAAGCTCTGCCCAGGAAGGTATCAATGAGTATGTGAACAAGAGAGCAAGGGCAGAGAGAGTGAAAAGTGTACAAGGGTGGTACATGGGGTCAATTTAAGTTTATTGAAAAGCAAAATGAGCTAGAAAAAGAGAATCAAGTGATACCTGACTGGGTGTGGGAAGTCCAGGATAGTGAAGGAGGTGGGCTAGCTGATAGATGTCTGCTTAGTGCTCTAGTGGGACTTATCTGTCAGGATACAAACTCCTCATGAAAGAGTGTGAGCAAAGCTGGGCTCAAAATATCCCAGTGACTAGGAGGTACCTGGAGCACAGTGGTGTTTTTGGAGATTGATGAAAAAATGAGTGAGTGAAAAAGAAAATGCCACACTTGATGAATGAGACCAACTTCACTTTTGAGGTTGGGACACTGGGCATTTAAAAACTAATGATGTACTATACATTGGCTAATTGAATTTAAATTAAAAAAAAAGAAGAAATTATGATGTCTTTGGGGTCAGATATTCTTTACATAACCTTGGATAAGTTGCTAAGAATCCTGCACCTATGTTTCCTCATCTGTGGAATGAGACTGCCATAGGGGTTTTGTAAGCTGTGGAAGGAGACCCATAGAACCTTGAAAGACTGCCACATGCAAAGGGTTGGCACTGGGTCCCTCCTCTCCTCCCCTGGTATCTCCCACCCCTTTCTTTCCCTTCTATGGCTTTCCTTCCTGCTCCATGTATGGGATTTCTTGAACTCTCTGTCTCTCCTTGTCTTTCTCTTCCTTTATATGCCTCTGTCCAATATGACCACCCAACCCCTGCTCAAGATGCCTTTAATGAAAGTTTCTCTCACCAACTGCTTATGTTCAAACATGTCAGTTCAAAGTTTTGAGGTAAAGGAGGTGATGGACTAACCAATGGATAGCCTGGTTTAGGCCAAGTCTCCACCACTGGTCCAATCATTTGTGTTGAGAGGGGTCACATTATGGGTGGAACAAGCAAAGCAGGAAAGCCTGGTGGTAAATTTTCAGGAGTCTGGCCTTGCTCCTTGTGTGATTGTTGGTGGTGCAGGAGTTGGTGGAGACATGCTAGCTCTTTTCTTCCCAGGCTCTCTCTGAGCCTGTGTGAGTAGGGCCTGTGCTCAAGGGCAAGTTCACCAGAATGATTTGATAAATTCGGGTCTTGAGACTACTAGAACTTGGCTGCTAAGATTCATTTCCTTTTCTTTTGCTGTCATGTTATCTGTTGGATGCTATTTCAACTGGATTTATGCTTTTAGTCATTTGGGAAGGAAACAAGAGAGTTTTTTTTATACATGCATACTTTCCCTTCTGCTGCATGGATCCCAGCTGCTCAAAGTTACAATTCACTTGCTCAGAACAAAAATAAACTAAACAAAGCAAAGCAAATAAACAAAACCAAACAAACTACAGTGCTTTAACTTTCAGTGAGACAGAATAAGATTCTAATTTGACTTTGGTCTTTTACCCAAAGTCAGTAACAATTTATCAGAAAATGTGATTACAAGATTAAATTCAGTCCAAGAGCAGTCAGAGCTGGAGGAAAATATCAGTGTTCAACATTGCTGAGATGAGAGAGAATCAGGGAAGGAAGGAGTGACTCTGGACATAATTGTGTTTCTGAATGAAGGTTCATTTCCCAGTTGGGTGTCAAGGCAAGTCTCAAATATGCAAGCAGAATATCTGAAGGAAGAAATGTTCCCCAAATCCCTCCCCAGACTCCTCTCTTGGCACTGAATCCATCTGTGGTTCAGGTGAGCCCACTTGAAAGTGCTGGCCTTCTCAAGGGTCTAGCTGGAAGTCAGGGTGGTAGACCTTGCATTTATGAGGCAGGGCTCAAGAGTCAGGTAGAAGGAGTGCTTCCCTTGTCTGAGAGGTCAGGGAGCTATTGTCCCTGAGTCCCTAAGAACCATGTAAAGTGGGGTTTTTATTTCCAGGCTAAAGACCACCACATGGTCTCAGGTTGAGGCTAAGCAGGTCCCAGGGCCTTTCTGTTGAGGTTGTCTGTATGTGCAGAGAGGCCTCTCCCTCACATGTACAGAGTTGAGCCCCACAGCTACAAGGTCAGCATTTGGGTCACAAAGTCCACTATCTTTCTAATATAATGCAAATTTCCTAGAAAGAAATGTACCCCAAGGCACCAGGCTCTGTGGGGTGGGACAGGGAATAAGAGGGGATAAAGGGCAGCAGTGAGGTAGCCAGATGGCTGGAGGACAAGATAGTGTGAGCCAGAGATGAGTTTCAATAATGCCCATCATGAGTGTGAAGCATCCTGGGTGAACTTATAGATGGCTCAACAAGCTCTCTTTGTTGCAGGCCTTGCAGAGTTAGGAAGGCCAAGGACACTGAGGGGAACAATCTAGAAGTGTCCCATCTGAACAGGAAGGTCCTGGAGAGATGGCAACAGAACTCAACTTTCGTCCAACCACAACCTAATGTCCATGGCAACATGGGAACCAGTTGGTGGCGGGGCGGGGGGGGCAGCCGTGCATGGGGGTGTTTGAAGCTGGGTGGCTGAGCCCCCTGATGTCAACATTTCTGTGAGGCTACTGGGCTCCATGAACACAGTGTAGAAATCAAGGTTGGGCAAGGAAATATTCCAGGACATAGAGGGGATGAGATGCACATGGGCAGGTTATCACAAAATTGAACCCAGTTCCCTCTATTGTGGGTAAGTAACATTTTGGAGAGAGAGAGGCCTGACTTTGAATGTTAGCTCTATCACATCCTAATTGTGCCTTTGTTGACTTCACATTTTTCACTCTGCACCAGGGACAGGAATGCTCACCAGCTGTTCTCTAAGCATAATACTGTCCTGGGGCAGCTGCCCTTTTCCTGTCCTTCAATTCAGGTATATCTCCTTCAAGAAACTGTTCTAGCTGAGCCTGGGGTATGCCCCCAACACAGGGCCCTGGGCTTCTGCCACCCTTGCTCCCATTCCCCCATGTGTGTCTCTTCCTCTGATAGGCCTCTACCCTATCTCAGTGCCAGTAGAATTGGGTAGAATGAGCTCAGGCTCTGGAGTCAGAGGGTCAGACCCCCAGCCTCACACTCAATGCTAGAAACCCACCAGCTTTGTGACCCAAGGTTCAATTCCCTGTTCTCTCAAGGTGGTTGTTGACCCCAGCAAGGTGGTATAATAGAAAACAAGAAACAAAAAACAAACAACAACAACAACATCAACAACAAAAACAAATGATTTGGAAGTAAACACAGGTCAATTAGACACTGCTAATTATGGGTTTAGTTATATACCTGCCTAATTATGGATCAATCACTTCATCTCACTAAGCCTCATTTTCCACATCTATAAAGTGATCCTTGTGCCATAGAGCTGTTGGAAGCATTATTGAGTTATTGGCATAAAGTTCCTGGCATGGGGTAGGTCTTCCTTTCTGCCTCCCAACTCCAGTGATAAGTGACCCACTTTTAGGGCTGAATCATTTTATCCATAAAATGCTAATAGTGATCATAGGTATCCATTGGTTCATTTATTCCCACCTGCCCTGCAGTTATGTGGCCAGTATTTGTTGAATGCTCTGTCCCAGGTAAGTGCCTCCCCAATAGGATGTCTGTGAGACCACAGAAAGCACTGATAGCTTGTGGTTGGTATGGTTCCTCCCAGTTGGGTCACAGGGCACACACACTGGCACAGAATGTCAACACTCTTTGATGACTATTAGCATGATGGAATAAGTAAAAAATGACACACAAACATGAACAGACATATAAACAAGGACCCAAGTCATCTACAAATGGATTGGCTAAAATGACTGGCTGTTGATTCTTCTCCAGTGACAAATCCAGCCTTGGATCATTTGTTCTTCTTGCCTCCTAGATAGAAGTTACCAAGATACCTGTTCATTGATCTGTCTCCACACTCCAATAGCACTGAACTTACAATAGCTCCCCTTGCTTCCCTGAACATTCCTTGGTCACCCAACATAAGTCCAAATCCTACAGTAAGCCCCTCTGGACTCCTTTGCATCAAGGTGTCCCATGGCTTTCTGTGGCATGCTATCTTTCTTGCCCCAGCAGGTAAGCACCAAAATCTGAATGTGCTCCTGGTGGACTTTAATAGGCTTAAAATTTAGACTTTAATAGGCTTAAAATTAAGACCAAATAAAATATTGCAAATCCAAGTGCGATGCAATTTTCAAAGCCTTCCACAAATGAAATGGCCAAGTCTCATTAAGGAAAGCTCTAGCTGCACTGGAAGCAGTTGCAAAAGCTGTCTATCAGTCCAGTTTGATGAAGCCCAGTATATTAGGCCAGTCTGTATATCCTGCCAGTACAATGAAGCTCAGTGTGTTCTAAGTTAGCTGTGTTCCAGATCCAAAGGACTGCAGTTTGATGTTTCCTCAGGCTAAGTTTAGCAATCTTGTAATGACCTTCACCTGGTACAGAAGGTGATTTGCACACAAGCAAATCCAAAGTAGCTATTTTAATCATGTTGTTATTCAATTACCACTTACCAGCAGTAAACAGTTCAAGTGGAGAATTCACCACACCTTATGGCAACATTCCCACCAGCCACATATTTGGCCTCTAGTTGCCCTTTAATTTAGTATTTATTTTGCCTGGAAATATTTTGACTCTTTTGCCTGATCATCCCAGAGCAGGGAAGACATTAGCAAATAAACAGAGAAGCACACAAATTTTTCAACAGATGGATTACAAGGAATACAATTATATGTAAAATGCCTTTGCTTTTAGAAAGCATTAACACATAAATTAGTCTGCCAGGAAATGTATACAGATAATTGCACCGAAAAATATAGGGTACTACAGTAATATCATCTACATATAGTCACTTGCAAAGCAGGAGTGATTGGACACATTATTAATGGAACAGAATTCAAACTGTATTCATTAAATTGCTTTTTTTTTTTGAGGGAAGAAGCCTATTAGAAATATCTTACAACAAACTTACTCCTTTTTACAACTTAATAAGTATTTAACTCTTGTTTGCAGGCCAACTGAAGAAATGATCTTGCCATTTTTATAGTAAACTAAAAAAACAAACAATAAACCATAATAAGCATAGATAGACCAGGCATGGCTGGAGACATCTTGGGGCTTAGTGCTTTGTGTCTGGTTGGAGGGCCTGACGTGGACAGGGGCAGCTACCAGTGGTCACAGTATATTACAGGCTGCCCAGCCCTAATGGAACCATAGAAAAGGGAGCTGACTTAATTGGAATCATCAGATCTGATGTGTGTAGACAAACCAAATTCCACTTCTGAAATGAGGATAAGCACCACCGATTGCTTATTGTACACCTGACTGATCTCTGTAATGTGGACATCTCAAAGCCTGCATGAACCTTCTTATTTCTGGACCTGGAACATAACAATGGCTATTTAAATGTGTGTTCCATGCATGTCACCTGGAAGAATTGGTCCTTGACAGTGTGCCTGAAGAATGCATTTATAAGGGAGTAGGTGGTACAGTGGTTAGATGCTCAGACACTGGTGCCAACTGTCTGGGCTGCTTCATGCTGGGGGTCTGTCAGAGGCATGGGGCATCTGCATGGTTTTGTGAAAAGCAAAGCCATAGCCAGTGAGAAATAACTTCTAAGTACTTTTTGCCTCTGCACTCTGACCCACTGTGAACGAAAATAACTATTTTTTTGAAGATACATTTGCTAAAAAGAGTCTGGCATTCAGTTGGTCAGAGGCCCTCTCCAGAACTTGAGAATGATGGAGAAAGCCTCTGGTCTGCTGGCCATGGTGATGCTCAGTGCCAGAGAACACATTCGTCTCTGAATCAGAAGTAGGGACAACTGAGGGGTGGGAGAATCCAGGGAGAAAGCATACACATGAACAATGGCATAGAGGCGGGAACAGCTGGGCAGTCAGAAAACAAGCAGGGTCTGGAGTGTAGGTTTTAGGGCTGAGGGTGCGAAGCCTGTCAAGAAATAAGCTTACAGCTTCCACCCTGGAGCACTTCAAGAAACAGTGAACTAAATGTGCCAGCAATTCCTTCACCAAGACAGCCTACACCTTGGGCAAGTCCTTTCTCTGTGAACTGGGAATTGTGTTGACAAGTTCTGGCTCAGCAGTGGCTGAAAGTTTTTAAAAATTCATTTATAAGATGAATCACATGCCTTATCAGGTTTTAGGCCATGGTGTTTTTGTTCTCTGAGAATGGCAAGCATCCTCTGTATTTTTATTATATCTTAGTCATAATGCATACCATGGAAAGTCTTTGAGAAGACTTGCTGAGCTGGCAAAGTAGCCTTTCTGTGGATGGAAAGATCAGCTATTATTAAAATGAACCATTAACCAAGATATTTTATAAATTCCAGATGATCTCTTTTCTATTATACTCTAAGAAGATTAACATTTTTAGTGTTTCTTTCTTTCTTTCTTTTTTTTTTTTTTAAAGATTTTATTTATTTATTTGACAGAAAGAGAGATCTTAAGTAGGCAGAGAGGCAGGCTGAGAGAGAGGGGAAAGCAGGTTTCCTGCTGAGGAGAGAGCCTGATGCGGGGCTCAATCCCAGGACCCTGAGATCATGACCTGAGCAGAAGGCAGAGGCTAAACCCACTGAGCCACGCAGGCGCCCCTTTAGTGTTTCTTTTATAAAGTTTTGGGAAAAGACAAATAACCCAAGGTTAAATGGAAGCATCTTTTCCTGTTGTTAATTTCTTTTTCTTAAGATCCTAAATTCAAGAACAGGGAGCTCATCACTTCCCAATGCATTTACATTTTCCTAGTTTCACCAAATCTTGAAAAGTCATTCATCTGTTCAATAATTTTTTTTTAATTGTTATTGAGTGACTTACAAGGGTCATATAAAAACTTAAGGACCAGGTAAGGGAAATCAGAAAAGTGGGATGAGCATGTTGCAATTTCAAATAGGGTAGGAGGGATAGTCTTCATGTAGAAGGTGGTGTTTGAAAAAATGGTTGAAGAAAGTGAGATGGGTAACCATGATGACACATATCAGTTGTGGATGCATTTGATTCACTGATTTATTTTACATTATGGGTTATATTTTCCTGCATTTTTGTTTGCCTGGTAATTTTTGATTGGATGCCAAACATTATATGTTTACTTCTTTGGATGGTGGACAGTTTGAACTCCTATCAGTATTCTTTTTTCTTTTTAAAATTTATTTTATTTTATTTATTTAAATATTTTATTTATTTATTTATTTGAAAGAAAGAGAGACACACAAAAAGAAGGAACACAAACAGGGGGAGTGGGGGAGGGAGAAGCAGGCTTCCTGGCAAGCAGGGAGCCCAGTGCAGAGCTCGATTCTAGGACCCTGGGATCATGACTTGAGCCTAAGGCAGATACTTAAAGACTGAGCCACACAGGCACCATTCCTATCAGTATTCTTGAGCTTTGTTATGAGATGCAGTTAAATTATTAAGAAACAGTTTGATCCCCTTAGAATTTAAGTTATTTATTTATTTAGATTTTAAGACTTTTTAGGCAGGACTGAAAAATTACTAGTCTAAGGTCAATTATTCCATGCTCCTAAGGTAAGGCCCTTCCATGTACTCCACCTATTGTCCTATGAACCATAACATTTTCTAGTCTAACCGGTGGGGCAATATTTCCAGTCCTATGTGAGTTCTGGGAACTGCACCCTTTCATTCTTTTAGGGGGTCCTTCACTGGCCTATGGTAGTTTCCTTGCATGCATGTTCTGCTGAGGACTCCTAAATGTATAAGGGCTCTCCACAAGCCTCCCATATGCTCTCTCCTCCCTGGTGCTCTGTTCTGCAGACTAAACAGTCTTCCCAGATGCTCACCTCAAAGAGTCTATGGGTTCTAGATAAGTCCCTTCCTTTGGCTGTGATCTGGAATTTTTTTCTGAACAGTAATCCTAGGATCAGTAAGGCTCTTCTTACCTGTTGGCCAGTTCTCAGGATGCTTGTCCATTTCTGCTAGATGTACACTGTCTTGAAACTGTCATTTTGTACATTTTGTTAATTGTTTTTTTGACTATTTCATCCAGGAGGATAATCTCATCCCTGTCACTCCCTCTTGGCTGAGGGCAGGAACCTCTTGTCATCCCATTTTATAGTTTTGGAATTAGGATGCAAAGATTTTTTAAAAATTAAATTTATTTATTTTCAGCATAACAGTATTCATTATTTTTTCACCACCCCAGTGCTCCATGCAATCGTGCCCTCTATAATACCCACCACCTAGTACCCCAACCTCTCACCACCCCCCACTTCAAACCCCTCAGATTGTTTTTCAGTGTCCATAGTCTCTCATGATTCACCTCCCCTTCCAATTTACACCAACTCCCTTCTCCTCTCTAACACTCCTTGTCCTCCATGATATTTGTTATGCTCCACAAATAAGTGAAACCATATGATAAATGACTCTCTCTGCTTGACTTATTTCACTCAGCATAATCTCTTCCAGTCCTGTCTATGTTGCTACAAAAGTTGGGTATTCATCCTTTCTGATGGAGGCATAATACTCCATAGTGTATATGGACCACATTTTCCTTATCCATTCGTCCATTGAAGGGCATCTTGGTTCTTTCCATAGTTTGGCGACTGTGGCCATTGCTGCTATAAACTTTGGGGTACAGATGGCCCTTCTTTTCATGACATCTGTATCTTTGGGGTAAATACCCAGGAGTGCAAGGCAGGGTCATAGGGAAGTTCTATTTTTAATTTCTTGAGGAATCTCCACACTGTTCTCCAAAGGGGCTGCACCAACCTGCATTCCCACCAACAGTGTAAGAGGGTTCCCCTTTCTCCACATCCCCTCCAACACATGTTGTTTCCTGTCTTGTTAATTTTGGCCATTCTAACTGGTGTAAGGTGATATCTCAATGTGGTTTTCATTTGAATCTCCCTGATGGCTAGTGATGATGAACATTTTTTCATGTGTCTGATAGCCATTTGTATGTCTTCATTGGAGAAGTCTCTGTTCATATCTTCTGCCCATTTTTTATATGATTGCCTGTCTTGTGTGTGTTGAGTCTGAGGAGTTCCTTATAGAGCCTGGATATCAACCCCTTGTCTGTACTGTCATTTGCAAATATCTTCTCCCATTCCGTGGGTTGCCTCTTTGTTTTCTTGACTGTTTCCTTAGCTGTGCAGAAGCTTTTGATTTTGATGAAGTTCCCAAAGTTCATTTTTGTTTTTGTTTCCTTTGCCTTTGGAGAAATATCTTGAAAGAAGTTGGCTGATATCGAAGAGGTTACTGCCTATATTCTCCTCTAGGATTCTGATGGATTCCTGTCTCACAATGAGGTCTTTTATCCATTTTGAGTGTACCTTTGTGTATGGTGTAAGAGAATGGTTGAGTTTCATTCTTCTACATATAGCTTTCCAGTTTTCCCAGCACCATTTATTGAAGATACTGTCTTTTCTCCACTGTATATTTTTTCTTATTTTGTCGATGATTATTTGACCATAGAGTTGAGGATCCATATCTGGGCTCTCTACTC
Source organism: Mustela erminea (assembly GCF_009829155.1). Taxonomy (NCBI): domain Eukaryota; kingdom Metazoa; phylum Chordata; class Mammalia; order Carnivora; family Mustelidae; genus Mustela; species Mustela erminea. The sequence goes on along the minus strand of NC_045621.1, from coordinate 113,822,443 downwards.
TCTTCCACTGGTTTATGTGTCTATTTTTATGCCAGTACCATGCTGTGTTGGGGATCACAGCTTTGTAGTAAAGCTTGAAATCAGGTAACATGATGGCCCCAGTTTTATTTTTGTTTTTCAACATTTCCTTAGCGATTCAGTGTCTCTTCTGACTCCATACAAATTTCTGGATTATTTGCTCCAGCTCTTTGAAGAATACTGGTGGAATTTTGATCAGAATGGCATTAAAAGTATAGATTGCTCTAGGCAGTATAGACATTTTAACAATGTTTATTCTTCTGGTCCAAGAGCATGGAATGGTCTTCCATCTTTTTGTGTCTTCTTCTATTTCCTTCATGAGTGTTCTGTAGTTCCCCAAGTACAGATCCTTTACCTCTTTGGTTAGGTTTATTCCCAGGTATCTTATGGTTCTTGGTGCTATAGTAAATGGAATTGATTCTCTAATTTCCCTTTCTGTATTTTCATTGTTAGTGAAGACACTTCGGTCCAAAACCTATGGGATACAGCAAAGGCGGTCCTAAGGGGGAAATACATAGCCATCCAAGCCTCCCTCAAAAAAATTGAAAAATCCAGAACACAGTAGCCGTCTCTACACCTTAAAGAACTGGAGAATCAACAACAAATCAAACCAACTCCACACATAAGAAGGGAAATCATCAAGATTAGAGCTGAGTTCAATGAGGTAGAAACCAAAGATACAGTAGAACGTATCAATGAAACTAGAAGTTGTTTTTTTGAAAGAATCAATAAGATCGATAAGCCACTGGCCACACTAATCCAAAAGAAGAGAGAGAAAGCCCAAATTCATAAAATTATAAATGAAAAGGGAGAGATCACAACTAACACCAAGGAAGTAGAAACAATCATCAGAAATTATTATCAACAGTTATATGCCTATAAGCTAAGCAACCTAGATGAAATGGATGCATTCCTGGAAAACTATAAACTCCCAAAATTGAACCATGAAAAAGTCTACAACCTGAATAGACCAATATCTAGTAACAAGATTGAAGTAGTGATCAAAAACCTCCCAAAAAACAAGAGCCCAGGACCTGACGGATTCCCTGGGGAATTCTACCAAACTTTCAAAGAAGAAATAACACCTATTCTCCTGAAGCTTATTCAAAAAATTGAACCAGAAGGAAAACTTCCAGACTCTTTCTATGAAGCCAGCATTACCCTGATCCCCAAACCCGGCAAAGACCCTACCAAAAAGGAGAATTTCAGACCAATATCACTGATGAATATGGATGCTAAAATTCTCAACAAGATCCTAGCCAACAGGATCCAACAGCACATTAAAAAGATTATCCACCATGATTAGGTGGGATTCATCCCTGGGCTACAAGGATGGTTCAACATTTGCAAATCAATCAATGTGATACAACAAATTAATATGAGAAGAGAGAAGAACCACATGGTCTTCTCAATTGATGCAGAAAAACATTTAACAAAATCCAGCATCTGTTCCTGATTAAAATGCTTCAAAGTATAGGGATAGAGGGAACATTCCTGAACTTCATCAAATCTATCTATGAAAGACCCACAGCAAATATCATCCTCAATGGGAAAAAGCTTGCAGCCTTCCCGTTGAGATCAGGAACAAGACAAGGATGCCCACTTTCACCACTCTTGTTCAACATAGCATTAGAAGTCCTAGCAACAGCAATCAGACAACAAAGAGAAATAAAAGGTATCCAAATTGGCAATGAAGAAGTCAACTCTCTCTATTTGCAGATGACATGATTCTTTATATGGAAAACCCAAAAGACTCCACCCCCAAACTATTAGAACTCATACAGCAATTCAGCAACATGGCAGGATACAAAGTCAATGTGCTAAGATGCAAAGATTTTAAGTAGCTTGCCCAAGCTGGTAGATGCTGGAACCAAGATTCAAGCCTCATGCTTTTTCCAATATGCTATGCCATTCTGTCTTAGACTAATTACTTGAATTCTTTAAACCTGTTTTTTTCCTTGGTGAAATGGGACAGTAATGAGATGTGCATGGATAACACCCAGCCTGCTGCCTAACTCATAGTTAATATGCCTACTGTGGATACTACTTTAGCACCCCAGCAAGGGAAAGAGAGTCTTCTCCCTGGTAACAGTCCAGAAAAGGAAAGGTGGTCACAACTTAGCCAATGAGCAGCCATCATACTTTCATCTACCAGTTTACTCCAATGAACTTTGGGTTTACCACAGCCTCCCCAACTTCCCTTTTCCTCTATAAAAGTATTCCTCTCCTTTGTCCTGTGGGCTTGCCTATGGTTTTGCCATAGCCTGTTCCATATTGCAATTAGTTGCTAGTCCTAAATAAACCCACTTTTGATGGTGAAATACCTGGCAGTTTTATTTTTATTTTTTAAAGCTTTATTTATTTATTTATTTGCAATGGAAAGGTCAGAAAAAGAGGAAGGCAGAGAATTCTCAAGCAGACTTCCCATTGAACATGGAGCCTAACTTGGGGCTCTATCTCAGAATCCTGAGATCATGACCCGAGATGAAATCAAGAGCCTGCTGATTAACTGAGTGGACCACCTGGGGGTGTCTCTGGCACTTTAATTTTTATGGTTAACATGTTCAATTCACAAGTGAGGTTCTCATTGGCAGGATGGGGTACGCTTCTCTTTGTTGCATCTGGATGAAGTGTGTTTGAGGAATTCTTCATTCTCTATCCAAGTGGTCAGAACCTTGCCAGTGAAATGTCTCAAAGTTTCACCTTCAGTAGATTCTTTGGTTCTAACTCTCAGCATATATTAATTACTAGTGAAAACAATCCTGCAACAGATAAGATGAGTATTGGCCTGTTGATCTTCATTAGACCAAGTGGAGCAGTGAGTCCTGAATTTGTTCAAAGAATGAACCTTCATTCCACACAGTTAGTGCTTCTGTGGACAAGTCATATTGACTGGAATATGGTGGAATCCCTGGAATTCAGTAGAAGGGGGGCTGAGAAACTTATGCCCAGCTGTTGGCTTTGGGATGTCACATGATTCAGGGCTAGAGAGCTGGGTGGACTCAGTGCCAGCTGTAGTTTGCTGTGTGAGCTTGGGTAGGTCAACTCCTTTCTCTTCATCTGTAAAATGGAAATAATAATACCTAATTTTATAAGGTTGTTATGAAGTTTGGAAATAAGGCATGTAAAGTGAGTGGCACATAACAGATGCTCAGTAAATCATAATTTAACTGGAAAACTTAAACTGTATCCAAACAGCATGTTTCCAAAGGAGGGTTTGGGGTCAGGAACAATGAAATATTTCAGAGCTGTTATGACATAATATAAAATTATTATACCCCCAGATCTCACATAAAATCGATCTTAATTGAGTAAGACCTGCTATCAATTTGTAATATGAAGACTTCATTTTACTTTATGGTGGGCTGCACTTAAGTAACATGTTTAGAATACTTGTGCTATGATGAAGCCTGCAGGGAAAACCATAGCAGGCTGAGTTTATTTTGGGAGAGACAGGAAAAACCTAGGAAGTTTGCCTTTAGACCCGGCGTCCTAGAAGGAAGATATGAATGGCCCCAGAAAAGCATGTTTTCCTGACATCTCCCATTCATCTTTATTGGAACACCTATTATGTGTCAAGTGTTCTTCCATCCAGGAACTCTTCATTGTATCTTACTTTATTCTCACAACAACCCTGCAACATCAGGATCATGTATGAGGGCATGGAAGCTTAGGGGGATGTAGCTTAAGCTGACTCTGTAGCTGGTGGCTGGCCACTCTGTGACAAGAACCTGGACCTGTCTGACTCCAGACTGCCTGTTTCAGAGGAACCTGGACTCAGATACTATGTGTGTCCAGGAGGGTGCAGCAGGTGTCTGCTCACAGCAGAGCATCCTCAGAGCATGAAAGAGAAACTGGAGATGTAAGGAGCTAGCCAAGAAGAAGTGCACAAGTTGCTGCATAAAAGATTATGTCAGGGAAGGTCTGGTAACTGGAGGTTAACACTTGAGGACTCATAACACTGAGCCCTAACTAGGTACATAGATGGTTCTGAAGCCACAGGTCAGGTTAAGCCTATAGTGGGAAAGTAGGTGGAGCTCTTGGGCATGTTGGCGGGCCTGTATTCTGCTTGGGGTCAGGACTGACTGAGATCTTGACTGGATGGTAGTGAGTTTGTTGATAATCTGGGGAGAACTGACATGTTTACATTATAGAGACTTCTAATCTATGAGTGTAATTGCTTATTTGTTTATGTCTCTTTAAGTTTTCCTTGCATAATGCTTTGTGATTTTCTGTGTAGAGGGGTTGCCAACATTTTGTTAGACTTAATCTTAGGTATTTCAGGTTTATTAGCCATTTTTATAAGTGGGTATCCTTTATTAAATTTAATTTTCAAATTTTTTGTTACTGGAATACAGAAATATACATTATCGTTTAATTTCTTCCTTTCCAGTTCTCAAGCATTTTATTACTTTTTGTCTGCCTTAGGCATTGGCTAGTATCTTCAATAAAATGTTAAGTGGAAGTGGTAATCAGCACTGATTCTTTGTCCTGATTTTAGAGGTTAAGTTTTCAGTATTTTATCATTTAGTTATGATATTTGGTGCATAGATTTTTAGTAGATATTATTTATTAGACTCAGGAAGTTGTCTTCTAGTCCTAGTTTGTTAAAGTATTTTTTTTTCCTAAATGGATGTTAAATTTTATCAGATGCATTTTCTGCAACTAATAAAAAAGCTTGTATAATTTTACTCCTTTGTTCTGATACTGTTGAATTAAACTGTTTTAATTTTAATTGGAAACCAATCTTTCCTTCCTAAAATAAACTCAACTTGGTTCCTTTTTAAAAAAAAAAAAAAACACCACTGGACTTAATATGACTTTTGCATCCATATTCCTGAGTGAGATTCCCAGTGTGAGATTTTCCTTTCCTGTAATGCCCTTGCCAACTTCTGGTAGCAAGGTTAAAGTGAGTTGGGGAATGTTCCTTTCTTTTCCACTATTTAGCCCTGAATATGTCTTTGTGGGAAGAATTTTCATTACTGATTCAAAGTTTTAAAAACCTTCAGAAGATCTTTGGAGGAGTCAAGATGGAAGAGAAGTAGCAGGCTGAGATGACATCAGGTAGCAGGAGATCAGCTAGATAGCATATCAAACCATTGTAAACACCTACAAATCCAACAGGAGATTGAAGAGAAGAAGAGCAATTCTAGAAACAGAAAATCAACCACTTTCTGAAAGGTAGGACTGGAGGAGAAGTGAATCCAAAGTGACAAGAAGATAGACCACAGTAGGAGGGGCTAGCTCCTGGCAAGCAGCAGAACAAAGGAGCACAAAATCAGGACATCTAAAAGTCTGCTTCTCTAAGGGATATCACACCAGAGGCTAAACCAGGGTGAAGCCTATGCAGGGTCAGCGTGGCCCCAGGTCCCGTGGGGTCACAGAGGAATCAGGCGTGTCTGAGTGTCACAGAGTTCACAGGTATTAGAGCAGGGAAGCCAGCTACAGAGACAGAGCTGAGGAGTGAGCTCTCAACTCGGGGTTACCTTAAACAAGTCACAGGCTGGGTGAGCTCGGAGCACAGCCAGAGGCCAGGGAGATGAGAGTAATTGAGCGCTTCTCTCCAAGCACAGCCAGAGGCCAGGGAAATGGGAGTGATTGAGCGCTTTCCTCTGAGGGCACACTGAGGAGTGGAGTCCTGAGCTCTCATCTCCATCAGGCCAGAGATTGGGAGGCTGCCATTTTTATTCTCATCCTCCTGAACTCCACAGAAAGCGTTGAGGGAACAAAAGCTCCCAAAGGCTAACCTGAGTGCATTACTTAACCTGGGCCCTGGTTAGGGCAGTGCAATTCAGCCTCCGACAAAGACACTTGAAAATCACTACAACAGGCCCCTCTCCCAGAAGATCAACAAGAAATCCAGCCAAGACCAAGTTCACTTACTAAGGAGAACAGTGGAATTCCAGGGAAGGAGAAAGCAAAGCATGGGATTCATGGCTTTCTCCCCATGATTCTTTAGTCTTGCAGTTAATTAATTTTTCTTTTAATTGTATTTTTTTCTTCTGCTAATTTTTTTTAACTTTTACCCTTTTCTCTTTTAACATTTTTTAACTAGTTTATCTTAGTAATACCTTTCATTAAAAAAAAATCTATTTTGAACCTTCATTATTATAGTCATATTTTATTCTTCATTGTATCTAACTTTATTTTTTTTTGTATACACACAGGGTTTTTTCTTCTAAAAAAATTAGGGTACAACTTCTTCTACTAGATCAAAATATATCCTAAATCTAGCTCTGGGCTTGTTCTAGTCTCCAGCCCAAGCAAATTATCCCCACTTTCATTTTTGTTATTCTCCCAACCAACTTACTTTATCAACTTCTTTTTTAGAAATTAAAAAAATTGCATATTTATAGGCATATTTCATCCCTTCACTGTGTTTACCCTTATATATGTTTTTCATTCTTTAAAATTTTGGGAGGAAGTTTCTTCTAAGAGACCAAAATACTCCCAAAATAAAGTGGGTGACCCTGTTCTAGCACCAGTCTCTCTCTCTCTATATATATATTTTTATTTTTTATATTTTTTATTTGTTTTATTTTTTTATTTCTTTTTATGAACTTCTTTTTATCCCCTTTATTCCTCCCATGACTTGGGGTCTCTTCTGATTTGGTAAAAGCACATTTTCCTGGGGTCTTTACCACCCTTTTAGTATTTTATTTGCTCCTTCATATATTCTTATCTGGAAAAAATGACAAGGCCAAAAAACTCATCACAAAAAAAAAAAATAAAGAAAAAGAGGCAGTAATGAAGGCTAGGGACTTAATCAATACAGACATTGGTAATATGTCAGATCTAGAGCTCAGAATGACGGTTCTCAAGGTTCTAGCCAGGTTCAAAAAAGGCATAGAAGATATTAGAGAAATGCTGTCTGGAGAGATAAAAGCCCTTTCTGGAGAAATAAAAGAACTAAAAGCTAACCAAGTTGAAATAAAAAAAAAAAGCTATTAATGAGATGTGACAAAAAATGGAGGCTCTTACTGCTAGGATAAATGAGGCAGAAAAGAGCATTAGTGATATAGAAGACCAAATGACAGAGAATAAAGAAGCTGAGCAAAAGACAGACAAACAAATACTGGACCACGAGGGGAGAATTTGAGAGATAAGTGACACCATAAGATGAAACACCATTAGAATAATTGGGCTGACAGAAGAAGAAGAAAGAGAGAGGGGAGCAGAAGGTATATTGGAGAGATTATTGGAGAGAATTTCCCCAATATGGCAAAGGGAACAAGCATCAAAATCCAGGAGGAGCAGAGAACCCCCCTCAAAATCAATAAGAATAGGGCCACACCCTGTCACCTAATGGTAAAATTCACAAGTCTTAGTGACAAAGAGATACTGAAAGCAGCCCGGGAAAAGAAGTCTGTAACATACAATGGTAAAAATAATTAGATTGGAAGCTGACTTATCCACAGAGGCCTGGCAGGCCAGAACGAGCTGGCATGATATATTCAGAGCACTAAACGAGAAAAACATGCAGCCAAGAATACTATATCCAGCTAGGCTATCATTGAAAATAGAAGAAAAGGTAAAAAGCTTCCAGGACAAACAAAAACTACAAGAATTTGCAAACACCAAACCAGCTCTACAGGAAATATTGAAAGGGGTCCTCTAAGCAAAGAGAGAGCATAAAAAGTAGTAGATCAGAAAGGACAGAGACAATATACAGTAACAGTCACCTTACAGGAAATACAATAGCACTAAATTCATATCTCTCAATAGTTACCCTGATTGCAGATGAGCTAAATGCCCCAATCAAAAGACACAGAATAACAGAATGGATTAAAAAAAAAAAAACCATTAATATGCTGCCTACAAGAAACTCATTTTAGACCCAAAGACACCTCCAGCTTTAAAGTGAGGGGGTGGGAAACAATTTACCATGCTAATGGACATCAAAAGAAAGCTGGCATGGGAATCTTTATATCAGATCAAATAGATTTTAAGCCAAAGACTATAATAAGAGATGAGGAAGGACACTATATAATAATCAAAGACTCTATCCAACAAGAAGATCTAACAATTTTAAATATCTATGCCCCTAATACAGGAGCAACCAACTATATAAACCAATTAATAACAAAATCAAAGAAACACATCGACAATAATACAATAATAGTAGGGGACTTTAACACTCCCCCCAATGAAATGGACAGATCATCCAAGCAAAAGATCAACAAGGAAATAAAGGTCTTATATGACACACTGGACAAGGTGGGCATCACAAATATATTCAGAACATTCCATCCCAATGCAACAGAATACACGTTTGTCTCTAGTGCACATGGAACATTCTCTAGAATAGATCACATCCTGGGTCCTAAATCAGGTCTCAACCGGTATCAGAGATTGGGATAATTCCATGCATATTTTCAGACCACAATGTTCTGAAGCTATAACTCAATCACAAGGGGAAAGTTGGAAAGAACCCAAATACATGGAGACTAAACAGCATCCTTCTAAGGAATGAACGGGTCAACCAGGAAATTAAAGAATTGAAAAAATTCGTGGAAACAAATATAATGAAAACTCAATGGTTCAAAATCTGTGGGACACAGCAAAGGCAGTCCTGAGAGGAAAGTATATAGTGATACAAGCCTTTCTCAAGAAACAAGAAAGGTCTCAAATAAACAACCTAACCCTACACCTAAAGGAGATGGAGAAAGAACAACAATGAAAGCCTTAACCCAGCAGGAGAAGAGAAATCATAAAGATCAGAGTGGAATTCAATAAAATAGAAACAAAAAAAATAATAAAAAGAACAAATCAACTGTTTTTTTGAAAGAATTGATAAGATTGATAAACCCATGGCCAAACTTATCAAAAAGAAAAGAGAAAGGACCCAAATAAATAAAACCATGACTGAAAGAGGAGAGATCAAACCAACACCAAAGAAATACAGACAATTATAAGAACATACTATGAGCTACTCTATGCCAAAAAATTTGATCTGGAAGAAATGGATGTATTCCTAGAGATATATAAACTACCATAACTGAACCAGGAAGAAATAGAAAACCTGAACAGACCCATAACCAGTAAGGAGATTGAAACAGTCATCAAAAATCTCCAAACAAACAAAAGCCCAGGGCTGGACAGCTTCCAAGGGAGTTCTACCAAACATTTAAAGAAGAATTAATTCTTATTCACCTGAAACTGTTCCAAAAAATAGAATGGAAGGAAAACTTCCAAACTCTTTCTATGAGGCCAGCATCACCTTTATCCCAAAACCGGACAAGGATCCCATCAAAAAAAGAGAATTACAGACCAATATCCTCGATGAACACAGATGCAAAAATTCTCACCAAAATAATAGCCAATGGGATCCAACAGTACATTAAAAGGATTATTCACCACCACTAAATGGGATTTATTCCAGGGCTGCAAGGTTGGTTCAAGATCCGCAAATCAATCAATGTGATACAATACATTAATAAAAGAAAGAGCCAGAACCATATGATACTCTCAATAGATGCTGAAAAAGCATTTGACAAAGCACACCATCCCTGCCTGATCAAAACTCTTCAAAGTGTAGGGATAGAGGGCACATACCTCAATATTATCAAAGCCATCTATGAGAAACCCACTGCAAATATCATTCTCAATGGAGAAAAACTGAGAGCTTTTCCGTTAAGGTCAGGACCATGTCAGGGATGTCCATTATCACCACTGTTATTCAACATAGTTCTAGAAGTCCTATCCTCAGCAATCAGACAACAAAAAAGAAATTAAATGTATCCAAATCGGCATGGAAGAAGTCAAACTATCACTCTTTCCAGATGATTTGATACTATATGTGGAAAACCCAGAAGATTCCACTCCAAAACTGATAGAACTTGTAAAGGAATTCAGTAAAGTGTCAGGATATAAAATCAATGCACAGAAATCAGTTGCATTTCTTTACAACAACAACAAGACAGAAGAAAGAGAAATTAAGGAGTCAATCCCATTTACAATTTCACCCCAAACCATAAGATACCTAGGAATAAATCTAACCAAAGAGGCAAAGAACCTGTACTCAGAAAACTATAAAGTACTCATGAAAGAAATTGAGGAAGACACAAAGAAATGGAAAAATGGGGGCGCCTGGGTGGCTCAGTGGGTTAAGCCGCTGCCTTCGGCTCAGGTCATGATCTCAGGGTCCTGGGATCGAGTCCCGCATCGGGCTCTCTCCTGAGTGGAGAGCCTGCTTTCCTCTCTCTCTCTCTCTCTCTCTTTCTGCCTGTCTCTCTGTCTACTTGTGCTCTCTCTCTGTCAAATAAATAAATAAAATCTTAAAAAAAAAAAAGAAATGGAAAAATGTTCCATGCTTCTGGATTGGAAGAACAAATATTGTGAAAATGTCTAAAGATGCCTAAAGTAATCTACACATTTAATGCAATCCCTATCAAAATCCCATCCATTCTTTTTTCATAGAAATGGAACAAATAATCCTAAAATTTAGATGGAACCAGAAAAGAGCTCCAATAGCCAAAGAATATTGAAAAAGAAAGCCAAAGTTGGTGGCATCACAATTCTGGACTTGAAGCTCTATTACAAAGCTGTCATTATCAAGACAGTATGGTTCTGGCACAAAAACAGACACATAGATCAAGGGAACAGAATAGAGAGCATAGACATAGAACCTCAACTCTGTGGTCAACTAATCTTCAACAAAGCAGGAAAGAATGTCCAATGGAAAAAAGAGAGCCTCTTCAACAAATGGCATTGGGAAAATTGGATAGCCACATGCAGAAAAATGAAATTGGACCATTTCCTTACATCACACAAGGAAGTAGACTCAAAATGAATGAAGGACCTCAATGTGAGAAAGAAATCCATCAAAATCCTTGAGGAGAACCCAGGCAGCAGCCTCTTCGACTTCATTGGCAGCAACTTCTTCCTAGGAACATTTCCAAAGGCAAGGGAAACAAGGGCAAAAATGAACTATTGAGACTTCATCAAGATCAAAAGCTTTTGCACAGCAAAGGAAACAGTTAACAAAACCAAAAGACAGCTGATAAAATGGGAGAAGATATTTGCAGATGACATATTAGATAAAGGACTAGTATTCAAAATCTATAAAGAACTTAGCAAACTCAACACCCACAGAACAAATAATCCAATCAAGAAATGGGCAGAGGACATGGACAGGCGTTTCTGTAAAAAAGACATCCAGATGGCCAACAGACACATGAAAAAGTGCTCCACATCTCTCAGCATCACAGAAATACAAATCTAAACCACAATGAGATACACCTCACACCAGTCAGAATGGCTAAAGTTAACAAGTCAGGAAATGACAGATGCTGGCAAGGATGCAGAGAAAGGGGAATCCTCCTACACTGTTGTTGGAAATGCAGGCTGGTGCAACCATTCTGGAAAACCGCATGGTGGTTCCTCAAAAAGTTGAAAATAGAGTTACCCTATGACCCAGCAATTGCACTACTGGGTATTTACCCTAAAGATAGAAACGTAGTGATCTGAAGGGGCACATGCAGCCGAATGTTTATAGCAGCAATGTCCACAATAGCCAAACTATGGAAAGAACCTAGAAAGAACCTAGATGTCCATCAACAGATGAATAGATAAAGAAGATGTAAAATTATATATATATATATATATATATATATATATATATATATATATCAGCCATCAAAAGAAATGAAATCTTGCCTTTTGCAATGACGTGGATGGAACTAGAGGGTATCATGCTTAGCGAAATAAGTCAAACGGAGAAAGACAATTATCATATGATCTCCCTGATACGAGGAAGTGGAGAAGCAATGTGGGGTGTTTGGGGAGTAGGAAAAGAATAAATGAAACAAGATGGGATTGGGAGGGAGACAAACCATAAGTGACTCTTAATCTCACAAAACAAACTGAGGGCTGCTGGGGCGAGGGGCTTTGGGAAAGGATAGTGTGGTTTTGGACATTGGGGAGAGTATGTGCTATGGTGAGTGCTGTGAAGTATGTAAACCTGGCGATTCACAGACCTGTACCCCTGGGGCTAAAAATACATTATATGTTTATTAAAAAATTAAAAATTAAAAAAAATTAGGAGATCCTATTTATTTGGTAGAGAGATCAGGGGGAGGAGAAAGGGATAGGATCAAAGGAAGAAGGACAAGCAGACTCAATGCTGAACCTAGAGTTAAAGTAAAGCTCAATCTCTCAACCCTGAGACCATGACCTGAGCCAAAATCAAGAGCTTAAATGACTGAGCCACCCAGATGCCTCCAAAGATTCAAAATTTTTAAAAGGTTATCTAACTCTTTAGATTTCCTTTCAGTGTAAGTTTTGGCAAGTTGTGGTTTTCAGAAATTTGCCCATTTAGTTTAAAATTCCATGTGTATTACCATAATTTTTTTTTCATTTTTCTTTTTTTCCCCCACAATTTATTTTATTTCTTTTAAGTGTTCCAAAATTCATTGTTTATGGACCACACCCAGTGCTCCATGTAATACGTGCCCTCAATAATGCCCACCAGCAGGCTCACCCAAAGCCCCCTCCCCTCAAAACCCTCAGTTTTTTTCTCACGAGTCCATAGTCTCTCATGGTTTGTCTCCCCCTCCAATATCCACAATCTTACTTCTCCTCTTCATCTCCCAATGTCCTCTAGTTATTCCTTAGGCTACACAAGTAAGTGAAACCATACGATTCTTGACTCCTTGTGCCTGACTTATTTCACTCAGCATAATCTCTTCCAGTCCCATCCATGTTGATATAAAATATGGGTATTCATCCTTTCTGATGGGGGCATAACAATCCATTTGTTTGTTGAAGGGCATCTTGGTTCTTTCCACAGTTTGGCAACTGTGGCCATTGCTGCTATGAACATTGGGATACATTGGGATACTTCTTTTCACTACATCTGTACCTTTGGGGAAAATACCCAATAGGACTATGGCAGGGTCGTAGGGAAGCTCTATTTTTAATTTCTTTTTTTTCTATTTTTAATTTCTTAAGGAATCTCCACACTGTTCTCCAAAGTGGCTGCACCAACATGCAATCTCACCTACAGTGTAAGAGGGTTCCCCTTTCTCCACATGCTCCCAACACATGTTGTTTACTGTCTTGTTAATTTGGGCCATTCTAACTAGTGTAAGATGGTATCACAATGTGTTCTTGATTTGAATCTCCCTGATTGTTAATGATAATGAACACTTTTTCATGTGTTTTTAGCCCTTTGTATGTATTATTTGGAGAAGTGTCTGTTCATGTCCTCTTCCTATTTTTTGACGTAATTATCTGTTTTTTTGAGTGTTGAGTTTGAGGAGTTCTTTATAGATCTCAGATATCAGCCCTTTGTCTGTACTGTCATTTGCGAATATCTTCTCCCATTCCATGGGTTGCTTCTTTGTTTTTTTGACTGTTTCCTTTGCTGTGTAGAAGCTTTTGATCTTGATGAAGTCCCAAAAGTTCATTTTCATTTTTGTTTCCTTTGCCTTTGGAAACATGTCTTGAAAGAAGTTGCTGTGGCTGATGTTGAAGAGCTTACTGCCTATGCTCTCCTCTAGGATTTTGATAGATTCCTGACTCACATGAGGTCTTTTATCCATTTTAAGTTTATCTTTGTGTATGGTATAAGAGAATGGTCGAGTTTCATTCTTCTACTCATAGCTGTCCAATTTTCCCAGTACCATTTATTTGAAGAGACTGTCTTTTTTTTCACTGTATATTTTTTCCTGCTTTGTCAAAGATTATTTGACCATAAAGTTGAGGGTCCATATCTGGGCTCTCTACTATGTTCCATTGGTCTATGTGTCTGTTTTTGTGCCAGTACCATGTTATCTTGGTGATCACAGTTTTGTAGTAAAGCTTAAAATCAGGCAAAGTGATACCCCAGTTTTGTTTTTCTTTTTCAACATTTCCTTAGCAACTACATAATACAACTGTTAACAAGATAAAGAGTCATATTGATATGAATACATTAATAGTAGGGTATCTTAATATACCACTCTCAGTAATAGACAGATCATCCAAGAAGAAAATCAATAAAGAAAAAAGAGCATTGAATGATACATTGGACTAGATGGATCTCATAGGTACATACAGAACATTCCACCCTAAAACAACAGAATGCTCATTCTTCTCAAGTGCACATGAACTTTCTCCAAAATAGATCAGATACTGGGTCACAAATCAGGACTCAACAAATATGAAAAGATTGAGATTATTTCCTGTATATTCTCAGACCACAATGCTTTGAAACTGTAACTCAACCACAAGAAAAAGTTTAGAAGGAGTTCAAACACTTGGAAGCTAAAGACCACCCTGCTTAAGAATGTTTGGATCAGAGGTCAGTCAAGATGGTGGAGAAGTAGGAGGAGGCGCACTTTAACCTGTCTCCTCAAGTGAGCTGATGACCTACCAAAGAACTCTTACCACTCATGAAATCAGCCTGAGATTAGAATTATACACTTCTGGATCTATATGGGGGAAGAAGACCCCAGTGGGCAGGTAAAGTGGAGTGGGATATTGGACTGGTATTGGAAGATAAAAGGAAGAGGGAGCCACCAGAAGCTACCCATTGGAAAGTAATACCTCAATATGAGAGTGCCCTGTGATTGGGGACCAGCATTTACTTGGAGTCTGGTGGAAAGCACTCAAAAATAGCAAAAGATTATAGGGGGAAAATGTGGGAATCTGGCAGTTAGGGACAGGGGCTTAAGTCTGCAGACCAGGACAGCCACCATTGGCACTGAGCCAGAGAAAGTGCAGCAAAGCGGCCAGGTCTTGGTCCCTGAGCCACCAGCACGCATGAGAGCGTCTAGGTGGCGGTGCCCGTGAGGGCAAGGGAGCCTCGCCAGCCAGCAGAACCACAGACTTTTGCACTCTGCACGTGTGTGTGCATGCTGCCCGATCAGAGTCTGAATCGCGCCCTACACCCTCCCCTGAGAGAGGTGTGTGCAGGCACCAGCTGGAGCTCTCTCAGACCCAGAGAGTCTGAGCACTCCCAGCCTGGGCCAGTGTGAAAATCTCAGTGGGCTATCACTGCTTGGGACCTCTCTGGCAGTCTGGAGCTGTCTAGACAGCCGTGGCTAGTATTTCTTGTGGTTTTGGGTACAAGCAAGAGTTCCTGTGACCCCAGAGACCGTGACCAGGAAAGTGCTCTGCCAGCAGCAGAGGGGGAATTTATGTGCTCTGGAGCACCCAGAGGGGACAGACTGAGGCTTCTCTCTGAGAGGAATGTCTGGGAGAAGTTTGCTTTTCTCTAAACCTCCAAAAACCATCAAAAGCCTCCAAGGGGAGCAAAAACAAACAAACAAACAAACAAACAAACAAAAAAACCCTCCAGATAATAAAAGCATGAAAAACCTGTTTCCTCAGAGCCCATCCCCTTGATGGGGAAAACCCACAGGGCAGGCCCCTCCCCAGAAAGGCAAAAAAAAAAAAAAAAAAAAAAGAGGGCAACCTCCACTACTTCATAGATACAACTTATATTTTTAATTTGTTCCCACTATTCTGGTTCTTATATAACTTTTTAACCTATTTACCATCACAATGAGATGTCCAGTACATCAAACTCCATAATAAACTTTTAACCTGAACTTTTTAAAAATTTATCTTTTATTTATTTTCAGCATAACAGTATTCATTATTTTTGCACCACACCCAGTGCTCCATGCAATCCGTGCCCTCTATTATACCCACCACCTGGTACCCCAACCTCCCACTCCCCACCCCTTCAAAACACTCAGGTTGTTTTTCAGAGTCCATAGTCTCTCATGGTTCACCTCCCCCTCCAATTTCCCCCAACTCCCTTCTCCTCTTTAACTCCCCATGTCCTTCATGCTATTTGTTATGCTCCACAAATAAGTGAAACCATATGATAATTGACTCTCTCTGCTTGACTTATTTCACTCAGCATAATCTCTTCCAGTCCCGTCCATGTTGCTACAAAAGTTGGGTATTCGTCAAACTGTGGAAAGAACCAAGTGCCCTTCAACGGACGAATGGATAAGGAAGATGTGGTCCATATACACCATGGAGTATTATGCCTCCATCAGAAAGGATGAATAACCTAAACTTTTTGATACATATATCTATGTTTTTCTTTTGCTTTGCTATTTTTGAATTTGTTTTATTTTACATTATTTTTTTCTTTCTTTTTAAATCCATATAGAGATAAATTTCGAGGTAATCCCCTTTCCCCAATCAATGCTATTCCTATAGGTAAACCAGTTTTTAATCCCCCTTTATCTTAGGAAAGTTGAGTCCTTTAACAAAGATATCAAGATACATCCAGGAAGATTCAAAATAATATCTGTACCCACACTGAGAATTTATAACCACTCTCCCATCATTTTCTTCTGTCAGTGTATCTGTGTATTTGTTTTTGTCCTGGTAGTATATAAATCTTATTCTTGGGGTTCTTTTTGACAAGGTCCTTTTTTGTTTTGTTTTTATTTATTTATTTTCTCTTGTCATCTACTTTTGTTGGTCTTTTTGTTTGTCTGTATTTGTTTGTAGACTTCATAAATCTTACCTTGGGGCCCATTTGGGCTGGGCCTTCTCTTCTATTTTATCTTTCTGTCTTTAGCTCTCTCTTTTTTTTCTTTCTTTTAGGTGGGGACCCTTGATGGCTCAGAAGCATTCCAGGGTGCACCTTTCCTGCACTGCAGTCGATGCATTCAACTACCTCTCACCAAAATGACCAGGAGGAGGAATGCCCAACAGAATAAAAATTCAGAGACAGGGCCTTCTGCATCAGAGCTATTGGATATAGACATAGACAGTGTGTTGGAAAGGAGGTTCAGGCTAGCAATTATCCAGGCAATAGCTAGGTTGGAGAAAGCCATAGATGACAAAATAGAATTGATTAGGGCAAAGTAAAAGCCACCAGGGATGATGTTCACAATGTTCTCAATGAGTTCCATCTAATCTAAATTCTCTAAAAGCTGGGGTAACTAAGGCAAAAAATAGAATTAGTGATCTGGAGGACAAACAGAGAAAAAGGATCAGGAGGAAGCTTGGAACAAACAGCTTAGAAGCCATGAAAGCAAAATTAGGGAAATAAATGACGCCATGAAATGTTCCAATGTCAGAATTATTGGAATCCTTGAGGGGGAGGAGAAAGAAGGAAGACTAGAAGATATAATTGAACAAATTCTCCACAAAAATTTTCCCAATCTGACGAATGGAACCAGTATTCATGTACTAGAGGCAGAAAGGTTTCTCCCCAAGATCATAGAATTGAGAAAGACCTCGAGGCACCTCTTAGTGAAAATGATCAATCATAATTTTAGACAGGCACTCTCGAAAGCAGCTCAGGCAAAAAAATTCCTTACGTACACAGGAAAGCCCATAAGAATAACATCAGACCTGTCCACAGAAACCTGGCAAGCCAGAAAGGGCTGGCAAGACATATTCAGGGCATTAAATGAGAAGAACATGCAGCCAAGAATACTTTATCCAACAAGAAAGACATTCAAAATGGATGGAAAGATAAAGATCTTCCAAGACCAGCAAGGTTTAAAAGACTAGGCACCCACCAAGCTGACACTGCAGGAAATACTGAGTGGGGTTCTATAAAAGAGGAAAAGTCCTAGGAATATCATTGAACAGAAAATATATGGAGATAATCTATAGAAACAAAGACTTTAAAGGTAACACGAGGTCAATTAAAATATATCTCTCAGTAATCACTCTCAATGTGAAAGGCCTAAATGTGGCTGTAAAATGACAGAGGGTTGCAGATTGAATAAAACAATAGGACCCATTCATATTTTGTCTACAAGAGACCCATTTTGAACCTAAGGATACATTTAGACTGAAAGTGAAGGGATGGAGAAGCATCCTTCATGCCAATGGGCCTCAAAAGAAGGCTGGGGTAGTGATTCTCATATCAGAAAAATTAGATTTTAAACTAAAGACTGTAGCCAAATATACAGAAGGACACTACATAATTCTTAAGGGAGCTATCCACCAAGATGATCTAACAATTGTAAATATTTATGCCCCCAATATGGGATCAGCCAATTACATAAGAAAACTGTTATTCAAAATAAAGAGTCATATTGATATGAATACATTAATAGTAGGAGATTTCAACACACCACTCTCAGTAATAGACAGATCATCCAAGCAGAAAATCAATAAAGAAACAAGAGCATTGAATGACACATTGGACCAGATGGACCTCATAGATACATACAGAACATTCCACCCTAAAACAACAGAATCCTCATTCTTCTCGAGTGTACATGGAAACCTTCTCCAGAATAGACCACATTCTGGGTCACAAATCAGGGCTCAACCAATACCAAAAGATTGAGATTATTCCCTGCATATTCTCAGATCACAATGCTTTGAAACAGGAGCTCAATCACAAGGAAAAATTCCAAAGGAACTCAAACACCTGGAAGCTAAAGACCACCTCGCTTAAGAATGTTTGGAACAACCAGGAAATCGAAAGAAGAACTTAAAATTCATGGAAATCAATGAGAATGAAGACACTTCCATCCAAAACCTATGGGATACAGCAAAGGTGGTCCTAAGGGGGAAATACATAGCCATCCAAGCCTCCCTCAAAAAAAAAATTGAAAAACCCAGAACACACCAGCTGTCTCTACACCTTAAAGAACTGGAGAATCAACAACAAATTAAGCCAACTCCACACACAAGAAGGAAAATAATCAATATTAGAGCAGAGCCAATGAGATAGAAATTAGAGATACAGCAGAACGCATCAATGAAATTGAAGCTGGAATTTTGAGAGAATCAGTAAGATCAATTAACCATTGGCCAACCTAATACAAAAGAAAGAGATAAGGCCCAAATTAATAAAATTATGAATGAAAAGGGAGAGATCACAATGAACACCAAGGAAATAGAAACAATCATCAGAAATTAATATCAACAGTTATATGCCAGTAAGTTAAGCAACCTAGATGAAATGGATGCATTCCTGGAAACCTATAGACTTCCAAAATTGAAACAGGAAGAAATTGACAACCTGAGTAGACCGATATCTACTAACTAGATTGAAGCAGTGATCAAAAACCTCCCAGAAAACAAGAGCCCAGAACCTGATGGATTCCCTCTGGAATCCTACCAACCTTTCAAAGAAGAAATAACACATATTCTCCTAAAGCACTTTGAAAAAATTGAAGCAGTAGGAAAACTTCCAGAATCTTTTTATGAAGCCAGCATTACCTGATCCCCAAACAAGGCAAAGACTCCACCAAAAAGGAGAATTTAAGTCAAATATCTCTGATGAATATGGATGCTAAGATTCTCAACAAGATCCTAGCAAATAGGATCCAATCAATGTGATAGAACAAATCAATAAGAGAAGAGAGAAGAACCACATGGTCCTCTCAATTGATGCAGAAATAGCATTTGGCAAAATCTAGCATATGTTCCTGATTAAAACACTTCAAAGTATAGGGAGAGAGGGAACATTCCTCAACTTCATCAAATCTATCTATGAAAAACACACAGCAAATATCATCCTCAATGGGAAAAAGCTCTTAGCCTTTCTGTTGAGATCAGAAACACAACAAGAAAGCCCTCTCTCACCACTCTTGTTCAACATGTTATTAGAAGTCCCAGCAATGGCAATGAGACAACAAAGAGAAATAAAAGATATTCAAATTGGCAATGAAGAAGGCAAACTCTCTTAACAGATGACATGATACTTAATATGGAAAACAAAAAAGACTCCACCCCCAAACTACTAGAACTCATACAGCAATTCAGGAACATGGCAGGATACAAAGTCAATGTACAGAAATCTGTTGCTTTCTTATACACTAATATTGAAAATACAGAAAAGGAAATTAAAGAATCAATTACATTTACTATAGCACCAAGAACCATAAGATATCTTGGAATAAACCTAATCAAAGAGGTAAAGTATCTGTACTCAAAGAACTACAGAACACTCATGAAAGAAATTGAGGAAGACACAAAAAGATGGAAGAACATTCCATGCTCATAGATGGGAAGAATAAACATCGTTGAAATGTCTATATTGCCTAGAGAAAGCTATATTTTCAATGACATTCCAATCAAAATTCCACTAGCATTTTTCAAAGATTTGGAACAAACAATCCCAAAATTTGTGTGGTATCAGAAGAGACCCTGAATTGCTAAGGAAATGTTGAGAAACAAAAATAAAACTGGTGGCATCACGTTGCCTGACTTCAATCTTTATTAAAAAGCTGCGATCACCAAGACAGCATGGTACTGACATAGAAACAGACACATAGACCAGTGGAACAGAGTAGAGAGCCCAGATATGGACCCTCAACTCTATGGTCAACTAATCTTCGACAAAGTAGGAAAAAATATACAGTGGAAAAAAGACAGTCTCTTCAATAAATGGTGCTGGGAAAATTGGACAGTTAAATGTAGCAGAATGAAACTTGACCATTTTCTTACACCATACACAAAGATAAACTCGAAATGGATAAAAGACCTCAACATGAGGCAGAAATATATTAGAATCCTAGAGGAATACATTGGCTGTAATCTCTTCAATATCAGCCACGGCAACTTCTTTCAAGATATGTCTCCAAAGACAAAGGAAACAAAAGCAAAAGTGAACTTTTGGGACTTCATCAAGATCAAAATATTCTGCACAGGAAAGGAAACAGTCAACAAAACAAAGAGGCAACCCACAGAATGGGAGAAGATATTTGCAAATGACAGTACAGACAAAAGGTTGATATCCAGGATCTATAATGAACTCCTCAAACTCAACATACACAAAACAGACAATCATATCAAAAAATGGACAGAAGATATGGACAGACAATTCTCCAATGAAGACATACAAATGGCTATCAGACACACAAAAAAATGTTCATCATCACTAGCCATCAGGGAGATACAAATCAAAACCACATTGAGATATCACCTTACACCAATTAGAATGGCCAATATTAACAGGACAGTAAGCAACGTGTGAAGAAAGCAAACCCTCTTACATTGTTGGTGGGAATGCAAATTGTTGTAGCCCCTTTGGAGAACAGTGTGGAGATTCCTCAAGAAATTAAAAATAGAGCTTCCCTATGACCCTGCATTTGCACTACTGGGTATTTACCCCAAAGACACAGATGTAGTGAAAAGAAGGGCCATCTGTACCCCAATGTTCATAGCAGCAATGGCCACAGTTGCCAAACCATGGAAAGAACCAAGATACCCTTCAATGGATGAATGGATAAGGAAGATGTGGTCCGTGTATACTATGGTGTATTATGCCTCCATCAGAAAGGATGAATACCTGAATTTTGTGTCAACATGGACGGGACTGGAGGACATTATGTTTTGTGAAATAAGTCAAGCAGAGAGGCAATTATCATATGGTTTCACTTATTTGTGGAGGATAAGAAATAACATGGAGCACATGGAGAGATGGAGAGGAGAGGGAGTTGAGAGACTATCGACTCTTAACAACAATCTGAGGGTTATGAAGGGGTGGGGGGTGGGAAGGTGGGTGAGCCTGGTGGGGGGTATTGGGAAGGGCACGTATTGCATGGAGTACTGGGTGTGGTGCATAAAAAAATGAATTCTGGTACACTGAAAAGAAATTAAAAAAAAAAAAAGAATGTTTGGATCAACTGGGAAATCAAAGAACTTCAACAATCCATGGAAACCAGTGAGAGTGGAGACATTTCGCTGCAAAACCTATGGGATACAGTAAAGGTGTTCCTACAGGGGAAATATATACCCATCCAAGCCTCCCTCAAAAAAATTGAAAAATCCAGAATACACCAGCTCTCTTTACCCCTTAAAAGCCGGAGAATCAACAACAATTAAGCCAACGAGACACAAAAGAAGGGAAATAATCAAGACTAGAGCAGAGATCAATGAGATAGAAACTAGAGATACCGTAGATCACATCAATGTTACTAGAAGCTGTTGTTTTTTTTATTATTTTTTATAAACATATGTTTTTATCCCCAGGGGTACAGGTCTGTGAATCACCAGGTTTGTTTTTTAAAGAATCAATTAGATTGATAAACCATTGTCCAAAGTAATCCAAAATAAAAGAGAGAGGACCCAAATTAATAAAATTATGAATGATAGGGAAGAGATCACAACTAACACCAAGGAAATAGAAACAATCATCAGAAATTATTATCAACAGTTATATGCCAATATGTTAAGCAACCGAAAAGAAATAGATGCTTTCCAGGAAACCTATAAACTTCCAAAACTGAATCAGGAAGAAATTGCTAACCTGAATAGATCAATATCTAGTAACAAGATTGAAGCAGTGATCAAAAACCTCCCAGAAAACAATAGCGCAGGGCTTGATGGATTCTTTGCCGAATTCTACTGACCTTTCAAAGAAGAAATAACACATATTCTCCTGAAGCTGTTTCAAAAAATTGAAACAGATGGAAAACTTCCAGACTCTTTTTATGAAGCCAGCATTACCCTGATCCTTAAATAAGGCAAAGACCCCATCAAAAGGGAGAATTTCAGACCAATATCCCTGATGAATATGGATGCTAAGATTCTCAAGAAGATCCTGGATAATATGATCCAACAGTACATTAAAAAGACTATCTACCATGACCAGGTGGGGTTTATCCATGGGATGCAAGGGTGATTCAACATTTGCAAATCAAACAATGTGATAGAGCAAATCAGTAAGAGAAGAGAGAAGAACTGCATGGTCCTCTCAATTGGTGAAAAAAAGCATTTGAGAAGATACAGCATCTCTTACTGATTAAAATTATTCAAAGTATATTGATAGAGGGAACATTCCTCAATTTCATAAAATGTATCTACAAAAATCCCACAGTGAATATCATCCTTAATGGGGAAAAGTTGACAACCATCCCTTTGAGATCAGGAACACGACAAGCCCACTCTCACCACTGTTGTTCAAAATAGTACTAGAAATCCTATCAGCAGCAGTCAGACAACAAAAATAAATAAAATGTATTCAAATTAGCAAAGAAGAAGTCAAACTCTCTCTCTTTACAGAAGACATGATACTGTATATGGAAAACCCAAAAGACTCCACTCCCAAAGTACTAGAACTCATACAGCAATTCAGTAATGTGACATGATACAGAATCAATTTACTGAAATCATTTACTTTCTTTTACACTGACAATGAAAAATAGAAGAGGAAATTAGAAAATAAATTCAATTTACTATATCACCAAGAACCATAAGACACCTGGGAATAAACCTAACCAAAAAGGTAAAGGATCTGTACTCAAGGAGCTACAGAACACTCATGAAAGAAATTGAAGAAGACACAAAAAGATGGATGGCCATTCCATGCTCATGCATTGGAAGAAAAAAACATTGTTAAAATGTGTATACTGCCTAGATAAATATTTACCTTCAATGTCATTCTGATCAAAATATCACCAGCATTTTTCAAAGTGTTGGAACAAACAATCCTGAAATTTGTATGTAAGCAGAAGATACCATAAAATTTTTATAAATTTTTTTCCTATTTAACAGTTTCTGTATAATCATATTGATGTTTCTTTTTTCTTTCTGACATTAATTGTGTCTTCATTTTCTTTTTAAAAAATATTTAAATTCTAGTTAGTTAACATATAGTGCAATATTGGTTTCAGAAGTAGAATTCAGTGATTCATCATTTATATACCACATCCAGTGATTGTCACAAGTGCCCTCCTTACATATCACCCATCTATCCCATCCCCCACCTACTTTTCTCCATCAAGCCTCAGTTTGTTCTCTATTGTTAAGTGTCTCTTGATAGTTTCTAGAGGATGGGAAAAGAGTAGGGGACCCTTGTTTCATATAGTCCCTTGAATTCAGCTAGATATCTATCAAATCATTCTGAACACCTATGAATTCAACCTGAGATCCAATAAAATAATTGCTACAATTCTACAAACAAACAATCAACCACTTTTGCAAGGTAGGAGCTACAGAGAGTTGAATCTGATGGGCTATATCAGAAGATTAAAACACAGGAGATGGAGTCTCCAGAAGATGGTCCTTGGAAAGAGCATCAGTGTGCAAATTTGGAACTTTTGATTAAAAGTCTGCTCCTGTGAGGGAGATCCCTGCTTGAAAGGTGTTCGGGTGGTGAAAAGGGGCAGAATCCTAGGTTGGACAGTGGGTTTCAGGATCCCTGGGGTCACAGAGAGAATAGGGGTACTTAAGCCAGCAGAGTTCCCAAGCAAGTGAGTCCTGGAGTGGCTTCTCAGCTAGGTGTTGCCATAAATCAGAATCGGGCATGATCTGGTGACTGCTCTCCATGTATAGGCCCATCAAGCAGCAAAACCACTCCAGTACCTTAATCCTTTCCCCAGGAGGAGCAGCAGGGGTGCACACATGTTTGGGCAACCACTCCTGGAGCATGGGCTCAACAAGTAGTGGTGCATAGTGACACCCCTCTGCCTCCTGGGAGAATCAGTGTGCATATGAACAACAGGAGTCTGTAGAGTTTGGTGCACACAAAGGTGCTTGACTGTATTTTCATGAGGATGCACTGAAGAGTGGGGACTGTGATAATTTGGATTCAGGGCTGGAGACTAGGGCACCGTCATTTTATTTTGATCCTTTAAAGCAGCATGAGAAGCCTACAGAGAACAAAAGCCATATAGAGCAACCCAAATTAGTTTATACTGAGCCTGACCCCCTGACAACTGTTGGTACAACTCCACCCAGACAAAGACACCTGAGAATCAGCACAGCAGACCCCTTCCCCAGATGACCAGCTGGAACATCATGGAATACCAACTTTATGGAGCACACAGAATTGCAAAACTCCAGTGCTAGGGTATAGAATTCAAGTTTGTTTTTTTTTCCCTCATGAATCTTTAGTCTTTTAGTTTAGAATTACCTTTTTTCTTTCCAATTAGCTTATTTTATCAACTCAAGTCTTTTTATTTAATTTCTCATTTTTGCATTTACCTTTAGATATATTCTTTATTTTTGGCTTCCTTTCATTGTATTCCATTTTATTTTTGTATCTATATAAGTTTTTCTTTCTTTACAATTTTGGTATCAAATGTCTTTTAAAAAATATTTTATTTATTTGTTTGAGAGACAGAGAAAGCACAAGTGGGGAAGAGAGGGAGAAGCAGGATCCCTGAGCAGGAAGCTCAATGCAGGGCTTGATCCCAGGACTCTGGGATCATGAGCTAAGCCAAAGGCAGACACTCAACCAGCTAAGCCACCCAGAAACCCCTTAAGTGTCTTCTAATAAACAGACCAAAATACATCCAGGACCAAGTGTATCATCCTGTTCTGCCTCCTTGCTTGATTATAGTCTCACTTTTATTCCTTTCTTTTTTCTTTTTTGGTTTCTGATCTATTCTTATTCGCCTAGTGTATATTCCACTGAGATCATCATTGATATTTTTATTTTTTTAATTTCTTTTTTGTTTTCTTGTTCATCTATTCTTCTCTGGAAAAAATGACCAGAGGGAAATTTTCCAGGAAAAAGGACAAGAAGCATAATCACTACCAGAGATTTAATGAATATTGATATTGGTAAAACGTCAGAGCTATAATTTAGAACAAAGAATATAAAGATACTACCTGGGCTTCAGAAAATCATAGAAGATACTACATCATCATCAACACTTTCCAGAGAAATAAAGGAACTAAGATCTAATCAGGTTGAAATAAAAAGGGTATTGCTGAGATGCAATAAAAAATGGAAGCTCTTACTGCTAGCATAAATGTGGGAGAAGAGAGAATAAGTGATACAGAGGATAAAATTATGGAGACTAAGGAAACCAAGCAAAAGATAGATAAACAATTACTGGACTATGAGGGGAAAATTTGAGAGGTTGGTGATACCATAAAGCAAAACAATATTAGGATTACTGGAATTCTAGAGGAAGAAGAAAGAGAGAGGGACAGAAGGTATATTTGTGAAAATTATAGCTGAGAATGTCTCTAATCTGGGGAAGGAAATAGACATTAAGTTCCAGGAGGCACAGAGAAACCTCCTCAGAATCACTAAAAATAGATAAACACTATGGCATAGAATAGTGAAACTTGCAAAATTCAGAGATAAAGAGAAAACCCTGAAAGCCAGAGGCAATTGGTCTTTATCTTACAAGAGAAAGAACATTAGATTGACAGCAGACTGGTTTACAGAGACCTGGGAGGCCAGAAAGGGCTGGCATGATATATTCAGGGTACTAAATATGTGCAGCCAACAATACTTTATCCAGCAAGGCTGCCATTTAGAATGTAAGGAGAGAGAAAGATCTTGCAAAACAAACAGAAACTAAGAAAATTTGTGATAACTAAACCAGCCCTAAGAGAAATATTAAAAGGGATCCTGTAAACAAAGAGAAACAAAAAGTAACACAGATTAGAAATTAGCAGAGACAATGCACAGAAACAGAGACTTTATAGGTAGTATAAAGGCACTAAATTCATATCTTTTAATAGTTAGTCTGAATGGAAATGAGCTAAATGCTCCAATGGAAAGGCAGGGTTTCAGATTGGATAAAAAAGACCCATGGATATGCTGTCTTCCAGAGACTCATTTTGGACTTAAAGACAGCTCCAGAATGGTAGAGAACCATTTATCATGCTAATGGACCTCAAAAGAAAGCTGGGATAGCAATCCTTAAAACAGACAAATTAGATTTTAAACCAAGACTGTAGTAAGGGATGAATATCTTACTTAAAAGGTCTATCAACAAGAAGATCTAATAATTATAAGTATTTATGTTTCTAACATAGGAGCAGCCAATTACATAAATCAATTAAAACAAAGTTAAAGAAACACATTGATAATAATACAGTAATGTAAGGGAACTTTAACTTAACTCCCCTCTCACATCAATAGACAGATCATCCAGGCAGAAGATCAACAAGGAAGAAAGGGCTTTGAATGAAACACTGGACCAGATAGTCTTCACAGATATATACATAGCATTCCATTCTAAAGCAACAGAACACACATTCTTTCAAATTGCGTATAGAAAATTCTGCAGAATAGGTCCCATACTGGGTCACAAATCAGATCTCAACCAATACCAAAAGATTGGGATTATTCCCTGTGTATTTTACACAATGCCTTGGAATTTGAACCCAATCACAAGAGGTAATTTGGAAGTAACTCAAATACTTGAGGTTTTTTTTTTTCTTTTAAGTATTTTAATATGAATACTTGCAAAAAGGCATAAAGAAAAAAAAAGATCACACATGAGGCAAACAGAAGTTCAGCAGGTGTCCACCACTCTATTGTTGAAAAAAAAAATATTTTGAATGTGCCAAATTTCATAAATATAGCACTAAAGAAATTTTTTAAACAATGCAAATAAGAAACAACCACTTACATGGGATCACCATGTCCATCTCACATACACAGGCTCATGTATTATTTCATGTAATATCCTCATGAAGAAAGGCATATTCTTTTTTTAATTTAAAAATATATTTATTTAATTAAAATTTAAATTCAATTACTTAACATATAATGTAGTATTGGTTTCAGAGGTACATGCCTATGATTCATTAGTCTTATATAATACCCAATGCTCATTACATCACATACCTTCCTTTATGTCCATTGCCCAATTACCCCTTCCCTTTACCAGCTCCCATCCAGCAAACATCAGTTTGTTTTGTATGATTAAGAGTCTCTTATGTTTTTTTTTTTCCCTCCCTGGTTTTGTATTGTTTTATTTTTTTCCCTCTCTTCCCCTATGATCCTTTGTTTTGTTTCTTAAATTCCACATATCAGTGGGATCATATGATCATTTTCTTTCTCTGATCAACTTATTTCACCTAGCATAATACCCTCTATTCCATCCACACCATAGAAAATAGCAATATTTCACTTTTTTGATGGCTGAGTAATACTGTTATATATATATATGTATATACATATATATATATAAAATACATACATCTATATATATATCTATATATATATCTATATATCATATCTTCTTTATCCATTCATTTGTTGATGGACAACTGGCCCCTTTCCATAGTTTGGCTATTGTGGAAATTACTGCTATAAACCTTGGGGTGCAGATGTCCCTTCAGATCACATTTGTATCTTTGGGATAAATATCTGGTATCTGGTAGCAATTACTGGAACATAGGGTAGCTCTATTTTTAACCTTTTGGGAATCTCCATACTGTTTTCTAGAGTGGCTGCAACAGCTTGCATTCCCACCAGCAGTGTAGGAGGGGTCCCCTTTCACTTGGAAGATAAAGAATATCTTACTAATGAATGAATGGGTCAACCAAGAAATTAAAGAGGAATTAAAAAAATCATGGAAATAATGAAATGAAATAATGAAATGAAAACCCAAAGTTTAATACCTTTGGGATGCAGCAAAGACAGTTGGGGGAAGTACATAGTAATACAAGTCTTTCTGAAGAATAGAAAATTCTCAATACACAAGCTAATCTTACACTTAAAGAAGGTGGAGAAAGAAGAGCAAATAGAGCATACGCCAAGCAGGAGACCAGAAACAATAAGGATTAGAGCACAAATCAATGAAATAGAAACCAAAATAACAGAACATATTGATGGAACTAGAAGATGGCTCTTTGAGATAATTAATAAGAATGATAAACCCCTAGCCAGACTTATCAAAAAGAAAAGGAAAAGGACACAAATCAATAAAATCATGAATGAAAGTGGAGAGATCACGACTAATTCCAAGAAAATAAAAACAACTTAAAGAACATATTATGAACAACTATA